>NC_024324.1:8416653-8428147 GCF_000523025.1 Cynoglossus semilaevis | reverse complement strand
GAGAAACCAATCAGATTAACATTAAGACACACAAACATAACCAGTCAGACTTGCTTTAGCTGAACTACTGTTTGTAGAATCTAAATGTATATTGTTTTAAGCAAGTCCATTTTGATAACATAATCTGTCTGTTTGAATGCACCTGATTTCTAGCTGCCTGGCAGCCTCTGTCCATCTGTCCTTCTCTCCACCCAGTCCTCCAATCAGCTTCTCTGCCCTGATCAGCTTCTGAGAACACAGGTCAATGTTGTTCTCCAGCACTTTCTTCTTCTTCATCATGCCCGCCAACTCATTATTAAGTGCCTGCAGTCTGTCTTCCACTTCCTTCAGCTCAGCTCTCTTCACAGACAACATTTCCATCTGTGCTGCCAGTTCGTCTTCAGCCTGCTTCAGCCTCTCCTTCTTCGGAGCTACAACCTTGGCTACACCCTCGTACACTTCCATTGCTCTGACCCATTTACACAGACCCTCACAAGCAGAGGAGACATTTTTGATAACGGATGGCTGGAAGTCTGTGTGGTCAATAAATTTATCTCTGATTTTCTTGATGAAGAGGGGAGGAATGTTGTCTTTATCATAAGACTTGAGACGGTCCAAAAACTTCTGATCTGCAAGAAGTTTCTTCGAAGGGCCCCAGAAGTCTTCCACCATCTTGCCTGTAACAAAAACCAATCGGTTTATCTGTTCTTACCAAGTTTTTTTTTTTTTCCTTGTAGAAAGCTCTGTCAAAGTTTAAAGAATTTTACCTGAGCCACAAGGATCAGGTTTTTTCTCAGGTTTAATGCCATTCATGATGCAGATGGACTCCATGACTAGTTTGACTGGGCCTGGTGGGTTCTTCATGGACTTAACTTCTGTGATATCAGCAGGTTTTAGGGTATCCAGAGAAGATAGGGCAGCTTCTAATGCAGGCATTGCGATTGCCAAGTCTTTCTCACAATCATCCTAAAAATTAAGAGTAAACCATTTGAAGTCTTTGAAGAGATATACTTATGCAAACCACATTGTTATTCCAGTACATGGTTCTGAAGCAAGTAGTAGGAAAGGTGACACTTGACAAAGTTGAATATCTTTTCTACAACCACTGCTGTAAAATAAAATGCGTACTTTGATGACTTTGGCTGCTGCTGCTGCCTCATTCGCCACTTGCTCGTCTGCAGAGACAAGTTCTTTCTTGGCATCCACCTCCACCGTTTCCCCCTCAATCTTGATCATCATCTGATCCGTCTCCGCTGAGGTCTGCAGGAGCTCGGGCTGCAAGGCCGTCAGCTGCTGTTGCATGACTGATACCTGTGAACAGATGCATTCATTGCATCACTTTGTTGCTGGTTGAAACAAGCTCAGTCAAGCTCAATTAACAATGAAAGACCTGAGATGCAGCAAAGTCCAACTTCTCCAGACCAACTATGTATCTGTTTCTTGCTGTGTCAACTTCATTCCTCTTGGCATTGAGGAGAGTCTTGTAGGTGAGGATGAGTTCAAGGTAGGAAGTGGGTGTGACGTAGTTGTGTCTCCTTAGCCTGGAGAAGTATGACTCAGACATTTGCTGAACACTAGTCTGGAATGTCTTACACATCTCCACCACCCTGGGAAAAATAAATGCCACGAGTGAATATGTGAGAATATGGTACAACATATTATCAAAGAAAGTGTCCTTACTCTTTTCTGATGTCATCCTCCATTTCCACGTCCTCGAGGAACTTGTGGGCCACCATCTCCAGAGCATCTTTGGGCCACTCATGAAACCAGTCAATGGTGCAGCAGTTGATGAGGGATGGAAACATTCTCAGACGGTTCCTGAATGCATCACCGATGGGACTCATGGCTGCAAGAGACATTGCACTTTACTAATCAGTGAATAACAACAAAAAATAAAAACCTGCCAAGGATCCTACCTAGAACAATATGGAGGTTGGCTTTCACACGGTCTATAAAGAAGTTGTACAGTGAGAGGGGAGTAGGGTCAACTTTTTTGCCTTCCAGCCGAGCGATCCCTTGCACCTTCTCAAGTATTTCTGCACGTTCATCGGCGGGGAAAATGTTTGGAACGTCGCCAGTGTTAAGCAACATGTTGATGTCTTCCAGCATTGCCTCATCCTTAATTTGGCAGTCGTTAAACAGGAAAACTGAGCTCCTGCCTTCAATTCCTGCTTTCCTCATCATCCTCTTCAGATCGTCTCGCCAGTCTGTCAGGTTGTAGGCTTTTGTTAGCTCAATTTGCAACAAGACGTAATCATTGATGAAGGTTCCCAGCTTTGTGGCACTCTGACGTCCCGAGCCACCGATGCCTACAAGGAGAAGGTGACCGTTGTCCTGTTTCAACACACGGCAAATGCGGGAGATGTGTTCGATGGCAAACTTGAACATGACAAGAGTCATGGGAGTCTTGGAGATGCTGTTGTACTCATCCAGGTAGCCCTCCATCACTTCTTGCAAGGCTTGCAGGTTGGTGATTTCATCGTAGATCTTGATGTCAGAATCAGGGTTGAAATAGTCGCCAAAGAAGAGGCTACGAATGTGTTCGTCCACCACCTTACCATCAGTGGTCAGGTGACTCATGACCTAGATAAAAACAAAAGATTTTTGTAATTTTTTTTCCAGAGCTATAGCTTTTATTATTTAATTCTTTATGTGCAGTTTATAAAATAGCAGCAGTTATAACTATTTGTTATTTACTGTATATTTCAAAGTTGGTCTTATACCTTACTAGGTAATATGTTACTGCTACTAATAAAAAATAATAATAATAGTAATACCAAATATTATTATTAATTAAATGTATTATTATTAGATAAGTCACAAAAAGCCAAGAGGCTGAATTGCATTAAAACAAAAATTATATATCTAAGGTGGTAATGCACCCGAACCTCATTACATTTTTACTCCTACATTGTTCTTGGTAGAACATGACCTGACATTGTACTACTAAAGAATATGACATACCATAGTGACACCAGTTACAGCATATAAAGCTGCCTTTCAGTTGCAGGGTTTCCCTGTATTTGCCTCACCTTGTCCATGCTGTGCTTGAAAAACTTGATGGTTCTGTCTTGGACAATACCAAAAAATGTTTCTTTATCCTTCTCATCAATGAGTCGGTCATAGAAAACACGGTAGATCTCATGAATCCACAGGCGAATCAGTTTGTCTTCCTCCTGACAATAGTGATAATACCAAAACATTAGAGGGTCAGGAATTGAAATCCGCGTGCAGATCCCAGTACTTTTTCCATGCTTACCTTCATGTGCGTGTTCGGAGCCAGGAGAACTCCTCGTATGACGCGTGCAAAGTCTCGCAAATTGAAGATGTAGTGGGATTTAGACGGGGTCGGGAGGAAACTGTCGATAGCATCTTTGTAGACCGCCATAGTGGCCTCGACAAGAACCCGACCCAACCTACCACACATTCAACAACCGCACATGCTTTTAGACACAAAAATCTACTGTGAGTTTTCTATAAAAATAGTAATGTTTTAGACACATTACCTGCAGAAAAAGTTTTCAAATCCTTTGCTGAAGTGCCAGTCAGTGATGGAGCTGAAGATCTTTGTCAGAGTTTGGTCATCAAAGCAATTTATTGATATGATGCTCAAATGACGAGTAAAACGGCCTGGGATTTGAGACAGTAGGGTTATTACAAGAATTTTTCTTCCTCTTTATTTGGAAAAAAAAAAAAAAAAAGATTTGAAGTACCTGTGATATCATTCCTCCCACCACCAGGAGGCCCCATAGCAGACATAAAGAGCACATCTTCTATATTCAGTCTGGAGGTGTCTTTCTTGTCATACCAGTGACGGTGATCAATCCATTGCCTTAAGAGTTCTATTGGAGGCTGGGCGCCATAGATTTCTTTAGATGGCATATTCAGGTCGTCTGTGAAAGTAAACGTCACACCGTCTGTAGTCTTACTGTCATTAGGGCAGGTGATAATGCATAATCATATTTTAACACCCTTTACCAACATAGATGACACATTTCTTTCCTGGTGGTGGTCCATACACGCCTCTCTTTCTTCGGTCCAGCTTCGACATGACGATATCCTGGGTCTGATTTGCTGAAGTACGGGCAGAGAAGTTGATGCAGTTTGGCACGTATGTCACCTTTGGTAGCTTTTCCAAGAAGCTTTTGTTGATGGCAGATTTGCCAGTTCCAGTGGGGCCCACAAAAAGCATTGGCACTTCATGCTCCAGGTAAGTATGGAGGAAAAAAAACTGCCGTGCCGTTTCCATGGTAGGAATAATGAGATCTGATACCTGTAGGGTGTCAAATGAAAACACACAAAAAATAGCAGAGAAATATAAATATTAAGCAGACACTAGATGACTTTCTACCTTAATAAAATGAATTGAATCTTTTATTCTCATAATTGTGGTGTATTATTGTAAAGACACTAACAAACACCTACTGTGGACTCTTTAATGCTCTATAAAAGTATTTTGATACACTCACATTGGCTGCGGCAGCAATGACATTTTCTTTTTCTGTGATCAATTCAGTCCATATGTTCCATTCTCCAAGTCCGTCTTTGTGATAATAGAAGTCATAGACAGAACCTGCAAGCAGCATCATGTTAAATTAAAAGGTTCTTGACGACTGAATCATGTTAAATTAAAAGGTTCTTGACGTTATATATCGTTAAAACCCATGACTTGTAACAGAAAGCTGACCTTTCTCTGGGAAGTGGACGTCCTTCTTCAATGTGGTGACCTTAGGCTGAGGATGTTCTTCCATTTTGCCCGTGATCAAATCACGGAAGAAGACATCGAACTTCTTACGACTATCCCCTGTGATGGTTCCGCCCAGACTCCACACAACCACAAACAAAAACAGACCCTGCAGCCACATGGTTATCTGCTGGCTGGTCAGATTCTGTGCACCTGTGGTACCCGATGCAGCAATTTCATCTAGAAAAAAACGTAAAAACAAGACGATTAATATTTCATTCACTGACTGTTTACCATCAGTACAGTGTAAAGACTCACCCATCAGGCATGTGTACAGCTTCATTAGACTCTGGACCAAGTGGATGGGAGACGTTTGAATCACAAAGCGACACTCTGTGTCGATGAAATCCAGACAGGGCTGAACTAACCAATCAAACAGTTCCACCACCTGTGGGTACGGTCAGACCAAACAAGACACATAAAAACATGTGGTATATAAAGCCAAGATGCTGTTGAGGAGCTCATCATCCCTCCTTCATACCATCTCTTTGTGTTCATCGCTCAGGGACTTAGGCAGAGTGTTCATGTAGGAGTCTCTGAGTGGTGTCCAGCCCAGCTGCTGAGGTTCCATGTAGATCATTCCACATCTTCAGAGATAAACAAACGACACACCATAAACGGATGAAACCTTTATGAGCAACTTGTTATCATCTGAATCAGTGTCAACCACAGTGGTCTCCTGCTCACCTACTGACAGTAGCCGGAGAGGCCTGCTCCAGATCAGCAGGTTCAAAGATCAGACTCATCTTGGAACTCATCTGAATGATCTCACCACTCATTAGACAAAGCTGTTGGACAAAAAAGTACAAAAGAACACAGGCTTGATGTCCTTGACTGCAAAACAATAGTTTTATCATATAAACACGGAATGTGTTGAACAGAATAAGGGAACAGGTTGGTTTTTAAATATTTATCTTAGAATTTAGACAAGAAAAATAAAGAGTAATAACTTAGATATTAAATAGACACAAGGATTAAAATGGTTAAAAAACCTTCTTGTTGTCATCCAGCACAGTGTTCATGTTCTCAATCCAGACGGCATCAATGGGTCCGTCAAAGATGATCCACTGTCGATCTTCAGAGGTGGACATGGCCTGATTCCTGTAGGTGGTGGCCAGGACACCGTCGGACCACTCGTGGCTGGCGGGATCAAAGCAGCCGTACAGCTGGCCCATGGTAATGGCCTTGGGGTTGATGATGGCATAGTTAACAGCAAACTCATCCATCTGTTTGGCTGTTTGAACAAAAGAAAATACTCATCATGAATTTTAGAGAAAAATTCTAAAAAAAAAGAAAGAAAAAAAAGAGCAACATGATCAACTGCACCTTGATACAAGTCTCTGAGAGCAGCTGACAGGACCTTATAAGCGCATGTTTTCCCCCCAAGAGGGTCTCCTACTATCATGAAGCCGTGTCGCACCAACATCATCTCATATACCTAAATATAACAACAGCATGTTCATTTGGCCACAGTGTAAAAAAAACTTTGAAAAAGAAAATGCCATCCTTTGTACCTGAATAATTTTGCCGATAAACCACGGGACAGACTGAAGATTGAACTTAGCAATGTTTCTATGCATAGCCTTAAGAAGGAGATCATAGTCTGGCTTTGGAAGAACAACGCCGGGAAATAAGTCTGAGATGATGCCCTGTTAAAAACAGTGGGAAGATCAGGGTTGTAAGACACGGAAAGAGGAGGGAAAAACTTTTAGATAGGACAAGGGTTTGGCAGAAAATCCGTCACCTCAAACAAAGGCACATCTTGTGCCAGAAACTTGGCCATGTTGACATCCATCAGTGCCCTAAGCAGCAGAACACTCTCATTCTCCTCCGGGTACTTCAGCTTCAGATTCCCTGCTGCCGTCAGCACAGACTTCACAGCTCGCATACCGTAATCATAGTGGTGCTGGGAGGACAGCTGCTCCGAGCACAAACGGTACGTGGCCACGATCTTCTGAGCCAGGCTGGAAGTTACAATTGAATCACATTTGTTTCTTTAATACTCTCTAAATGAGATGAACACCACGTCTTAGACATACCTGCGAGATTCTATGAAGCCCATGGAGTATAGTGAGATCTCAGCAATGAGGCCGTAGTCTGGAACCATCATAGCCACTGTGCGGAAAAGCGCCTGCAATACAACACAACGGGACATTCATTCTCCCCAGACCTGATTAATTGATATTTTACACCAAAGGTTATGTGCTGCACTCATGTTCTGTACCTTCAGGTTGTCTGGGAGTTCAGCTCTTCCAGCATAACCAGGGTTCATGGTGATGAAGACAGAGCAAGTTGGGTTGAGTGACAGCTCTGTGCCTTCAAAAATAAATTTCTTCAGGTTTTTGGCAATGGCCTGTTGTATACAGAGGATCTGCTGAGCCACTACAGACAGCACCTCCACCTGTGATGGACACATACCAATAGATGTGAGTCTATAGAGTGATGCCGGTGATGCCTCTGTTATGACAAAATTATATTCTGTGCTATCATCCACCATTTGACTTGTACTGAAACTCACGTAGTCAGTGGAAAAACACCAGCCTGACCTGAAGTGTGTTTTCCAGTAATGGGAGATTCTACTCATTATCTTTTCTGCAGTTCTTGTAAGACCTTGACAACTACATGCACAAACTCCCTGTTTCTGAGTTTCTGTTAGGCCTGATAATCTCACAGGTGGCGATGGTACCGAGGTCAACTTTCCCCCACTCATATTCTTGTACGACACACAAATGTATCCAGCTCACTATAAATGTAACTTGCAACTTGTGCTCTCATATAGACAAGTGTTTGTGTTGCTCTCTGTAAGACCTGCACCCCGGAGCTTCATTAAAGCTTCAATAACAACTTTAAATACGTTCTTCAATAAACAAACAACGTTGTTCATTTTCGGTTCTATTCTTTATTCTAAGGTGACTGTTGACAAAATTGCCAAAACACCGCTGTAGTTAATTGTTTCCTGAGACCCTTGCAAGATGTTAATAACAACTACAACGCTCACCTCAATACGGTTGAACTCATCAAAGCAGGCCCACGCTCCAGACTGAGCCAGACCTTTGAAGAATTTACTCATGGCTTTATAATCCAGACCATCAGAGCAGTTGAATACCACACACTAGAATCAAAGTGTCATAGTGTAATGTTATAATTTTAACATTGATAAATTGACACCAGGAGCCTACTGGAATTATTATTATTGCTTACCTGTTTAGCCAAAGCTTTAGCCAGATCTTTTGTGGTCTCAGTCTTGCCTGTTCCAGCAGGGCCCTCTGGCGCTCCTCCCAAATTTAGCTTCAACGCCCCCATCAATGTTCTGTTGATTATGTGATAATGGAGGAACATTTCACGTCAAGTATAGCAAGAATATACATAAAGTAGCCTGTGTAAATTTCCACCGACAGATGAGCTAGGTAATATGATTATCTGACCTGTAGCAGCGGTCTGTGAGTGGTGTTATGACCAGACGAGGAGAATTTCCCAGGTATTCGTAGCCATACTTCAGGCAGGTGGTGATCATGCGCATCATCACATCTCCTTCCTCCCAGAAGTAGCGCAGCTGAGAAATCCAGGCAAAGTCATTCAGCGTGGAGACCTTGTCCTCGGCCAGCTGTGCCACAACATCACGAGCTATAAGAGAAAATATAATTCAAGGAAATTAATTTTGTTTCTTATTATGATTGGGACAGAAAATACATTATATATATATATTTTTTTACCGTGAACATCAATCACAGTGAGTGCACCGAGGGTCAGCCTTGCTCCTCCAGCGAGCTTCCCACGCACCAGCTCCACAATATCAGCAATCTGGGCATTACTTTTATCAACATAGGCCTTTGAAAAGAAAATTTTATTACCATTTATTCGATTGTACATGTTTATAGAAGATGTAAGGACAGATCTGAAAACTGACAGGCAAGGTGTTGGTCACAATGGCCTCAGACACTTCACTCGTCCAAAAGATGGAGGACGCACAAATAACAACCTGGCCAGGCCATTGTAACACCCACTGCTTTCTGGGCACCTACAACAAAGACAACAATACTGAATGACGTGTAGTGAAAAACATATCCTCTTATATTCTTTCTCTAGAGGTAAATGCTAATCCGAAGAAAATATAAGTGAAGTACTGCTCAGTATAAATTGTAAAAGAGTACTTTTATCTGTCACAAACTTACTGTAATAGTTATAAAAATGATATCACAAAGTACCTCTGCATATTGAACAACCCCTTGATGGATGACATACTGAACGCTCTTGAGCATCAAGTGCTCCACCTGCAGAAGCCACTTCTCCACCATACCCTAAAAACAGAAAAGGAACAGTTACACTTATTAAATGCAAATTTAATTATTCAGATATTTTTAAATTGAATGCTTTTAAACAGAGTAAAAAGGCTGAAATCCAAGTCATTTGTCCATTTAAAAAAAATAATTCTATTTTACTTGGTACTTTGGACATAATTCACTGTGAACATTCAGCCAGCCTTTTCACCTTGGCTCTGGCAGGGAAGATCTTCTCTGTAAAAGGCACAGTCTCCTTCTCAGAGCTGATCATGCCTGTGATCTCCAGGCTCCGTGTGAACTCCAGCTTGGCGATGCCCTCAAAGCATTTCTTCAGGTGAGGCTGGACACACAGAGGGTCTTTGGTCTGTGACAGAATCTCCAGCAGCTCCTCATTTGACAGGAAGAAGAACCTGCAGTTATAAAGTAGGTGACAAAAGTCAAGACTCTTCAAATACAGACTGGTGCACACAACAACAGATACAGTATACTAAAAAATCTACTGTATGTCATTGATATTATTTTTGCCCCCCCATTCCTCCTTACCCAGGCATTTATTATCTAGAAAATTTGTGATCTCACCTGGGGAAGAAGAGCCTCTTCTTTTCCAGATAGCTATTGAGGCCTTTTTGAATGTCATCCAGAAGCACGTTGGATTCCTCCAACTGTTCCAGCATTTTATCCTGGTCTGTCGCCACCAGCACACGTGTATCTTTAACCTGGGCAAATAAAACAAAATGTCAAAGTCATGGGCAGGAGATCCAGTACTTTAATCCCACAGTGACACTGCGTCCAGGAGATCTTACAGCTTCTGCAATGATATTCTTATAGTAGCCGTCCACCAGGCGGAACTTGCGTCCCTCCTCGGGCATCTGTGCGATGATGTCCTCAGAACTGAAGATGGGTTCAAGGTAGAGCCAGGTGGCCTGACACTTCAGCAGAGCGTCTAAGATGCTCAGCATGCTCAACAACTTTTCCTCCCATTGCTGAGAAGAACATCATCATATGAGTCATGTGTTTTATTTTATAATACAGTCACAATGGTGACAAAAGCTCTGTACAGTAAAACTAATTTCTTTAATCTCTCCAAAATAAGACAGTTAAAGCGTGATTTGTACTTATTATCCTACATAATGCTTTTCTTTTACTCAAATGCATTTGTCACATGTTAGAGAGAAGAAGAGTTACTGTAGTGCTGTCATCTTACCTTGCATTCAGTCTCTATTGGTTTAATAAACGGTGAACCTTTTATGGTCTGTGTCTTCAGAATGTGATCATCCAGAAGCATCTGAATGTCATCAACGGCTGATACAATTTTGTATTCCTGCATTAAAATATGAAGTATATTAAATACTATAAACTAATGTAACTGATATACTACCTCTGCTCCCATGAACTATAGAAAAGACTAAGATCAATGTCACCCATTAACAAAGATACTAAAAGACTTTTTTTTATAATATCACTACATTTACTGTATACGGCAAGTTTATAAAGACCTTCAAAAAAAAGAAATCATCCATTGTCTTTTGGATGACATTAACAGTTGCAGTGGGACCAAGACTTTTTGCACAAATTTAATCAAATCTAACTAGAGGTGCGCTGATTGCATTTTTTTTTTTTTTTTTTTGCTGATTCTTGCACTGTCACAATATACTGAAAGATCCTATACATGTATTCAATATTGACAAACTATATAGAATAATTCCAGTCAGTAACTCGATCCAAACGAATTAAGTTGGGCCCTTAATATCCAAGAGCAAACAGCACCAGGATTTTAATAAAATTATATTTTTTTTCTGTATCTGTCTTACTGAATCTCTGTATTGAGTGAAAGTAAAGCGAAGATCAGCCCATTCGTCTGTCATCTTCTCCAGGTTCTTCTCCAGAGTGTACTCCTTACTGGCTAAAGCTCCAATCTCTTCAAGCCTGGAGAAGATGTACAAAGTAAATCCTTCACCTTTTCCTTAAAGATTCATTTTTGTACTGTGAAATAAATTTGCCCTTTATTTGTATTCCATTCAGCTATTACAACGTGAGGTTGTCTTACTGATCGGAGAACTTGGAGAGCCCCAGTTCCAGCATTTCCTGCAAACAGCTGGTCGGCTCTGGTTTGACTTCAAAGCCCACAGTGTCGCTAATCTGCAGGCACAACGTAGCGTGGTGAATTATTTATGACAATTTCAGGGATCACAGGAGAAACAGGAGACCTAGTAAATTAAATTTATTGTAAAGACAATGTTATCAGTGTCAAATCTTGTAATAAGGTGATAAACGAATCACACCAACCTGGTCCCAATGGTACTCTTTGAGGCCAGGGTTACAGATGGTTGTCAGGACAGGGAGATGGTGCTTGAACTTATCTATTTTGCTTTCGAAGGATGTTGCCACACGTGAAGGCCCGACCAGATCTGCGAACGTTTTGTTCAGCTTATGCATGGTCCTCCACATGACATCCAGCTCCACAGCAATGTCCCCGGCATTCAGGTTTAGA
>NC_024324.1:8378040-8416648 GCF_000523025.1 Cynoglossus semilaevis | reverse complement strand
GATGATTGACGCATGAACATCACTTTGATATGTGAAGATCTGCCATCAACTAGGACACATCACTACAGGTTACAATTATATGCTGTTGACTTTTGGGACTTTGAGACTCTTCAATTCTGATCTATGGAAAAAAAACTCTACATTTTTTTTCTTTCATATTCAGGTGCATTAAATTGAAACCAAAGGAAAAATCACGTGGGGATGTTGATGTTTGTCATGCTTTGTCATTATTGTCAATAATATTCTCAACAATATTCTCTTGTTAAATTACTAAAATCGTTTGGTCATGTCTTCTTCATCTTCTTATTTGCAGCTACAGTCTTTCGATAAGGCTTAGCTGGAACGTCACAGTTGGGACTGGACACGCCTGAACTTGTCTTGTCATTTGTCAATGCCAGAAAAGACTTCATATTGACGAACAGCCCATGCCACAGTCACTAGTGGGAAGGATTAAAATCTTTCATTATCAATTTTGATCACAAAGGTCTTTGTCTCCATGACTGAATTTTAAAATGCTATGAATCTTCTGGATGGAGATGCCAAAGACAGGGGGACAAAAAACAGACGTTTCCACTTCTAAGATGGGTTGTCGCCGTTGTGGCAACTGTGCATTCTGCCAACACCAGGGCATTTATTTACTGCCTGTTGCACAGCTTCTAAAACCCAATCCTACTGCAGCTGTGACAAAGTAGAAGTAGAGTGTTACCCACCAGTCATCCACACTTCTGAGTTGGTCTGAAACCTTAGTGCTGTGTTCCACAGCTGTTCGTGTGGTTGTTTTTCGGCTATCATAACCTGCAGAATTGGGAATTGGCTCTGGTCCTGCTCGAGCAGTTCCTGCTCGTTGTTAATAGCCTGTGAAAGAATAATGTTGTAAGGATTTTCCTGCCAACAGAAATACTTTTCTGAAAATCAAGGGTTAGTTTAACAGTCACTGTGTGGACAAAATAGAAATGACCAAATGTGAGTGTTATTAAAAGATGTCTCTGAGTCAGACACGGTGTGATGTGTTTACCTCCAGTTCACAGACAGCAGACTCAAGGTTATTGCTTATTCCAGACAGTATCTGCACATTCTTTCTGATCTCCTCTGGCGTCATCACTGCCTTCTTCTTAAAGGTCTGTATCTGCTTGTCCATAAACAGCAGCTTCTGGTCAAAGTCTTTGATTCTAAAACAGACAAATGTCAAAAGCATGTTTTAAAGTCATCTGATTGAATGCTCTTTTTTTTAAAACTTTTTATTACCACAGGTCATCTTTTTCATTGACCTTTCATACTTCAATACATCTCACCTCTTCTGTAGATTTTTCTCAACTTGTATCCTAAGGCTGGCCAGACGTGTAACACTATCGTCAAGTTCAATCTCGATCTGTTTGGGCCACTGAAAGACTCGGGAATTAAGTCTTATGTCATCAGCTGTAAAACAACCAAACAAAAAAAAAAGAGAGCAATAATATATATTATTACCGTATTAAGTGTAATACTCCACAGCTGCATCTTTGCCTTTCTGGGAATACTTTTGGAGTAATTTGTATTTGGAAAAATTCATCATTATGTTGCTGCAGGGTACTAGAATTTTTATTTTTCAATCCACATTGAAATAAATTTCAATCTCAACTGCAACTTTAATAGTTATATAAAGAAGTTACAACTTCAACTTTGTAATTAAAAAAGATTTTTACTAATCCTTTGTGCACAAAACCATCTTCTTAAAAGACACTTTAATTTGACATGTGTCTCCTCAGCTATTGAACACTTCTACAAAAGCTTTATTAAGTTTAATTTGACCTCAGTACTTTATGAAAAGACAGTCTTCCAGCTTTAGCTCTTGGAGGGCCAGATCCCAGCATCTTGACAAACTGCAGTGTTTACAATGAAGCTAGTATTTCTATGACTGTGTATTTGGGATAGGTCAGGCTGTAGCTTAGCTAGAATTATTTTTTCTATAAGATATCATGTTTGAAAGTGATGGAAAGATCAAAGAGTTTCTTTTTTGGGCGCTGTTGATAATAAAACAACATTTAGAGAATTAAGTTTTCTATTTTGTAATCATGAACTTGTTTGATTTTCTGGTTGTAAATGTTATGCTAAATTATGAAGATTTTCCAGACTTTTAAAATGCATCTTAAACTAAGGTCACACTCCTGGACGTGTCATGTGTGTTTTCACATACATGTGAGAGTGGCATAGTCCAACAGGAAGATGAGACGATGTCTGGCCTCTTCGATGTCTTCATTAAGCCCAGGAAGAGTGATCTCATTGGTCTTGGAAATGTACTGAGTGAGTGACACCACCTCCTCAGTAATTTGTGGGTTACTTCTGACCCTTCTGGTGATCTCCTCAAATGCTTGACAGATTCTGAGGAAGAACACAAAGTGAGAACAAGATTTGGGGGAGTGTGTGTTTGGTTAGCGAGGATGCAGACCATTCTCTCACCCCTTGTTAAGCGATCGGTTCTCCTCCAATTCAAACATTACAATCTTCTCCTTCAGTCTGCTGCATCGGTTACATAGTTCTTCATTCAGCTTGGCAGCATCCAGACAGAACAGGGACAGTGGCACTGTGATGGAGAGCGAGGTAATCTCCTGCCACATCTTGTTAATGCCCTCGATCTTCTAAACTCAAAGAGTTAACGTGGGTTAGGCCGAATTCACAGAGAGAACACGAGTAATGTCACAGATTTTACAATGAAAGCTTCTGTTACATTTGTGAATTCTTCTAAGGTGTGCTTCTTTTTGAGAAATGATGTAACGTCCTGGTTGGCTGAATCGTCCAATAGACTGGTAAATCTGTCATATACGTTTAAATACCTAAAGAGGGACATGGGGCATTAGCAGGACTTTTGTTGTTTGCTGTTTGGTTTTAAAAACAAAGCAAAGTCACAAAAAGCCTCACTTCGTAGGTCCAACGCAGTTCTTGTTGAAAATATTTTCAACCTTGTCGAGCAGATCTTTCACTACCACTTCGTCAGGTTTCACTGTGCGAAGATACAACTTGTTGATATCAGGAAACAGCTCACATTCCACCTGGAGAAAAAAAGACACAGAGGACATTGTTGCATTAGATCATATTGACTTTAGATATGAATCACTGCCATGCAGCCTAAACATTGGTTGTTTTATAATTAATTATCCATGAAACACTAAAGTCTAAATAATTCTGGAAGTGAAATACCCGTGGCAGCTTCTCAGCACTCTTCAGAATTTCCTTGAAAGCCCCACGGATTATCTCCCAAGATTCCTGGAAGTTCGGATAAAGGCCAATTTCAGGTTTGTCCGCTTGTAGTTTGACCAGCAGGACCTGACGCTTGAAGTACTCCCTCTCATCAAACACGTCCCCAAAGTCATTACCATCCTGAAAAATACATAAAGCAATTGAATTCTAAGGTCCATCATTGTGTGGGTGGACTGCAGTACGTTTTCACTCATTACTTGTCCTAACCTCGTGTGAAGTGAAGAAATAAAGCAAATCCTGCAACGACTCCATCACCAGAGTTCGGAGCTGCACCGACATGAAAGCAGCTACGCAGTTAAAAAAGTCCTGCACACGGACTGGAACCACCAGGTCATGTTTTAATATGAGAGGTAACCACAGGTCCCTGAAGTTGTTAAACAGTTGTGCACATTGATTCAGCCACCTGGAAGAAGGAGAATATGTTCATAATCAAACCTCTGAATCTCTGAATTAAAAAAATATCACAAGATGTCTAATTTATGAATCTTGGAAAAATCCACAATTTTAATTTTTTTTAATCTCTATGGTTTTACAGTCTACAATAGTTACATAAGTGTGCGTTCCTAAGTCTGAACAATAGGACAACAAGGTAAAAACAAGTCTAGATTAATCTTTGGAGTCTTGTTACAGTATTAAGCAGATTAAATTACTTTTGCAAGAGTTCTTCTCTGGCGTCCTGGCACTGTTTCTCTACAAACTCCTTGAACTCAGATGGCAGGAGCGGGAAGTTGGCTGAGAACAGGTCCTCAAGTCGGACAAACCTTAATGTGGAGAAGCTACAAAGACACCAAAATGATTACCTTCATGCACATTTAGAAGGAAACCTCTAGTGACTACAATTTAAGTTTAAATCTCTCTTCTGCATCTTGTACCAACAGATCTCATAAAATGAATCAAAACAAAAGTAGTTTTATGTCCCCATTTTTACTTCTCTAGTATTTGTATTTTCTTCCCAATTGAATAGACAGTACTTTACACACCAACATTACCTGTTTAACCAGACATCTTGAAGCAGTATCATAATAGGATTGACAGTAAATAGATGATTTTTTTGCCATTTCTGGACTGCCTTGTAGCTGTCTGACCAGGTCACCCTTGTAAGACGAGGCTTGGGAATTCTGGAGATGAACAGTTTCTTGCGGTCTATAGGATCCATCAGAATGTATTCCACTGGAAAGGCATAGCATTAATTACCAAGAATTAAAAAACAGAAAACCATTTTAAAATGCATCATTTCACTGTATACACCAGTGCAATACTGAATCCCAAAAGCTGGAATCTAGAACTTTGGTAAACTGACATCTACAAAAAAGACATGGCGTATAGATGTGTGTTTTTGTGAGGCCCTGTTGGTAAATACCTATGCTCCTCTTGATACTGAAGTAATAATCTTGTCTGATCTCCTCGTTCAGGTTAGCCCTGAGCATTTGGATGTTTCTGTCAGGGCTTTCAGGAGGCAGCAGACGTATGATGTCCAAAATCTGCTGACGTGGCTGTGGGGCCACTACTGAATCAGGAACGCCATTGGTGATCTCATACATGTACATCTGTGTGAGGCAAAGTAAGATTATGTGTAACTAAAATAGAATATGTTTATGAACATTCAAAGTGATCTGAATGTCATTGATACTTGCTTCTAGATCTTTGTCACTATGTTTGTGATGCCCATCCTGGCCTTGACTGACAACCACCTCCTCTGTGGGACTCACAGCCCCACTACACAGGTCTTTGTAAGCCAGAGATTTGGAACGGGACTGGAAGACAGGCGAATAGTTGCTGCTCCGTGCAACCCTCTGAGGTGACAGAACACGAGTGTTAAAATGTTGGCACAAGAGTTAAAGAAGAATAAATTCATCCATGGTATGATAAATTTACTTACTTCATATACGTCTGAAGGTTCCTCCTCCTCTGGCAGAGGAGGAGGGAAAGGACGCTTTCTTCTTTCACTCATATCTGTGTTGGAATCCTCACGCTGTGGTTGAAAGGAAAATCAATTCATCAATTTTAAAATTGCATCAAATATCCTGCTAAAATCTATTCGGGTTCCAGAGGTGGGAACTGTAGAGGGAGGAGAAATAAAAGACAGACTGCATTTTTGACTGAGAGTAAGGCATGTTGAGGTAGAGATGTCATGAACATAAATCAGTGTAAGCACCTCGGGTACACACCAGAGGTGAAGAGGTTGTTTGCAGGGTAGAGTGGATGGACAAAGAAGGGCAGTGGGGTTAGAAACTGGTTTTGGTTGTTCAAAAGAGGCTGACGCTAGAGGTGGCTGAGTCAAAAATGTTGAGATTTTCAGTTGGAGTGACCAAAATGAACTGGACAAGATAGGAGAAGGATAGAGGAACAGCTATGACATCACAGTTTGAAAAAAAAGAAAGAAATAGGAAGGAAATTATGATGGTTTGGGACATTAGTTCAGAAGGACAGGAGGCAGAAGCAAAACTGAAGACCCCAGAGAAGATGAGTAGATGTCATGGAGAAGCTCCAAGAAAGTTGAAGTGAAAGCATAGCTGAGGTAGATGATAATAAAACATGATATGTAGCCATGTATGGCTGATTTAATTTATTACTATATTATCTGCAAAGCAGAGCCTGTAAATTAGATACCTATATTTTAAACCTTTAAGACCTTACCTAAATACTGTATATTTTTCATCTTTCTTGTAGTGAACACAAAAAATATGAAATATATATATAATAGTAATTTCAACATGAGTTGTAGATAATGTGTATATTATGTGTTTTATTCTACTTAGCATAAAAAATTGTGCACTTTTCCATTTTTTGCACTGCTCTCATTGAGCTGTACTGCATTATTTTCATTCTTTCATCCAAATTTAAAGGATTCAAAGGCTTCAAGGATGGTTAATTCCAGAGAAAGCATACCTGTGAAGGCACTGACTAGACAATCCTCAGTGACAACACTAAATAAAGACATGTGAAGTAACCAATATGTAGTCTCATTACAGTGTCAGTTTTTAGTGTAACACACAGACATTAAAATGTTTCACAATCTTTTTTGAGCCACAGCAAATTTTAAATGTCAAATACATTGTCATGAGGCCAACATAAAAAATATTTCAATATTCAACTGTACATATACATTACATTATACTTTATTTCCCTCAATAAATCTAGTTCTGGGTATTAAAACCATTTATATATATAAATATATATACATATGACTAAGATAAAATAACCTCAATGAGAATTATTAATATGATATAATTAAACTATTAAAAATAACATTGAGTAATAATAATAATGTGTACTGTAACGCATGGTGTCACACGGTTGTACACGTTATCTCATTACTGAGATTTAACACGGGAAACTTTACCTTCCATTGTAGTTGAGGTCGCTGCAGCGGAGGCTCGAGTGTTTAGAGTAACTCTTTGGTAAGTAAACACACATGCGGGGAAAACTACCCAAGCGGTGAGGCGTTAAGTTTGGCAAAACTCTGCAGTTGTCATCCGAGAGTGTCTCCATGACAACATTAACTACCTGGATGGCTTTATTTACTGCTGTGTTGGACAACAGCGACACCCGCAGGTCTATGAGACAGACAGACAAATACAAAGACTACTGTACTCTACTTCCTAGTATGCAGCATACTGGTATGGCATAATTTAGGCAAAACATTGACTGACTGATTTTAGTTTTAGTAAATAATGTTTTTTTCTGCTGAAAGATGCTATTACCAAGGTATCCAGTGGTAAATAATTCAGTAAGCTAGCTTCCTTGTCTCCAATATAGCACGAGTCTTGTCTTGCTTCTTGCTAACAAATCACAAAACACACTTAACTTGTAAATTACCTAAATGAATAGTATACGTTCACAACAATATTATAAAGAAATTGAGAATTTGCGTACATACCGTCACCACAGTATAGACCCTCGCAATGTATGGCCTTTTTATTGTGTTAGCGTAAAAAAGTTTAAATGTACCTAATGAAGGAGAGGTCATGGAAAGTTCAAATAAAATGTCTGACCGCTGATAGGTCATCATTGATGATGTGTGTGGGCGTGGTCGACGTCCAAGCAGGTGGCTCCAACTGTTGGTAGGCGGAAAGAGAGATCCGTTGATTGTGCGTTGACTTGTGTCTTCTAATTTATTCATTTTAGACATTTTAAACATGGTAAGTTTTTAAGTGCCTGGGTTTGTAGGTTTGCACACGGTCGCAAAGAGAGTTAGTTGAAAGAAAGTTACCTACTGAGATGCTAATTATCTGCTGTCAGCCAACTTAGTGTTTAGCCGCCCTTGATTAAAGAAGATGGAAGAGGCGCAAAGTTACTCCCAGTAATGGCTGCCGGAATCTTCGATAATCACGATTGTTTTGGCGTCGGGTGACATTTTGCTTGTTTAAGTTGGTTTAAGTTTCAAGTTGTAGTTTGTTAACGTAACATCAATGGATGTACTGACATTTCTTCGTTTTGCTTGGTTAGAAGCAAAACCAACTGAAGTTTAGGGAAAAAAACTTGTACCAACCAAATGCTTTATAATGCATATGGTCGCCTTTAATGGACTATAAAAATATTGAAAAATTGACTCATCAGCAAGTCGCGTAGATGACTAGTAGTATTTAGAAAACATGTTATTCCACAATTTCTTCTACTTTGCTTTTATGATTAAGATCTGTCAAGTATTGTTGTATTTGTACTGAGACACCCGGATATAGTCCTTTCACGTTCAGTAAAATGTTATTCCACTGGCAGGAAATCAACAAGCCCAGGGTTGTGAACCACAGTCCACCATACGAGAAGTTGTCCAATGGATACACACTACCTGTGGGAAAACTTACTCCCAATGCAATCTTTGTTGGAGGAATGGACCCGAAGGTAACATCTTTGAATGTCATCATCCATTACCACAGTTTAATGTCGTAGCAGAAGCAGTCCTTTTATACCAAATCGATAAAAGTTTTTCCAATGAGATAATTTGACAATATATTGACAGTATCTTGTTTTCTTAAGTCAAGTGGTTTATTCTGTTTTGTATCATTTCCTAGTGTGTTCAGTGAACTGTTTCCTTGTGCACTGTTACATTTTGTGTCCACAAAACAACTTGTTTTTTTAAAATGTTGAATTTCTGCGTTCTACCTATAAATCATTTTTATTCCCAGGTGGAGGAGAATGAAATACGGGACATTTTTGCCAGATACGGTGATGTCAAGGAAGTTCGAATTATGACATACCGTGGAGGAATCTGCAAAGGGTGAGTTCAAAGGTTCAGATGATGCAAACCCTCAACAAACCACTACTCTGTCATTTGATTGTAGTGCAGCCTTATGGATTTTTTTCCTTTATGAGTGTTTTTTCTTATATTTGTTTTAAGGGGCTTTTTATTTCACAAGCTATTGTGTGTATTCCTAGGTATGGCTTTGTGTACTTTGGAGAAGATGTCAACATCCAGCCAATCATTGAGGTACATCATTTAAAACTGTAATATAATCATTAACCACAGAAGGACTAATACTTGTGTATGAACATTTTTACTCCAGCAACACGTAATGTGCAATGGCAGAAAACTGAAGCTGGGACCTGCAATCATGAAAGACAGGACCTCGCGTATGTATACCAGTAAACGTAAGATTGGATTTATATGTATTACTGTAGTAATTATTACCGGCATACAGTATGCGTGTGTTCTTTGATCAGGCTCAGTACCTTCTCATCTATTTGGTCCTGTTTCAGCAATGCGCTCCACCCAGTACTTCTACTGTACATACTGTGCACCCGTAGGTGGCGGCATGGCACCGCCTTCTCCCATCGTTAATGCAGGCAGCCCCTACACTCAGGTAACATATGCACATTGAGGAGGCATACTTTTGTTCTGTTAGCAACTGGACTAAAATTCTGAGGTGGACGATGTTAACATCTTGGAGAGCAGAGTTTGATGTTGGCTTAATGTTCTCTCGTTGTTGTTTTTTAACTTTGGATGATTATGTTCACTTTGAAACAACTACAAACAATACAGAAATAATAACTTGTGTTGGTGTTTTTTGCAAAAGCAACCAGCTAAAATGTTTGCAGATTTTCCCACACACAACACAACCCAATGGGACCGAAACTAACGTTACTTGATGTCACTGAATGTTCTTTTTTGGGGGTGGGGTGGGGGGATTTGGTTGTCTTTGCAGACGTACCCTTTCTCCAATTTTGGAGGTGTGATGATGCCACAAGTGCCAGTGAACTATGCACAGAATGTCTATGCCTATCAGGTACAGGTGTGCACATCAGGATCTCATACATAGCTTATACTGATACACAAAAACGATAAGGGATCAATTTAGTTGTAGACCACCCGTGGCTGCCTACTGCATACGCCACACTTAGTACTATGATCTTAGTCTTAAGCTATATGTTTGAGCAATGATCTTTCTGTCACCAACGCAGTATACTCCAACTCAATGGACAGCTGATGGGACATCGCACCCTCTTGATCAGGTAATTCTGAGTTAATTAATAATTCTAAATGTAATTTCAAACTTTTTCAAACTACTGGTGACGTTTATTAGATGAATTTCATTTTTTGTAATTATATCTTGGTAGGCAATTTAAATTGACAAACTGCAATTATACTTTTATCCCACTAGATGGTGGTATCGAGTCAGTTTTGTTGGCAACATTTGGGTAAAATTTGATCAAATTAAATATTCTCCTTGTCAGAGTTGAATAAGGCATATTTCATCTGTATATTGTGTTGTTTGAGCTAAGCCATAAAACAGTATGGCAACTAAGTACATTTTTGTGTGACTGAAATCAAATAATTGTCTCGTGGTTGCAGAGAAACCCTAAAATATAATAAAATCAAAGTAGAATACTGTCAGAATTGAAGGTAGGTCTTGTATTCCACATTTAAAGGCCACCAGCGTGCTAGAATAATGATGGGATTTGACAGTGGAAAAAATGATCAGTGTGTATTCTCACTGACACATGCTGTTTTTATGGGGGCTTGTTTAATGGCAGCTGTTCACGGCTGTTCAGTTTCTCAGTAAAATTCCACTCATTCTGTGATGTTCGCATTTTCCAGAACTTTGTGGACTGTGGAGTTCAGACCGTGTTACCTGTGCTGTAGCCTATTACCATGGTGCCTTCTGCCAGGTAAGGCATGACCCAAGCCAGCAAAACGCATCCATGTCTATGAATGCTGTATAATCATAACTCAGTCAAACATGGGGGTAAAATGTCTTAAGATTTTGCCCTTGGAAATACAACAATGCTCTAGGCCTTTAAACTATATAAAGTTCAGTTCAGTTGTACCAGAGGGAAAAACTACAGCAACTTCATTCAAATGGTTTTGGTTTGTTGATCCAGACTAAAAAAAACAAAACAACAACCAATAATGCCGCCGTCCATTGGTGTTACCATAATACACATATGAAAGAGATTTAAGTACTGTTTAAACGCCCAGCATGCATTTGTGGGCAGCAGCTGACAAGCTGACTGACACAACTGTCAAACAGAAGGGACAGTGGACTGATTGATATTTTGAAAGCGAGTTTTAACACCTGTCAAGATGTTCAGTAATGACTGAACTCCACCAACTCTATGAAGATAAATTATTATACATTTTGCATATTTCTGTTGATGTTTCCATATTAATAATCCCATCATTTAAATCATTCACAAGTAAAAACAGATGTAACACACACATCTACTTGCTGTTCTATCTTTCTTCTCCAGCAATATACAGTTAAAAAAAGGTCTTTGGATTAATCTTGATTAATTCAGAATAAATAACAATTAGCATCTGAATAATCCGATTTAAATTTAGATAAACTTTAACAGCCCTAATTTGCACACATGTATTACACGTGACTCATTATCAAGGCCTGTGTATTTGGCAGCAGGGAGGTTGTTGGTAATATGGCTGTACATCTGCCTCCTCAGATGCTGACAACATCATCTAAGGCAAACAGGACAGGACAGACATCTTGATGCTCCACCAGTACACCCTCACTGTCTGAGACCCATTTTAACACTAAACTGCTGGAAAGCTTTACTCTAACTGTATGAGTTTGAGCACAGTCACTTTGGCTGCACTCTCTAAGGCTGACCTGTGGTTGAACGGCTTTTACCCACATGGATCACAGACTGCACCGGAACGAGCGAAGCACACTCATTGTCACCATTTTGTTTTTTTTTTCTTGTTATTGACATGCAACACTGAAAAAATTGACTTAAAATCACCTTTTGTGTCTTTATAATTCATATTTGATTTATTTTGGGGTTATTTGTGTTTGTTTGTTCTATAACTTGTCAGGCTCTCTGTATGTGAACACTACTGTATTTCGTTGAATGTTATTAGCGATGATAACAGTCTGGTTGTTGCAGCACTAAAGTATGTTTCTTGATATCAGCTAAGCCTCCCTAAAAAAATGTATTTCATTCCTCAATGTAACTTCCATAACTGGTCTTTATTTTAAGAAAAGTCGTGTTAATTCTGGACGTTTTCAATTCACTTAGTGCAGCCATTAATTGTGCCTGGACAATTTAATTTTAAATTGTATTAATTTTTTTTTCTAATTTATGTCTGGGCTTCACAGTAAACAATCACGGTGTTAATTTTACTTCCCATCAAATTTTATACATCTGTTCTGAATCCATATTAAAAACTGAATGAAGTACGGCGATGTGCAACATCAGTTCTGGGTAGTGGCTCACGGTACACGGTTCACTTTGGGTAGAAAGAGAAAAAGATTTGTTCTCGGGTTGTCATTTTCTGACATCACGTGTATAGTTTTTTGTATTCATTCTATCTTGTTTACTTTTAAAAGCAGTGTTGAATTAATTTTTTTTTTGCCACTTGAGTGTGTGTGTTTGACTATTTTTCTTGTATACAAGTTTGCCTCAGAAACTGTTTCTGTGCTGATGGAACTGATTGTATTCGAAGTTGCTTTGTTCAGAGAGTCTGGTTACTACACTGGTTTAGTTCCCTGTTAACTTTTGTGTTTTTGAAAGTTTGAGCGTTATTGTTTGAAAACATAAATAAATAAAAGTTGTCATTTCAGTCTGTGGAGCTTGTGGGTTTTCTCAACATTTGCCCTGAGGTTGCCACAGCCAATCATCTGCCTCCCACTGGCACCGACCTTTTTCACCACTACATCTGTGACAGTCTCTTCTGCCTAGCAACTCTAAATACTGCTCTCCGTTTCACCTCGGATCAGGTTGAAACCGTCTTAGTGTTGCATCACTGATCTCGTCTCCAAACTGATCAACATTTCCTTTCAGTCTGCTTCAAGATCTCGGCATCCAAACTTGGTTTTTAGATATATTTATCCCATTAAACCTTTATTTTATGCATGAACTTGACAGTCGATAAGGTTGGACGCTCGGGATTTCCAGACTGTTGCAGCCCCTACAAGCCTGTCGCACGGCTGCTGGTTTTCAGTCAACCTGGTTTTGCCTGTCTGCCCTGGCAACAAGCCCATCATCATCATCATCATCTTGTTCACAGAGCATTTTGTTTTTGTCACAGTCTGGTGGAGTGACTGCAGTCCCCGGGGTCCCCTGTCCGGCCTATGACCACCCAGCCCCCGGTCAGAGCTTTCTGAATTATAGATAAATCTGGACGGGTGCTTATAAAATATGGATTTTCTAAAGGAGAGCCCTAAGTAAAAAGGTAAAAAAATGATGGACATTAGCGACCTCAAATGCAAAATATCAAATTCTCCGGGTTACATTTTCTGTCATTACATGGTTGCAGCATTAAAGTCTCATACAGGTAGACATACACAACAAATTCAATGTATGGACGCATTTAAAGTTGAAGCGATTTGTAAAATAAAATAGTAATCCCACATCCTACTGGCCAATAGGCTACAAGCCAATTTTCCCCTTACTTTATTTTTGAAATATGAGTTAAAACAGAAGGCGTTGTAATCACTGCTGCGGACCTCAAGGGAGGAAAGAAAACCTGGACTTGTATGATTTATTAGTTTTGTTCCCTGTTCCGGCAGTCTGAGAGAAAAACACATCTGACCTGGTTAAGGATTTCAACTGACCCTTGAGCCAGGCCTGGGACAGACTTATTAAACCTGGGTTGACCTTGACAGTCATACTTGAGAGTTAGTTTAGTGAGTATTTTAGAAACATTTTGCCACTGAATCTGAATGTGTGACCATTTGCATGGAACTTGGGACTTGGTGTTTACTTATGCTGTAGGATCGGAAAGCCAAAAAAAATAAAAAATAAAAAAAATAAAAGTGATACTCAATCATTTGATTTTAGTATGATATTATGCAATTTGCGTAATTTTGAGTAATTGAGGCCACCATCCACAGCAAAAAAGCAAAATATAGAATAAAGAAAATAAAGGTAGAAAATGTGTATTTATTTTTTATGCAGAGTGAAAACTCTTACGTTTATTCTGTATAAAAACAATGTGGCAGAATTCCAAAAATATTTTATTTTTTTAGTGTTGCATTTAGTCTGCAACTGTGGATTGTGACCCAGAGAGGAGGAGAGCGTCTCCTGTTTGACTTACCTCTCTCCCTCCACACACACTCGAACTCACCCACGCTGCTGACAGACAGGTCAGAGAGATGGACACGGGAGTCGGCGGCAATCAGATTTGATCCACTGTCTGAGCGGACGTTTAGTGTCTCTTCATTGGCTCTCAGCACATCTAGAGTCTCCGTCTTGGTGCCTAGACGTACACAGACCGTGAAGGCACCACAGAGAGAGAGAGAGAGAGAGAGGGAGACAGAGGGAGGGTGAGTGAGCGAGGTAGAGGAGGAGCGCACATCGACTGATTCCAGAGTCAGGAGTATTTCTCTCAGACTCTCTCAGACTGCAACTCCATTTACAGGTGAGTTTATTCTTTTGCTTCTTCGTCACCAAAATGCAAAGAAAAATGCACGCACTTCAGTTATTTATCACAGGTCTCTCGTTATTCCGTTTTTAAAGTGTTTCAGCCGTATTTTTCTTTCTGTCTATGAAAGATACTGTAAAAGTCTGTCTAAGTCTGAAAACCAGTCTTGACAGGAAGATAAAGGAAACCCAGCTCGTCGTTTGATTTGTGCGGCGCCGTGAACCATTATTTATCCGTGGCAGAACGAAATGAATAAGGCGCTCACCGCTCACTGTCACTGGGTGAAGTGATGTCAAGATATGCGTGACGGAGTAAATGTGCCGAGCGCAGATGGAAGAAGGCGTGTGTGTGTGTGTGTGTGTGTGTGTGTGTGTGTGTGCACGCCACCTGTCATGCATCATTTTCCCTTCACTAAACTACCAGCAGTACTGGGCAGCAACAGTTAGCCACGTGCTTTTGTGTGTATGTCTGTTACCCTCTCCAGGTAGAAACACTGACCTGGTCAGAACCACTAATCTGGTTTTACTCAGACAGAACCCATGCTGAAGGTATGTAGCTCCCCATCCCTGCAGGTGGTCTCGTATATACAATTTAAAACCCCAGGTCCAGTGGGTTGGTCAGTGACAGGACGTTATTATTTTAATGTAAGTCTAATCCTGTAAGTCGGCCAAAACTTTTGCAATAATAACAAGCAAAAGAGTCCCAGTGGCTACAACCATTTTCATTGAGAGATTGTGATTTTACGGAGCTGTCGCTAATTTGTGTATTAATTCACACAATTGTTATATTTAGGCTGAAAATTGTCTGTTAAGACTTTTATTTTTCCTCCAGTGAAATCTGCCACCCTGCGCCACACCCTTGAGCTCCCACTTACCCACACTGCCAGTATAACACTGAACATGATGGGGGGGGGGGGGTGAGAAACCCCCTGTAAAGGTGGTATGTACTTCCTTTCCCTATAAAATAAATTATAAAACCCATGTTCTATTAAAGAAGACTTCCAAACTACTTCTTAGAAGCACAAACTCTTCCGGAATTTGTTCACTGACATGATAAGTTTGAGCGAGCCTGGGAAATTCAGATAAAGTTGCTGCACAACCAATGCAGAACAGCCCAATCGACCCCCCCTTCCTTCCATTTCTTGGCAACAACAACTTATTTCCTGAGGACAATGTTATGTATTTTTATTAGATTCACTTTAGAAGGTTAAACATCTCTTGGTTTTGATTAGGGTTCAAGACAACGATGTGGCCAGGCTTCACAAATTAATAAAAAGAAATGCAGAGCTCAATGGGATTTGCTCAACAAACTTATATGCGGTGTGTGTTTTTCAGCGATGTGTGTGTGTGTGTGTATATATGTGTGTGTTTAGAGAGAGTTCAAGGTTGAATGCACCAAAGAGGAAACAGGAAAACCAGGAACATGTAATTTCAAGCCAGACTGCACCCACCAAATGCATGGGGCATCAATTAGTTACATGCCACAGCTTATCTATGAGTGCACCCCATAAACCTCCGAGATGTATTTGACAGCATCTGAAAATAGCTCTCCTTACTAATGAGTGGCATTTAATTTATCACAGGGAGCCCCCACCCCTCCCCCTGCAAACGCTACCCTGTCCTCACCCCTTATTTTTAATCCCGACTTTACAGCGTTTATGTGGTGATTTGAGGTATCTCAGGAGCATCCCTCAGTGTTTTTTAGACTCTTCCTTTGTTTGAAAACTCTTGTTTGTAGGTTGTGCTAGGACCTGCTCCGCACACCAATACATCACTGTCATAATTGTTTTCTCTCCTCCTAACACCGGCTCATTAAAACACAGTTTGAGGTGACAGTTTTGTTGCTTGAGGGAGTTGCACCTCCCTCAGGGCGGTTTGACACACTCCCACTCTACTCCACCTGCACCCCATCCTCAGCCAATCCAACCCTCACCCCCTCCTCTCTTACCTCTTCCTTCTGTCTTTTGTCCTCGATGTGTGGGTGGATGCGCTCCGAGGGAATCCCACTCCTCAGGACTCAGTCTGTCACCTGTAACTGTCAGGCAGTGAAAACAGTGAAAACAGACACAGTGTGTTACATGATGTTACAGCTGTTTTATGGCAACATGCAGAAGTTTAACTCTTCAAATAACTGTTACTGTACCTTGGATCAGATGAATGCCGCTGTTAAAAAGGCCAAGTACTCCTTACATCCACAGTTACTGTCCTAACCATTAGGAGTTACGGCTTCCAAGCGGTCCCATAAATTCCCATAATAAAGAACACTGGACGCCAGCAGTGACAGCTTTATTCGCTCTTAGTTGCTGTAAGTCAGTTCAGTGCATCAGGTGCAAAAGTGAGAGGAGAAAGAATTTATATTACAGCTTAGGCCGTGAAATAGTGAGAGAGAGCTTCTTGACAGTAAACGTCTGTAATTACTGGCCTCTAGCTGTCATCTGGGGTACAACCCCACATGTTATTAATAAATAATTTTTTAAAAATTAAGCCGGTAAGAATTTCCTAAAAGGGGTGTTAGGTTTAAGTTATTAGAAATAATTGTTGCTGAAACTAATAGATTAAAACGTCAGATTAGCCCCTGATTATCTGCCCATTTATTCTGACCCCCACTTAACATTTTCCCAAATGCCTCTCACTGGAACGACTCTTGGTTTTTATGCTAATGCTAAATTTGTCATTAGCATAATACATGAATGAGAGGAAATGCATTATGAAAGGAATAGGACGTCAACGCCAACATGTACAGTGAGACATTATTATAATATGACCAAGGAATAAAGAGAGATGAAATGCTTTTTCTTCTTAGCTATGTTGCTATATGCATAAAGTCAATCTCTCTTAGTTAAACTGTTATACTACAAATGTGATATATCACCAGCAGCAGAACCAAAATGTGTTTATGTGTACTTCTGATGGTAATACTCTGTATCTTTACTCTCTAACGAGAAGCTCTCTGGTACTCTCTGTCTATCTGCCCGTCCAATCCTCTGTTTTTTGTTGTTGTATTTTTTGTTTTTTTTTTACTTCTTTTGTCTGTCTATCCTCTCTCATCTCGTCTATCCTCTCCCTTTACTTCTTTTGTCTGTCTATCCTCTCCCATCTCTTCTTGTTTAATGGATGTTTTTTTCAGCCGGTGTCTTTGTGTGTGAGCGAGTTAAAAAAATTCAGTTTGAAGTCGACGTGTACAGAAAAAGGGCCTGGTAGAAAATATAAAAGGCCTTAGGTTTTGAACTGGAGTTTGTGCTTTGAGCTTTATCTTTGACACTGTGTGCCATAAGAGAAGACTTTATTATGTTTCCACTCTTTGGAAAGATGTTTGATGAAGTGACAATTGCTAGCACTAGCATCAAGGTGGACGGCCAAGAGGAAACAGTTTTTCCTCCATAGTTTCCATAATTTATCAGCACTAATATCAGTATTTCTGGGAATTGGGATTAAAACACTTTGGAAAGCCTGGAAAAATTGGAAGACACTCACGGCTGATTGCAACATCCCTGATGTTGGCAAGACATCCGCTCTGTCATGTTTGAACTACTCCTACTTTTTTGTGTAATATTTCACTTCTTTATCCCCGTCTCCTCACCAGTCAGAGAAGACGCCAACAAAACAGCCTGACATTAACCTATCAGTGTTCCTGCAGCAGACAGAGCATCATTAAACATGCGCCTGAAGGGGGAAACGTCGGGGAGTGGATCTACATACTCTGACTTAGACACAACCCAGAGCCCACTTGGCTGGTTGGCTGGCTCCCTGTCTGTCTGGAGACATTAAAGTAGTTTTATGGGACTTAACAGGCTCAGCAGGGGAGCATTTCTGCTGCAAAAGCTCATTGAGCCACGAGACAGAGAGACTGAATGGAGGGAGAAGGGGAAGGTAGGATGGGCCAAGTTGGAAGGTCTGCAAAAAATAAAACGTACTGTGGGCAGGGAGCGTTAGCAAATTGTGCAAGAGAACATAAGGTAACATTATGATGTAATGAGTCTGACAGGAGGGATCGAAGAGGGCACAATGGAGTGGAGATAGAGAGGTTCGGGGAAGGGATCGAACTTAAGTTGCTGAAGTGACTGCAAGGGGGAAGTGAAAGATAATGACGGATGGAAATTGGAGTTCCTTTAATCAGATGGACACAAAAGGAAAAAAGGTAAAAAAAAAAAGAAAAAAAAAAGAAGGAAATGTTTCCCAGGAGACCAATCAGGAGCTATTGTGGCATCTGAAAAACGGGAGTTGTCCTTCCACTGAGGATGGTGGACAGGAGCCTAGGAAAAAATGGCTGATTAGGGCTAGCGGGTCAGACAAGGAGGAAGAGAAGCTGAAGAAGGAATGTTGTTTAGTTCATGACTTCTAGGAGGGCGGTTGATAGGCCAAGAGGGAAAGTATGGTGGGAGGAGGAGAGGCAGAGAGAGAGAGAGAGAGAGAGAGAGAGAGAGAGAGAGAGAGAGAGAGAGAGAGAGAGAGAGACTCTGTTCCACTTATTCTCCCATTTACTTCATTTCCCCCGTCATGTAACCAGATTATGTTTAAATGTATCTAGTCATAACGGCTTATTTGTCTTGTGTACATTTAAAATACGGTTTCTTAATATACACAAGACACTACTGTAGCACTTACACTAATTATGCAAGACAGTCACACATGAGGTCTAAGTGCTTTGGCTCACGTGCGAGCTAAGGTATTTGTACAGTAAATGTGTTTGTTATACAGCTTTTAAATTAAACTGTTTAAGGCCCGAGTACGAGAGAAGTTACGTCTGGGTCAGAGTAAGGAATGTGCATTAGGTCCAGTGATTGGTAAATAATGCATTAGGAGGTGGTTTGAGTCCAACTCTGTTCAGCACCGTGTTGTCTGACTAACACGTTCAGCTGTTGTTTTTGTCTCTGTATAATCGAGGACTAGCTAAACAAGCTACGGTTAAGATAAAGGCGAAAAGGCCCAACTGTTTGCTTGTTTACCTGATAGATGAAATAACACAAGATGACATCTTGAGGTCAGAGGTCAAGAGCAGCTTTTGGTCTTTTGATTTAATACAGTAGGTAATGAATAAATCATTTTTTACAGTCGAGATTGAAGAAGGTAACTGCCAGGACGACACACTGGCCCAACCTTGATACAGCTTTTCTTTATCGTACTGTATCAAAATAATGTCCTCCTAAAAAGGTCATTGTCTTTTTTAGATGTTGGTAAAAAAATCTAATTTAAACTCTAAAACTAATCTTCCATTGAATTCCCAGTGCTGTCTGATTGTACGCCACTTTTAATCTGCTGTGTCTAACCTCCTGCTTACATCCTCTTGATCATTTCATCAGCCACCATAAGCAAGACTGACATTCACCTAAATTCAAATGTAACCATTTTTTAACCTAGACCCTCGAACCATGTGCAACAAAGTGGCCACAACCCACAGGGTAACCCACTCAGTTTTGTCTGGATTACAAAAAAGTCCCCAGAGGGTGTGTGTATACTCCTGATCCAAGTCCCCACTGCGATGTAACTAGACCACACAAATACGCACAAACACACACACCTAATGTAGTCTGTTTGGATCGTTAGCCCAGTTAACGTCCATGCGCTCGGCCCGTTGGGAGCAGTGGCGTTGTCTGTACTCCCAAAACAGAGACGGGGACACAGACATAAAACTGCCCCAGGGAAAACACACAGACACGCACACACACAACGACGCGAGTCGTCCGAGCAGTGCCAGACAGGGAGGATATTAATCGTAACTGGTTTCATCGCTGTCATATTAGATTAGCTTAATGAAATCTGACCGCGCCCCAATTTCCTCGTCCCTCACCCTTTTTCTGTCTCGTCCTGTCATTTTATCCTTCTGCCAATTTGTAATTCTGATTTGTGCTTCTATCCTGTCCTGTTTTTTCCCCCTTCCTCTATATGTAACTGACATGGCCGGCTCTAAATTGCCTGCTGAAAGTCAGGAGCCGAGGAAATTTCAGGAGAAATTTTAAGCCCCCATCCACGGATTGGCCAATCAACATTTGGTGAGCGTACGCTCTGAGCCTTAAACCTTAGGGAAGTCTTAGAATAACACCGTTTTTTTTCTTTGTGTTCCAAGAATACAACATGGTTACATTTGAAACTCTGGCTTCCTCCTCCCTCCTCTGCTGTCCTCGTGTATATTTCCTCACAGCGTTTTGCTTGACGGAGCAGGAAATCAGTCTCATTTCGGCTTTAATTCGTTCTGATCAAACATGTCACTACCAATCAACCCTATTTGATTAGGAGACGCTCGTATCGCTGCCTGCCAAGCAGGTAATGGCTGATGCTCATATTTCAGTATTGTTGCTGCTTGTGTGTGTGTGTGTGTGTGTGTGTGTGTGTACGAGAGAGACAGTGAAAGAGTGAGTGTGTTAAAGTTAGATGAGCTCATTCTTCTGTACAAGCTCACACACGAGCGAAAGCATGATAAAAGCCTGTGTGTGACTTTCTTGCATACATTACAGTAAGTGCTAAAGTCTTGTGTATATTTAGAAACACTTTCTGAGCAAGCTTTTGTTGGCGCCTGTCTCAATTTATTTTATTTTTTACCCTGATATGATCTAATTTCCGCACAGACATGGGGTGTAGGCTGCCAAAGCTACGGAAGACAGAAGAGAGGAGAAGCCCAGGAAACATCTACTCCACTCTCCGGAGGCCTCAGGTGGAGACTAAAGTGGGAGTGTCGTACACCTACCACTTTCTGGATTTCCTGTTGGGGAAAGAAGGTATGAATAATACAATATATCACAAGTGCTCTCCCAGTTTGACAGTTGCCTGGTGTCCATTTAAACTGTCTCTCGCCCATGTGGTTAGTCTGAGCCGGTGCAGCCCACGGGGACTTAAACATTATGTGAATTGATTGACATCAATAATGCATCATTTTCCCCATTATAGATTTTTAACATGAAATAAACCGGCAGCTCTCAGACACAGATTAGTTGTAGGTTATTATTTATTATTATTATTATTATGTCTTATAATAATTTAATTTGTTTGTAATTTAATTCCATTTTCTACCAACTAATTCTTCATTGCAAGGGTCACCAACTATATTTGTTTGTCTGGATAGAGCCCTCAGGGGCCGGACACTCAAATATGAAATAAAAATTACACTGTAATGTAAATATAGTCACAAATGGTTGGGATCACTGATAGTTATTTAAGTCACAATATGTTTTCTTTGACCCGAACAATTTTGGAATCCAGTTGCAGGCCAAAAAAGAAAAAAAAAAAAAAATCTGTTTTCAATATTCTCATTTCTTTCTATTGAACTTTACTCTGCTTTGCCGGCCTCCTCCTCCTCTCCCTCCTGCTGCAGTTTGTGTGTTCCACTCATAAAATAGCCGCACATGCTCTTCCAGCTTTATCCAGTTAAATTAAATGTTTAGCTCAGCAACTCTGCACAACTGAATTTTCCTCACACTCTGGAGCCTAGGGGAGGACTGGCTTTACACGCTGAAGTTGTGTCTACTTGTGGCTCCTGTTGCAGGGAGTTCAAGAAGAGGTCTGAGACTCAGAGCTTTAGCTCCAAAACCTCCCACTAACTGCCCCTTTAAAAAATCCCAGTATAATAAAAGTGTGTTCCCAATTCAGGAGATTTTCCTGAATACAAAATATTGTGTGTGTGTACTATGTGATTGCAGCCTCTTGAGAATGTTTGATGAGAAGCCTCCAGAGGCAAATGGTATCTAAAAATACAGATTTCTAACCAGACATTGTTGAAGCCGATGTTTCTGCTCTAAACTCCTTTCCCTTATGGTTTAATGCTGTCGTTGTTTTTTTTCTACATGCTGCCACTTTGTCATCCATCCTGCTGGTGCAGGTGCAAGGCACCGACTGAGTCCTTTTTGAAATCATTTCCAATGCAACAGTGTAACAGACAGCAGGTCCATGAGCACAGCCAAGTGGCAGCCGTCTCGCTGCCAATCAGATTCCTCTCGCTGCCAACCTTGTCGTGTTTGGCAAATGAGTGAGGCTGTAGTCCTGGCTGGGAGAAATTTGGCAAATTCAAAACGTTGGTTGAGCTAGTGACCAAAGCACACAAAAGACAGCAGAACTGACGCTCCTCTCTGGATGGTGGTGGAGCAGCAGATAAACTGACTTATGAAGACATCACACAGACTGTACACACCTCGAGGTCGTACAACCGCTCGTGGTGACTCATTCAGACTGACACGCAACACCAGGTTGGCAGGAGAGTTAGTGTTATCTTTCCAAACACAGGTGGGTCATTTATATGGTGAAGCCCTGACACAAACTGATCAGTGTAGTCCGATTTAGAGTTGACACAACAGCCCAGCACTGATGGTGTGTGTTGTTTTTGTGGCTGTGAGTGGGTGTTTGACTGCCTCTCTCTCTCTCTCTCTCTCTCTCTCTCTCTCTCTCTCTGTCTTTTCCTCTTTCCATTTGTGATAAAGACCAAGAGAAGTGAAGGATTCCTAAAGGATTATCTGATTGTTTGTGGAGATGGAGAGACCTCATTCCCAGCGAAGGGATTTGTTTGTGTTTGTGTGTGTGTGTGTTTGTGTAGGAGGCAGAGAGAGGAATCTGCATGTCAGTCCTTGACATTGAGGAAATCCATGGTCGAATCCATGCTTTAATTCAATTTGACTTCCGTTAATAATATTATTTCCATGCATGCGTGACATTAAGACTCCAACGTCATGATGGAAAACAAATATAACTGCCGGTCTGCCTCCAGGATGTTTAAATGTACTTATACAGGAAGAGGAGCTTACTGATCGGATGAATTTAGTCGCCAAACTGACCTTTGACCTCTCTTATACAATAACTGTAGCGGATGAGAAAGTGTCTTTATTTGTTTTATGAGCTCGAGCAGTGGTTTAGCAAAAAAAAAAAATGCCCTTGTGATTCATCCCAGTTCAGTTACGGTCGGTCACACGGACCCTGCGGTGAATTTTAGTGAGAGTGAAGAAGATTTGTTTTGTTTTTCGAGCGTTTACCCTCTGATTCACACACAAACTATTTATGAGAATTTTCGGTGGTCTAATCATACGGCGTTCAACCAAAGTCTCGTTCCACTCTCCTCAACCTCTGCTCCAGTAAACATCCCCCACTCTCACTAAGTGTCCGGTCATCTCCATTATCCTGCATTGATTGGTTACCTTGACATGTCAGTATGAATGTGGAGTATGAAATGTAACTGCCACATGTGACATTTTAATCCATCCTCCTTTGTGTCACAGCTGTGCACAGATAATGAGCAGAGAAAAAAAAAAACAGGAAGCAGAGAGAAATGAGACACGGTTTGAAAAAGGCAACGTGAAAATGGGGAAAGTATGAAGCCAGAAAGGCTCTCGCAGAAAAGTCGAAGAAGTGAACGACTCGTGAAAGCCACTGATACAATGAGCTGCCGCTTATGAAGGATATGAAGGGGGACACGGAGTGAGGAGAACAAGGGGGAGAGAACAGAGTGAGAGGTGTGAGCACGAGTCAGGAATGTGTGGATGTGTGAGGTGAGGTGTGACGCCGTGTGACTAACGCCGGTCTACGGCACCGACAGTGAAGAGCTGATCTCCGCTGATGACTTTCTGCCGCCCTACAGAGATGGAGAGCCACTCATCTCATTAAAATGTACAACATGTGTCTAATGCCGGTGTGTGTGTTTGGGTAGTGTGTGTTACTTTGTGTGTATGACAGACTTTCAGTGATTTAAGTTTTCTATCTGGATCTGCAGCTCAGACAAAACTATAGCCTGTTTATGAGAAATGGGTAGAGCCGTGTGCTTACAGACTAGAGTTGCAAAGTCCCAAAACATCAGAATGAGAATTCTTATAATTCTTGTTACGACTAAAACCCTGCTTCTCCAACATTCAGCTAAACGGGTCGTTTAGAAATCTATGTAAAACTACTAGTCGACAAACTCCCCCTGTTTGAAAAGGAAATATTTATTGAATGTATAAACAAACTGAGAAGTAACCTGCGTTCCATCTGGCTCACATATTTACCAGTGGTCGCCAAAAGTGATCTCCAATTTTAAATACTGATATTTAAAAGTGGACGCGTCCAAGAACGAAGGTCTGTGCTAGTTCAAATAAAATCTTCTGCCTTTATTTAGTCTTTTACTTAATATTTGTGTTTTTAAAGAGGTATTCATTTAGAAGAAGAAATAAAGCTGAGCATATTCTTAATAAATTGAAGTCCTATTTATATATATATGTTATTATTTTATTTTAAATAATGTCAGTATGCTACAGGACTGTGTGGAAAAGTGAGCCAGACAAGAATCACACCATCACAGTTACATGTTGTTTGTGTGCAGGCCTACAGTACAACACGTCATTGTGTTCTCATGCAGCTTTCCTACTCTCACACATTGTTCAACGCTGCGACTCTGCCTTAGATCAGACCGGTTCAGAAACCTCAGACGCTGACCAACTCCTGCATTCCCCAAACAGTGGGGAGCTCCTGGCTCCAGGAAGTTGATTATTTTACAGTCACTGTTTTGGAACATATCCTCACATTAAACCTCTGCAAGTCATTAGAAGGTTATTTAAATAAACGTGAACCTCCATCAGGCACAGGGATAAGCCTGGAGGGCCTGTGTGAGTGGTAATCCCCATGCATCACCTAGAAGGCTTAGTGCAAACTCTCTCCCTCCCTCTCTCTCTCTCTCCCTCCCTCTCCCATATGCACACACAAAGACATCACAGGCAGCAATACGTTCCGTACACACTTACCCTGATAATGTGTGGCACACATAATGCGCACAATATGCTTTGCGGAGACACGCGGTGTTTCAAGTAAATTGCACATGGAATTAAAACGCTGGCACCAGTGTGTATGGGAGGTGATGGCGCTCATACACAACTGTGAAATCCAGGGTCACAGAGAAGCGCACGGCGGCTGTCGCCTGGTAAAAGCTGTGGGTTCAACGTGAATGTAGCAGGGCAGGAATGAACAGCTGCAGACACTGCTGCTCCAACACTTCGGCTGCATGTTAAACAACTTGGTCGGCCGCGTTCTTGTTTGTATCTCTGACATAAACTCAGCATGTCGCACAGATGCACTCCCTTACCCCTGCTTAGTCTATATTTTGATACACTTGGAGTTTTCAATGAACATCCTTTGGACTAGTTTCCCAGTCCTTTCCCAGAAGAATTTACAGAGAAATCTCCACAATCACGGACAGTTTTAACTGTTATTACACTGTACTACCGTCTAGTCGACAGTCTCTCTGGGGTCACTGCAGCTTGTTTGTGTAGCATGTTAGGATAACTGACGAGTCCTTGGTAAATTACTTGAAATTCAAACTTGGCAAAACCTCTCTCCAGAGATGATCACATGGACAATTTAGTGTAAATAATTTCACAACTTACAACAACAGGGCAAAATATCAAACCATGATCTGACACCTTCTCAGAAATGCACATCTAATATAAGTCATGAGGTTCAAGCCGGAAAAATGCACAAACATGAGACTTAAATATGACAAAGTTTACCAGCTTTCCAGGAGGAAAAAAAACAAACAATATCTTCATAGAATCCAGAACCTGCAAACAGGTATCCAGTCAAGAGGCTGCAAACTAGCTTAGCATGTCCATCTAGCGTGATCTAGCGTAGAAGCCATTTTCAAGAATTTAATGTAGGTTGCTATGACATGGAGTTGAACCCTTCACCTTTTATCCCATTTCCTGTATAAAGACCAGTAATGCACAGCGCTGAATATTGCCGAACCCCCCACCCCACCCCCCGACCACAACCTCCACCCTGCTTTTCTGCCCTGAGCTGTTCCCATGTTCTCATTCTGGAACGGAACTGCAGCCTCCCGTTTTTTAAATCCAACACTTTCAGACGGTACAAATGAAGTTTCTTCCCAGCCTGCAGTGCTGCGTTGCACCCTCATAACTTCTGTGTTACCCTGCCTGAATTAGCCGCCACGCCGTGTCTGCATTTCAACGGTGGGTGAGTGCCAGCCGTGCAGAGATAATGACGGTTAATGACTGTTTACGGTGACAGGAATCGTTCTTAACCCCCTCCCCGTAACTACGCTCTAACACACCCAAGTCTCCAGCTGGTATTATTATCATCACTGCTGCTTCAGATAATTCCCCCCAGACAACCATTTAAGGGGTCTCTGGGTTTCAGACGGCCAGTGCCAAGAGGATGACGGAGGTTGGACTGTCTTTGTTGTCTTTTGTCTTTATGGTTTTTCTATGATCGTAGTCAGGAGCGTGTGTTTTATGTGTGTATGTATGTCAGGCAGCCTGTGTACGAGTGAAGGTGCTAGATGATGGAGAACAAATTGAAAATGAGATGGGTTGCATGTGTCTTTTTTTTCTCTGCAATAGTGTGTGTTTGTGTGTCTGTGTGTGCGTGTGTGTGTGTGTGCCAAGTTAATTTATTCAGGTTATTTTCTCTTCTGCAGACCCATGCAAATGAGACTGAACAGAAAAGGATGACAAGCATTCAGCCACAGACAGCCTCATCTCTCTCTCTCTCTCTCTCAACCTCTCTCTTTCTTTTTCACCTTCTTTTCTTTCTTATTCCTCTCCCCCACTTCCTATACTGCCATATCAATTCCCTCCCTCCCTCTCTCTCTCTCTCTCTCTCTCTCTCTCCCTCTCTCCTTGGCTCCACTCATCCATACAGCCCTTACATACACATGTTGCCCTAAAAACCGGTGAACAGAGACAGGGTTTACAAAGCACCGACCCCGAGAGAACACTCCTCACAAACATCGCTCTCTCACTGCTGGATTGGTGTGACTGTTTGCATCCATAAGATAAGCTCCGTTAACACATTTCCACTGTATTAAATGTGTGTGTGTGTGTATGTTTGCTGCCGTTGTTTTTGGTAGTAAGCTAAACAGTAGCTTGTTTGGTGCTGAAGCCACACGTCTAATGAGAGGAAGTGTGAGAGTTATTGTCTTCCCCTGTCATTATTGTGCGTGTTTTGGTTAAAAAGCATCGACGCAGGCGAGTGTTTCCCAGAGACGGACTGAGCCTGGTGTCAGCTGGAACAGTAGGATAATAGTCCTGCTGTAATTAGTTCCAGTTTGAGCGTGAAGATGGCACATGTTGTTCAGGAGGGAACGATCAGTTTGGAACGTTCACTCTGTCCGTGTTTTATTTCCCTTCCTTCTCTCTGTTCCAGCCTTAACGTTTTTACACACTGTTGTGCTTTGAGCCCTCGGGCAGTTCCTTTTCTGGACAAACATATCTCCATTTCCCACTCCTCCTTGCAGAGGTGCCGGTGTCATCGGTGCTATGCCTGTCCTCGGTCAGAGAGTTACCTGTGCAGGTGAGGGAACTCTACGCCCAGGGATTTGTCTTGGTGGCAGTCCACCCGTTCGTTCACTCCTGCGGGCCTCGACATGCACACATCCAACGACAGCTTCACCGAGCCGTGCTGGTCCGTGAGACGCCAAGGTACGGAAATTAATCAACAGCTAATGTGGAAAAGTTCTGCCTTGATTTTCTCTGCGGTGTGTTGTAATTAGGAGAAAAAAAGAGATGATTCATTTTGGGCCAGTTTGTGCCAGTGTAGCTGTTAGCTGCCGCTTCACTGCCTTGATTATTTGGAAGCCAATTCAACATGATTAGTAACAAAAATCCTCCTTCTCTTGGTGTAAAATTAATTGCCCATGAAAAAAAACTGCAACATAGGTTTAATTTTAGCTCAGTGACCCAATTCCTTCAGTCTTGGCTGTATTGATACACCAAAACCTAGTAAAAAACAAAACCGAGACATAGACCAGATCTAGTCACCTTGGTTTTACCATCAATAGAATTAATATATATACTGTGTATATGTTAGCTGTCAATTAACTGAGATAAATTCCTAAATTTAACAACAACCTTTTTTTCTATATACTGGTGGAAAGAAAAGGCAAATAACAACAGGTAGTTGTACAGGGTTTCCCCTACTATTATATCAGGGGGGCACACACACAAACAAACAAACAAACACAGGTACACACGCCTAAGCAGCACACGGATATGACCCAACTTGGCTGTTAGAGAGAAGTAATTCTTAGTGGCTGTACGGAACAGATATTGGTAAGTACGTGAAAAAATACATGAGGGCACAAATAAAGGATAGATAGATAGAGAGATAGACGAGGGAGCCTACATTATTTTCCCCATCTAAATGACTTCCTGTACAGACACTTCATAAGCCCTGGACAGCCTGAGTCAGCATGGCCAGCGTGGCATCAGCAGCACAGTTCCTGCCCTGCGTCGTTTGCCAGGGCAGGCAGCTGAGAGCAGTGCCAACTGGCTAACCTGTTTAAAGAACACTGAGGGACTTAAACACAGGATACCTTGACTTTGAACAAAGTGAAGTAAAAACAGGTGACACAGATAACGTGATGGAATCAGTCACTGCCTCTGGCCCTCCCACAGCATCTGAGAGAGCTGTTACTATTCATGGCTGCATCCGAACTCTTGATACTTTTGATTGATGATGCTGCCCTTGGAATGATCCAAAATGTTCCTGAAACATTTTTCTCTGACAAACTTTAACAATACAAGTGTTTGGTCAGACAACAGATCTATGAAAAAGCGTTCACTTTTCCAGAAATGTTTTTTCACGCTGCCTAATTTTGCTCTCTTTCTCCTAAGCAAACTTCTCTGTGTATAATTTCCATATCCTGACACAACAGCCAAACAGACGTGATGTATAATTCATCAAAAGATCCATAGTCTCTCCTGCACGTCTGGATTCAGACAATAAGGACTACACCGTACTTTGGTCGAATAAAAAGTCTCCCACAGTGACGAGGACCCCCGCGGAGCAGCCTTTGTGTCGTTGTACTCGGAGAACTTTTGTTGCATATGTAACATGCCGGTTGTTGTGAATTACTTTGCAATTAACCAGGAAATACATTGCTGAGCCAACAATTTCTGGCTCCCTGCAGAGTTCTGTGTGTTTTTATTTTTCATTATGAATTCAAGAATTACATCTTTGTAGTCAAACACTTACAGACTTTACCCACACACACACAGGCACATAAGTGCACAGGCAGGTGTGGGGCTGCTTCTTTGATGCCCCTCCCTCTAAGTGTTCCTGCTGCTTCCTGGCACCTGTCACTGTGGAGATGGCTGATTGCATCATCAACGCTCGCCAGAGGGGAACGGCTCAGTGAAAAAGAGAAAAAAAAAAAACCCCATCTCTCCATCCTTTCATCTGCCTTCTCCACTGATGGCCGCCCCCCCCCCCACCACTCACTCCCCTCCCTTTGCTTTTGTCCTCCTTGTGCCTATTCGTCCCCTTTGCTATGTCTATTATCTGCCCATCACCGCCGTCCCCTTTCATCAAAAAACCCCTAAAAGTAAAAGCAAAAAAATCTGACAGATCTGCTGTTTGAAATTGAGCTGCAAACGTCACTCATCCTTCAGAGCACAAGATATTGCTTCGGCCCTCTCACTGACCTCAATCCAAATCTGAAGAGGTCCATATGAATACTGCGTTGGAGCAGAAGGAAATTCACTTCTTTCTCTCCGTCTAATGAATCTATCGTGGCAAACGTGGGCTCGTCTTCAGATGGAAAACCCGCACTGTCCCTGAAATGACATTATCTTTCTGCTGTGATCATTCTGGGTCAATGAGAGCACATGAGCACGAGCGTGTCAACCAGAATATATAGAGTCAAGGCTCATTGAGGCCAGAATGTTACTGTTGACTGTACCTGCTTCCAGGTTAATGAAGAGAAAACAAACAGTGCGGGGTAATGACATCACAGCATGAGAACATCAACAGTCCATAAGAAGAAAATGGAAGTGAATTTACTGAAATATGACAGATGTAATAAACGGAGCAATGTGTTTGATTTGGCCCTGCAGCTCAGAGAAGAGCCAGATGAGGTGGGCCAGACAGCGCTTGGAGACAGACGTTTGCGTGGCGGGTCACCAGGCCGCTGACCCAGAAGTCATCCAGAGCTACACCAAGAAGGTGAGTTCAAAGCGGGTGCAGAGGCGTGCTGGAAAAAACCCAGTGACAGTCTGCATCGCTCACTTTTCATGAATTTGTATCTCCTCAAACACAACGTGAGAAAAAAAACCCCCGATCAGTGTCTTGTTGGTAAACAACACGGCAAGTATTATTCAAATGAAATCTATTAGCCCGAAATTCATTATTCTCAAGGCTGTAATTTTCAGGGCTGTACAAATAGTGTTTCAGTAATGATGCGTCTCTCCAGGGTGCAGACGCTTCACATCGCTTATTTCATGGAAAGGCCCTGTGGTGAACATGCACACTGACAAGTGACGCATGCAAAATGTCTTCAGAGGAAGACGGGAATATTTTACAGCTGCGTCCCAGGAATGCACTTCTCCATATTTGGACAAGGTGTATTTTTCCACAAGCCTCCTCTCATTATCTTTACCCCAACACTTTCAAAATGTTCAGAACTCACTGTGGCTGGAGCTGCGAGGTAGCAACAGAAACATTGATATTCATCTAGTGCATGGGTCGGGAACCTTTTTTAGCAGAGAGCCACACGTTTTAAAATGGATTTCTGTGAGAGCCATACAATATTTTCTTTTGCTCTGAATACAAGTAAATACGAGTATAATACGTCTCTGAAGTAGTAGAAAAAGTTATTAATAAATAAAATTAATAACGTTGTTATACTAACTAATGCATAAAATACAAATAATGCCACTTCTGGTGCTGATGGCTTTGATGGCTCCAAAAAAGCCAATGTGTTGTTGTGTTAAAAGAAAGCCAGCTACAATTTATCTGACTGCCAGATGTAGTCATCAAAAGAGCCACATCTGGCTCGCGAGCCATAGGTTCCTGACCTCTAATGTAGTGAGAAGTTTGTATCCATCCCAGATGACAGAACAAACCAGAAGTGAAAAAACACACTGTTCCTTCAGCACTAAAAAAATAAATATGTAAGGATAGTTAATCAAACCCAGATAGGATGAGTCTTGTTTAAACAACTTAAATGTATGACCTTTAACCTTTAGCCTATAACTGCATGTCTGCGTCACATGGTTAACCTATGGCCCTGGTATGCAAATGTCATTTTAAAATGTCTCACATTTTCCCGATGGGAAGTCATCGTGAAGGACTCTGAACAGAAAGTGAAGTCAAGAAGCAGGTGTGATCTGAGAGTGTGAAAATAATAATGGCAACTTGTTGCACGGGCCTCATCAGTATTCATGAGTGACGAACAAAGAAGAAAGAAGATCTTTACAATGAAGGGAAGGTTACAGTATTTTGGGGAGACAATAGTGAGAGCCTTAACCCTAGAAGACCCCTCGGTGAACGACGTCATCGCTGGCATTTATCTGCTGTAAGGTGCTCATGAATTAGCCAACAGCGCTGCAATGGGAAATTAAAATGTGCTCTATTGAGGAGATTTGCATCTGAACACCCAGAGAACACAAAGGGAAACCTGATTGGATGGAAACGCACATTACTGGATATAATGTGGCAACGTGACATGAATAACCAATCAGACCACGAGCTGACAGGGTTGCTAGATAAGAAACCACAGTCGGTCGTAGGCAGTGTGTGTGTGTCTCCTCGTTTTAGTTCCCTGTGTTGGTGTATTTTGGGATCAGGATTTTGACTTTTCAGGACCAGCAGACCTTTTGGAGGCATAATGAGCTGAAGTTTTAAAGATTTAGTCAAAGTTTAGGTCATGATGTTCAAATTCAATTCAGACTTACGTTAGCTGAGGTCAGACCAATCAAGAGAGAAATTCAGCCCAAAGAACACCGTCCCCACACAGTGATATTCTAACTGCAAAATGAATTCAGTAACATGTGTTTGTTGTGCACACAGGTTGTCGAAGCTAGTTAGGACTATGAGAGGTAAAGATGTGTCTTATTAAGACCCAGTGGTGCTGCAGTAACTCATTCCTCTCCTGTCTGAAGACTGACAGCCCCGACATCAACTGACAATTTACCACCACAGCCTCGGTGGCAGGGAGCGAGACACACGAGCACGCGTACACACGCGCACGGTTTCGGGTTGCAATAATGAGGTCTTTTTGTCATTTGAATATTTGATGGCTGCAGATGATTAGGGAGATTGTTGCCGTGTGAAAACAGGCGCTCATCACTCGTCAGCCTTTGTTTGTGCGTAAATGAGATTCTGTTTGTCTCATCAGTGCTGGAGAGACTGAGACTGAGCTCAAATTACTTTGTGCTGCTTTGATTGTCATCCTTTACCTTCACTTGTCGCTCGTGTGGGATTCTCGAGGAATGTGAAAGAGGTGACCGTCGTGTGTGTTCCTTCCACAGATCCAAGATGTAGCAGAACAAGGGATGATGTTCGTGGGCTTTCTTCAGCAGCCCGGTGGTGGACCCTACTTTTTAGGGCAGTTGGACCCCGAGGAGCTGTCGTCCTTGCATTCCAGCCCTTCACCCATCCATCGAAGCCCCTTCAGCACCAGCAACAGCCAATCAGAGCTGACAGAGTTACATTATAACAGCGTGGAGCCTGACCTGCACTGTACTGTACCTCAAGACCTCGGGAACCTAGAGTGTAGCTCACAGCATATGGCTGCAGGAGAAGTGGACTTCATCCCTCTGAAGGCCACCCAGAGCTCAGAGCTGGGCTCATACAGATCTGCACAGCAGCCTGAAAGTCCAGACGGAGTCCACAGATGTCCGACTCAGCAGCAGGAGGAGCCGCTGCACAGAGACTCCACAGAGAGACACCTGAACCTCCTGAATCAGAGAGAACGACCAGGTGACAGTTGGCTCAGTTCCCCTGAACTGCAACTCAACCATAGAAAGCGCTACAGCTCTGTCTGTCCAAATGGACAAAGCAGAGACAGGACACACAACAACAACCACATCTGCCTCAGGAGTACGGAGAAGGACAAGAACACAACTTTACCACCTGCCCAGGCCAGTGAGTACCCAGAGGACCGTCCAGTCTGAGCGGTGGTCAGGGAGTAGCTCTGGTCTGCGGCTGATCACTGTCTGTTCTTCTGGTTGCAGGAATCCAGCTCTTTGCACTGTACAACCACACAGGAGAACTTAACACCGCTCTGAGGTTCTACTCGCTAAGGGTTCCACTTCGGCTACAGAAGGAGGCCGGGCTTATCACAGGAGTGGACGCAAACTGGCTCGATCACATGACGCAACATTTCAGCAGCGGCGCGCAGCTCATTGATGGCTTTTTCCACCTCGAAGATAACACGGGTGAGACTCTCTATGATGGATGGGTGGATGGATGGATGGATGGATAAGGTTTAAGAACAACTGGTCCTCTCAATATACTTTTGTCCTGTCAAATGGCCAAAACCATGACTCTGTCAGCCAAGACTCGTGCTTAGATTCCAAATGGAAGCTCTTCTTTAAAAAAAAAAGTTCAACTTCAAGAGGGATTTGTTAAAGTTTAGTGGGAGCAGTGTTTGACAAGAGCTCAAAGCTGCTCCGGCTGCTGCCTGTAAGATGATATGCAGGGAGTCGCTGCTGCTGTGAAAGTCCACAGCTTACTTATTTTAAAGTCACTGATCAGTCCCCCGTGGAATGAACATGCTTAAGTTTTAGGAAAGAGGGATCAAGAGTGAGAGATTTGACGTGAGACTGAATCACAGACGTCCTGCTTCTCTCCTGCAGAGAGTGGGGTTTCATCTGTGGACAGCGTGTTCGTCTTTAAGAGCTCTGCGGAGGAGACCTCGAACGTCCGCTACGATGCCATCGTGGTGGAGCAGTGGACCGTCGTTGATGTGAGTCTCGGGAGTTTTTAACTCTCAGGAGATGTGAAGTCTGAGGAGTGAAGGCTTCAATTGTTTTCTGTGAAACATTATGTAAGAGCGCGGATGAGGGAAGAAAACATGGCTGATTTTTTTAATTTAAAAATAAATGTTATAGGCTTTGTTTAAAACGTCTGGAAAAAACAGAAGTTCTGCAATTCCCTTCAAAATATAACATTATAAAAAAAGTGCATTATTTTTAATTAATACTGCCAGATAAAAAAAGTGCATTATTTTTAATTAACTAATACTGCATGATAATCCTGCCCTCTGAATTACATAAAACAAAGTAAAAAAAAAAGCGTTCTAGTCTTGAGGATGCCACTGGTGCTGTAGGTTAACGCTTCACACAGAAGATGATGGTTTATACACAAAGCATTGACTTTTCCCCTCAAGATCTCGTTTACATTTGAAAAGAAAAAGCCTCTGTCAGTGGATTTAGTGACTGTTTGTGCTCATGTCAGAGATTAAATCTTGTTTTTCAGTGAACGTCTACTCCGATGTTTGAACATCTCTGTCTGTGTTTACAGGGTGTTGTGGTGAAGACAGATTACATCCCACTCCTCCAGTCTCTGGCTCCATTTGGATGGAGGCTGATGTGTGTGTTGCCTACACCGATAGTGAAGACCAACAGGTACAGGACTGTACACACGTCCTCACAGCTACAAAAACCCAGCCTGAAATCTTTGATAAAACTGTCGTGTGCTTCTTCGCCGCAAATTGATCACAGCCTCACCTCCAACCACCAAAGGCTCATTTTGTCTTTGTACATTTCACAGTCTCTTTATTCTCCTGTTTGGAACGCGGCCCGTCTCATTCTCTTTCGGGATTAGTTTTGACAGTGTAGTAGAGACACCCGTGACAGATGGTTGGAGATCTGACAAAATCACAATCATCCCCTCCCCTCGACATGAAACCGCTTCTGAAAGCCGCCGTCGTCGGGTGCAGAAACAGCTGCAGAAATGTTCACGTCGGGGAGTCTGTCACTTCATACAAACCGCCGCTAACAAAAAGTGGATTTTAATACATGTGGCAAATATACGAGCTCAGCGATTCACTGCAAAACACCTAGCAGTATTATAGTGCTGCACTTTCCTTTTCTGCAGTGACGGGAGTTTGTCAACCAAGCAAATCCTCTTCCTCCAGAGACCGGTTTTACAGCGCAAAAGAAAGGACTTCAAGGTTTGTGCATCTTTTTTTGTACATCTTTGCAGCTTATCTGTCACTTCTCTCTGTTGTGCTTGAAGATGCGCGACTAAATGTCACTCTAAATTCAACAATTCTAAATATGGGATGTACAGCAAATATAAACCTCCTTCTGAAAAGTCTAAAATTAGGAGAATAGTCAGCTGCCAACCGTACAGGTGAGAGGCATCAGCGAGAGGCTTTGTTGTGACTTGGCAGGTTTTTGGAGAAACAGAGAGAACCGAAAAAAAAACAGACAAGAAAAAGTAAATCGTCTAAAAAAAAGTCTGTTTGATTTCAGATGCTGAACCTCAGGGGTCGCAGCAAGGCGAAGAAGAACTCTGCTGAAGATGAGAGGCAGATCAGACACTCTGCTGTGAACGAGGCAGAGATGGACACTTTAGGAAGAAACACAAAACATGAGGAAAAGGAAATGGAAATGAGGAAGAGCAGGGCGGAAAGGCCGCAGTCTCAGGATGGTGGGAAAAACAGGGCCGCGGACGTGACGCATCAACACGGCTTCCTGTTCCTGTCGGGACGCAGGGGTTCTGTTGAGGACCAGGAGGAGGAAACTGATGTGGACATGATCCCTCTGTCCAGGCAGGAGAAGACAGTGAGATGGACAGATGTGTGTCAGAGCATCGACGGAGAGATGATGGAGAAGGTGAAGATGGAGGAGCGGATCAAACACCAGCTTTTCTCTGGTGTCTGTTGAAACACTGGGGACAAGACAACACCAGGTACCAGACCTTTTCATACAGTTCCAGGTCCCTGTGGTGGGAGCACAAACAGTTCCTGGTTCTACGGTTCCTCAAACGGATTCATCTTCAGTCAGTGAAACAGGTCAGTTCTTCAAAAAGAAAAGTCTGTTTGAAGAGTATTTAAAAAAATCTGTATTTTGAACTTCTACAGTACGAACTGTAGCAAAGACGTCTGTCTGTTTAGGATGTGAGTTTGTTTCGTTTTTTGTTGATGTGGTTCTGACGACGACTGTAGGGAACAGTTACAGGAAAGTCTCCAGTTTAAGCCTTACGCTGTCTGTGTCACGTGGTTTATTTTTTGTTGTATTTCTAGGACCAACTGTAGCAGAAGTTCATTCGTATGTTCACCTAGTCAACAGATTATTTGTATCTCATTACAGACATCAGTGTTCCTTCACCTGCTGACCAACAATAAACATTCATAGAGCAGAAAAAAACAAAACAGTGGTAGTGATTTATGGTTATTCAAAAATATATATTTAAAAAATTGAAACTGCCTCAACAGAGAGTTACTGAATTAGTCAGGCACCAAACTGAATCGTCTGATCTGACCCATGACTGGATACATCAAATAATAATGTAAGACAAAAACGTGAAATCTGGGTAATCTGGGTTTAATCTGGGTTTAATCTTTATCAATCCAAGACACGTGGAGGTAAAATTCTTTGTCGTCAGTTTCACAAGATCTTTCAATTCCAGGAGATCTGGACCGCAGGTAGGCCAGCGAAATACACACAGTGTGGATAAAACTTTAGTACTTTTCTTTTACAAAATGCCTCCTGTCTACCTGCAAGTATGTTTCTCAACCAAAAATGATTTAAAATACACAAAAAATTCTCAAATGAATCCAAACTTTTAGCCATGTGATTTCAAAACAATGAAGCCTGAAGTTCTACATTTGTGTAACCTTAATTTTCCTCTCAGTATAACTTTACTCAAGTATTCCAGTGATACACCAGGCCCAAAACATAAAGTATAAGTTTTTGTAACGTACTCACTAATTTGGGAACTACCATTCAACGACGAAGGTTCTGACGAAGACGTGATGGCACTAATTTATGACCCGTGTCTTCAACTGCCTTTATGGTGTGTGGTGTTCGTGCAACAAGTCCAAAAATGGGACAATAAAGAATTCAAACAGACCAAAGCGCTCTCCTTGACTTCGTTCATATTTCACACCACTTGAATAAACCGTTCTTTTCATACGGCAAATGAATGCAGTATCAACTCCGCCCGGTCTCGACGGCTGTCCCCCCACTGAGGGAAAGAAAAGGAGACGCTGGCTCTCATCTCTGAGGGATGTTCACTGATCCAAGGAAATGGGAGACCACCTGGAGGTTCCCATTACAGTGCACCATGGGAAACTCACCCGCTGCACCCTGGGATGAAAAAATGTTCGCGAGGACGTGCGTGAGAGAAAGAGAGAGAGAGAGAGAGAGACGGCGCGTTTGCGTGTTTTACGTAGTGTAAATGAGGGGAAGAGGCAGAGACGTGGGTCAGAATGTGGGCGTCGGACAAAACTTCTTCCTCTAAAAATACCTAGATGTTAGAGAAAAACGCCTGAGAGAAAAAAGCAAGAAACTCAGCAGGGGGCAGCAGAGTTCACTCACAGCTCTACAGATATGTAAGTAGCTCTGAGGTGTTTCACTGAGTAAACAGTACAGTTAACAAGTTCTAACAAATGGGTTTTGTTTTTTAAGCTTTACCAAAGACGCGACTGAAACATCTGTCACGTATGAACCCAAAGAGGTAAAAAAATAGTATCGCAGGTTAAAAAAAAGGAAAGACAGGATGTTGAAAATGCACCAAACAGCGAGAAAAGGCTAACTTATGCATTTATGTAAATTATTCATGGACTGGATATTATTTGACAAAGGTCACTAGGAGTAACAAATCCAAGTTTGGTACGGGTAGCATCAAAGGGGGGGGTGTCTTCAGTGGTCTGTGACTGCACTGACAGCTGTGGTTTCTGTAACCATGACTGTGAAAACCATTGTCACCTGAGGAGAACCAGCTCTCAATGACATCAGAACGTCTGTTCACAGATTTAATTCATGTAAAAAAAGAAGAAAAAAACAGCTCTGACCAAATACTTCTGTAAACCACTGCAGTTCCACGTGATTTAACACCATTTATTCCATCAGTCACAGATGAAATCCAAACACTCAATGATGTGTGAAAACAGTACGAGATACTATTGTGCGTATAGATCATTTTGTATCATAGAAAAAAAAACAAAGCAGTATTTTAACAAAAAAATGATGTTAAATAGAAAGAGGTAATAATTTTTTAACATTTTTTGCTACTTTTTTTCCTAGCAAGCTCTTTGATATATGACACAGTGGTAACTTGCCAAACCCCACCACTAGGGGATTAAAAAAAAAGGATCTAACAGTGACTAAAAGTGGGAATGAATTTGGTGTAAAACATTATGCAAAACCAAATAATCCAAGCATAGCAATAAATCCTGCATAATCAAAACAATCAATCTCTCCAAAATTTAGGCAATTGTTTCAAAGTAAAATTTAAATTAAAATCATAAATTACAACCACTAAGCCATGGAAACAGACAAGTTTGGTACGTGCCTTTCTAAATTCTGACATGGCAAAGTTTAACGTCAGCGGAGAAAGCAGTGAAACCTCCCTCTGTTCACAGCCTTATGCTAAGCTAACTAGCCGTTTGCCCCAGATTTATATTAAACCAGTTTGTTCCAGACAGAGTAAGAAAACAGATCCTTTAAGATGGATGTGCACAGGTTCATTAAAAAGACAAACTTAATTTATATATATTTATCTTTTTAGTCAGAATTTAAATTCATAGCCGAGAATCTGTGGATGGAATATTATAAGGTTATTTGCATCAAATGTTTTATATACGAAGACTGCATTGGAGTTGAGGTATCAACATGTCTTAAAATCAGCTTTCTAGTTAAAA
>NC_024324.1:8369949-8377994 GCF_000523025.1 Cynoglossus semilaevis | reverse complement strand
CCAGAGGTCACAGAGGTCAGGCACACATCATATCACGAACCGGAGGATGGAACTTCCTTAGCTGCTGAAGCACTCAAAAAAAACCAAAACAACTCACATTAGTCGGCATCACTGGAATATTTCAGCTGCTCTCCTTTCAGGACACACCCGCTCTGCCTCCCACTCAGGAGCTCCGAGGAGAACCCGGCTTTGGTTCTGGGTGGTTTACTCTACCACCACTTCTCAAACAGGATCCTGTCTTTAGGGAGACCCAGGTTCAAGAGGGTTTTAGAGATGGCTTCGATCATGGGCGGGGGTCCGCACAGGTAACACAAAGTCCTCTCCGGGTGAACATGTGTCCGCAACTCCTCCTCTGTGACCCGGCCGCCTGGAGGGACAATCAACAAAGACTAAGGTTGGACGGTGTCTGTTCTACATGATGACGTGTGTGTGTGTGTGTGTGTGTGTGTGTGTGTGCGTTACTGACGGTTGATGGATGACTGGAGCTGTGGGTCCACATCTGTGTTCACTTGTGTGACGTGGAAGTCGCAGGAGACTTTGTCGGGGAACTGCTGACACACCTCGGTGATGGAGCTCTGAGGACACACAGAGGTCAGACACTCAAACATCTGTTAGAACACTCAACAACATGTCTCCCAGAAACCCTGGGGAGTGCGCGCCCACACACACACACAGACCTTGAAGAGCAGCTCCTGGCTGTTCTTGGCGCTGTAGCACAGGTGAACCGAGCTGACGTTGGAGTCCTGACCAGAGGAGGTTTGTTGGAGGCGCAGCAGATCTGCAGTGTGCAGCAGGATGGAGTACAGCGGGTTGATCCCCACGCCGCCGGCCACCAGCAGCAGATCCACGGGCGGGTCAGAAGGTGACGGGTCGAAGAAGAAGTCTCCACCGACGCGCATGTCCACCTCGGAACCTACTGCACACTGAGGGAGAAGAACAAGGCTGACAGTCAATGGAAGGTTTTTGAGACTAAATACAGTCATATTGTGAGATTTAAAACCCTCAGACCAGCAGAGGGCAGACAGGAGAAAACATCACTCACATTCACACACAGAATCACTGGACCAATAAAATGAACAACACACAGTAAAAGGTTTCACCACCATTAACACACTGTGATGAGAAGACGTGTGTCAGTTTCACCAACTTCACTTGGTTTCATGGTAACACAGATGAAAGGACACACATCCACCTGAGGATCAATGAAGCCGCACAACTCACTGACTCTTAATGAAAGACATCTTTTCATGTATTTCTGTGTATTCGTACGTGGTCCGACTGAGGCAGGAAATGGAACCATTTCTGAAAATATCACCTGACACTTCAATTCTTCACAGAAAAAAAAAATCACCAGAGGAGTGTGATAATGGAGCTGCGCTGATTTTCCAGCCATACACCACCTCACTTTTAACACACACACACACACACACACTGATCCTTTCATCTCCACTCCACCGTCTCCATCTTCTTCGCACTCCGAACTGCATCACACGTACAGTAAACACTCACACACAGCAGAGCTGCAGCTAATAATAATCATTTTTCACATTTTTTTTTCATTTCTTCATTGAACCCAAAAAACGCACGACCGGGAATCAGATACACCTTGATTTTTTGGGCTTTGTTTTGCCAACGTCATATAGTAACTTTTTTAGTAACACTTTTCCGATCAATATTTGACATTTTAAAATATAATCTAGTTTTTCATTTTTAACACATATGCACATTTTGAGGCACTTTTGAAATGTTATTTCTTCTTCATATTTGTGATATCTGTCCAGAGAATTCTCTCAACTGAACTCACAACTTAAACTTATGACAAAAAAGAGCACCTAATACACTGTACCCACTAAAGTTTAACGTCAGTTTTCTTCTAATATTAGTTTTGGTCGAGTACATTTTATTCGTATTAACGTCAATCCCACTCACGGCCGTGTGGATCCAGTTTGCCGGTGGGTGTGTGGTGGACTTCACTGCCAGCTCAATGACTCCCTCCCTCTGCAGCAAACCTGGGCAGGAGCACATGGAGAAACCTCCCACTGTCTCCACTCCAGGGATGAAGAAATCCACCCTGCGTGGAGCAAACAGGAAACACCATCATCAGCAGATGGTCAGTTTCACACTGAATAAAGTTATGACTGAGTGTCTGACTCATGACGACAGTGAACTGCCGTGGTACAAAGTAACTCACTGTAGCAGATGTTGGACACAGGGTTGGTAGACTTTACTTCAACAATCGTTATCATTGTAGTCCAGACATAGAGACTGAGAATTTAACTTTGAAATTATATTTGACTATTTGTTTTTTTTGTCAGAGTCAAGAGTGTTTTTGGGACCAAAACAGACCTTTTAACCTCTGACCTTCATATTGTACACATCATATTTATTTTCCACCTCACCTGTCAATTTAATGGACTAAATATTGCCTAGATTAACCACTATCTTTTAATGTATAAAGGATTTACCAGATGAAGCAATTCTCGCTCCAATCACTATTAGGGTGCGTAGGTTGGACAAACGGAGTTGAAACATTTAAAAAATAAAGGTCAAAGTGTGAATGAAGACAGGGTGACGACCTCTGACCTCAGTTCAGAAGTCAGTCGTTCCAGAAAGCAAGGAGAACAAAAAAACCCAAAGCAGGTGGAAAGTTGCCTACTGGTTGAAAAAAAAAAAAAAAAAAAAAGCATTGCTCAACGTTCGAGCTAATGTTCCACCGACACAATGACCCACTGTTACACCAGAGAGACACACACCAACACCGCAACCCCTCGGAGGCATCATGAATATGGATGTGCTGTGAAGTCGACGCACACATATGTTCCGCCCACCACTACCGTCACCACCTCCCCCTCTCCCACCTGGAGACTGACGACGGAACTGTCGCTTTTCTTCAGGAACACAGGAGCTCGCTGAGATCTCCATCTACTTACATTGGTTATCGGTTGCCGAGGGGCAGCTGGCTGAGAGATTTGTCTCACCACCGCCCACCTACAGTATGGACCCTCGTGCAGTTTAACATGTTCACAGCAAACTAATTAAAACCAGCAACTCAGACTCCTGCTTGGTGAAGTACTTAGCCTCATATTCTGATTAAAATTCAGTTTTTTTTCCCATTAGGCTGCAGCACAGTTTTAAATAAACAAAGCCTTTCAATACGTGTCACGCTTGTTATGATAAAAACAAAGTACGGTAATGTTTTCAGGGACAGCCTTCAGAAATCCAAAGTTGCCACAAAAAAATTAGACCAAAGAGAGAAATGGATTTTTGTGTCAGAAAAAGCAACCATGGAAATTGACAAACTATACATAAGGATTAGATTAAATTTGGAATAGGTTTGAGATAGGGGAGGGGGGAGGCAGGGGAAGAGGGGCGGTGTTCATGCTCCTCAAAAAAAAATAAAAAATTACTAGATAATATTATGAGATTATTTTCTGGGATAGACTTTTCTGTTTCATCATATTAAAAGTGAGTGCCAGTCCAACTGTGAAGATTATTTAATTAGGTTCTGCATGACACAAGAGTAAAGCACTATACTGCCACCCTGTGGTTACTTAGTGTAATTTCCTTTTGTCTGCTCATACGTATTAAAAATAATAATTCCTCTCCTGCTGCCTGTCCCATGACAGAAGTACAGAATTTTAAATAGTACAAATTTAAAATAAATGATATATTTTTCCCCTCCATGCAACAAATGTAAACACTGTAAAATTCTCATTTTAACTTGTTGCTGTTTGTAAAGCAGCTAGCCCCTAAACTTGTCAGAAAGTGTTATACAGGTCCATAAAAACTCACCACTGTCCTGCCTTGAAGCTGAAGCTCGGATGGACAGCGATCCTCAGGCGTTTTACCATCTCCGACTCGTTTACGATTCCACATATTCTCCCTGGATACACGGCCTGTTTGGAGTTTCTGAAAAGGTTAATTTTTCTGAGGATGGCTCGTCAACAACTGCTGTAAGCAGCGATGAAGTGGAGAATTAAATTAAAAACAAACACATTTATTACAAAAGTTGAACTTACATTTTGTCTGGAGTTGCTCGCTGTCCTGTCCAAATGGTCCATTTTTCTTTTGGAAGACATATTTCTTCTGCAAAGAACACAGCAGGTTTTTAATCTCTTTTGAATGTACTAACTCTTTGTTTTACCCACGTTTTGGAAATACATGTTTTTTCTGTCTCTCAGAAAAAGCCGAGCTTTTACTGCTGACTTGACCTAATAAACAAGCATTTCTCGACACAATTAGAACAAACTTTTAAATTCCAAATACATGTGTCAGAAATCCTTTCCGTAGAACATATACTGTATACTGTGAGATTGATTAGTGGAAGTTTACCTTGTGGTGGAACTAGGGGCCATCAGCCCACTGCAGTGCAGACGGCCACCGGGACACAGTCGGGTGAGGTTCCGGACAGCGAAGGCCAAAAAAGACGGGGCACTCATCACGATCTATAGACAGAAAAATGAATAGAGAAGAAGGGAAATCTAACATTAACTTTTAATATCCCGTATTCAAATATAAAACCATCAAACAAACCATACACCACTTCAAAATAGTCCCACATGTTTACAACATGTTTTGTCAATGGTATGGTATTGTAAAGATAGAAAATAAAAACAAATATTTTGCTTCGATGTTTTCTTCGTCGACACTAATCTAATGTGAGAAACTAACTTTCTTAGTCCAACAATTTATATATACAGTATAAGAAGCAGCTCTTCAAATATGTATATATTTATATGTGTGTATATGTCTATTTTAGCTTTATTTCCGACGGAAACTGGTGTTTGTGTAGCCAAGTAAACTGGCCGTAGTACACTGCGTTAACTCTTATTGTTATGGGTTTCCATCGTATATTTTGTGACTAAAGTGGTGGAATTTATTTGTTGGCATGAGCTCAAGCTGTAGTAAAGAAGCAGCACTCTCGTGTACCTTTGGGGTCCCACGGTGTAAGCTACCCAACGCCCATCATTTGTCATCATTCAGATGTGAGATAAATTAAAACTGTAGACATGACACCATCACAAATTGAGTCGTTTTCGAACACTGCTGCACTAACTTAAACGGTTCGGGGTGAAAACATCCTCTGCTTGACTTATCTCCCCACTGTTCAAAGCTGCTAACAGCTCAGTACCGGCGTTTCACCGTTTTACAAACAAACACGTTCTGGGGAAAAAGAAAACAACGAGTATTTGGACTTTGTTCTTACTGGAATTAGAAGACGCTCCGTTTCTGTCACAAAATGTTCATAGTTTAGTTCAGTAGATGAAGATGGTTAACCTTGGTCATCACGCTGTGCTTACATGACAGTACTGCGGCTCTTCTTCTTCGGCTCACAACCGCAGCTACTTTCTTCTTCTACGTAGTGGTGTAACTTCGTTAAACTGCCACACTGCCCTCTTTTGGTCAAAGAGGAAACACGCTCCACTGACGCAACTTACTACAAAAAATATAATTACACATAACTAAGGCAAAATCTAATGATTTTTCAAACAGTATCTCGTTATTATGACTTAGTATCTAATTTAAATAAGATAGTATCTCATTATTAAGATTATTTTATTATATAATGGCAAATCAAAGAGCTGTGTATTCGTCCCATCGTAGGCAAATTTCACTGAATTGATTTTTCTTCTTTTGTTTACTTTTTCTCTTCAGAATAACAGTACTATGAGAAAAACTGTTATTAAATTAGATTTCAATAAAGTTTTTAAAACTGTAAATGTGTCTTAGTGGCGGTGAGGGTTAGCAAGGGGTTGAAAAAAACTGTTTTGAACAAAGTGCATACATTTGTGTTGTAATGATAAGTGGAGAATAGCACATGCTATAGCATTCTCCTAAACGTCTGAGCAGGAAAGGTGAGGCGTGGGATCATTTGTGGTGGTATTTCTTTTCCTCCCACCAATGGAAACTGTAACATGATGCCATATGAAAGCATTGCAACAGGTGACTCAAAAGGATTCATCGTGCAACGGTGTGTTATTTGCAGCTGGTTAGTAACAGCAGTCAGAGGGTGTGTGAGTGTGTTGTGCCAACTTTTGTGCCCGTGTTGTAATGGCATTTCTAAGAAAGTACAACAAATATGAAGTAAATAACCACAAAGTTTTAAAATTCCTTTCATTGCATTCCTGACAGTTTCATTGTAAAACGAGTGACTGCTGAGTTTAGGCTGATTTATCAACTTCAACTTCAACAAAAATCTGCCAGAAAAAATGCCATCTTCAAATTAAGCACTTGAAATTGATTCTTATCACAGCAGCCAATTCCAGTCGGCTAGCTCCACCCATACCTCCTGGATGCAACAACTACCTACGTGGTGCCAACTTCTACAACAACAGCCGTGAGCTGGGTGAGCTGTAACCTCCACATTTGTTTACGGTGGAGTGTGGTCTGAGGAGTGCGTGAGCAGCTGTTCATATGTGTGTCATGACTGTCTCTACAGATACAGTGCATTAGCCGCTCTTTTCCTTTTTTTTTTTTTCTTCTCTCCTTTGAGCTGACTCCACCAGTCCAACTGGCTGCCTCTCTCTGCTCTGCCTTCTTTCCCAGGCTGAGCACTCCTTGGTTCAACCTGTTGTGCAGAGCAGCACAATGTGTTCCTGGTGTCACAATGACTACAAGGACTCGTACGCACCCGGCACATGCACAGGATAAACATATTTCCGTCAGCACTTACGTATGCAAAAAGTCCAGCAGGAAGACATAGAATAAATGAATGGATCCATGAGGAGACATGTAATAACAAGTCCATCCACAGAACTTTGGTCACTGTGAGAACAGATCCTTGTAAAAAATACCCTTTAAGGCCACAGTTCACAGTTTTATCACCTAATTTTGTTATGTCCAAAATTATCTTTGGGTCTAAAATTTAGCCATCAATTCCCTCCCTAACTTTTAATCATTTTCTGAGTAATATTGTCTTTTTAGTTGTTAATGTCAAACTATGCAGTTGCAGGTCAGGTGGTCTAAGGCTATCATTTAGCTAATATGGTGCAGCTGCATCACCGACGTCTCTATTTTAACAAAAATTCTAAAAGCAAAAGCAAATTAAAAGCAAATTTTAAGCTATTTTTGTATTGCTTTGCTAATTTGTTTCTATGTTTCTTAAACTATTTGTACTACTGTACTGTACCAGGCTCTTACTGGACAGCCCAGCTGCCAATCACAAGTATTATTGTTACTTCTGAAACCAACATATTTGTACTTGTTCTTCTATGGCTGCACAAGATTCTGAAATGTTGTTTATCATACTTGTTTAGAGCCATGCTGCTACACATGCGTGTGTCAGGAATGTCTTACGTAATCCCTGTCACTGTTTCAATATCACTTCACATTCCTCTCCGTCTCAGTGGGCAAACACTCAGATTTCGGCCTGCGTAAATTCTTCAGATCAATGACAGAAGTGTTCTCGGGGTGGGGACGTGAATGTTTACAGTCTCTCAAAGGAAGTTGCCTTTATCTGATGTGTCCCTAGTTAATGATCCACTCTCAGTGAGACTACCTCTGGTGTTCTGGAGAACAAAGCCGATGAGGAGATACGACAGCGAAAACTGGAGCGGAAGGTGCAGAAAGTGAGACCTGATGAAAGAAGATAACAGGCTGTCTTTGTCACTGCGAGGCCGGGAGAACAGATTTATTGTTCACAGGGGTCAGGAGGGATTTGATCACATGATTAGTGATTGTTACTGTAAACCTAAAACTCCTATAGAACTGTGTTTTCAGCTCGTCCAAATATTTAAAAAATTAAAATAATTCAATTTGAATGCTGAATGGTTCATCATACAGTAAAGAAAGTATTTGAAATATAAATGTGACTTTCTATTTGTTTGTTTTTTCTTACTTATTGTAACTTATTAATGTCACAAAACATTATTAGGTATTATAAGATTTATAACTATATTTTTATTAGAAATCACTGTTTACTGTATGAATGAACAATTTATCTGCTGGGATTATCAACTGTCTCAGACACTCTTGTTATAAAGCGCACTCTTTAACTCAAGTTCAACAACAGAATTAAACATGTCTGCCTTCTACTTCTGGAGATG
>NC_024324.1:8362383-8369915 GCF_000523025.1 Cynoglossus semilaevis | reverse complement strand
TACACACCACTTGTTTGTATACCACTTTCACATAGCACCAGAATTCTTTATCTATCTTTAACTCCATCAACTAGTTAAAAAAATGTTTCTGTTTACTCTACACATATGCACCTGGGTTTCGGTGCAGATGGCAGGACAGGATGTCCCTCAGGTATTCAAAAAAAAAAAAATCATAGACAGACAAACGTGGTATACAGTCCTGTTGCCATGGTGCAAACTTTCCCTGTAAACCTCAGAAGAAGGAAACAATGTGAAGGCAGTCCCTGATCTCAGCCTCCTCTGTTTGCTCAGACTGGGTCTTCCCTCTTGGCACGGACACACACAGAAACCATTAAACTGGGATTACACGTTCATACCACGAGGAAGCGGCGTTCCTTATCACCCCAGCGTGTCGGAGGAGGATCCAGTGACACTTCGAAACTTGGCAGTACCACAAGAGAACACTTAAGAATAAAGGGTCAATTCATTAGTTACAGTTACAGTGAGACTAACTGTAAACTCGGCCGTGGTCGACAATGATGTCGGGATTAGAATCTGCCTTCACATCATATATTACATAATAAAGCATCAGATAATATGGAGCACGTGTTTTGGGGGGTTCGAAAATTGTAACATACAATCTGGCAACCCAAAAGCCCCATTTTTAAAATTCTATAACATTATTGATTTAACATTATTAATAATATAATTTGACACAGAATACAGATTATGATTATGTTGCCTCTATTCATGGAGTGTGTGTATACCTGACCCAACTCCAGTTGTGTTTACACACTTATGGCCAGACAAAAAAAAAAAAGAAAACACCCAGAAAGAAAATATTTCAACATTTTTTTGGACAATTGGCAGCTGCTCGTGCAGCTTCCCCTCGTATAACGTGAACTTACAACAACAACAACAATTGTACGTCTGCTGCACTGTTTTTAGCTTCTTCCTGTGTCCTGTTGTTATCACCCAAATTGTTGTGATTGTGTTGTGAATTAGATGTGGTGTGAATGTGGTGTGCATTAGATGTGATGTGAATGTGTTGTGCATTAGATGTGGTGTGAATGTGGTGTGCATTAGATGTGGTGTGAATGTGTTGTGCATGCAAGGGTTAAAAACATGAGTGAATGGAGCGCCTTTGGGCTGGGTTCCCTCCATACAAAGACCTGTGTCACTGAAGAGCCGCACGCTCCCATGGGTCTGTTGCTGAGCAACCGCAAGCCCCGCCCACCCATCACGGTTGCTTCACCTGATCCGTGACCACGTGACGGATCCCGACGTTTCCTCCAATCAGGAGGGAGCACAGGTGCTTCCACCTGAGAGTTTCGGAGGCGGAAACCTGCTGGTTCAGAAGCAGAAAGACGCTCCTTATAAATGCGTCGTTTTACAGTAGCTTCCCCGCAGGGTCGTCGTAAAAAAAGGAGCATTTGGAGCAGGAAATTAATGAAACAATACCTAAAAGTTCCAGCTGGTGGGAGATGTAAGGAGTCAGGACACCTGAGCCGTGCGTAAAATGGATACGACGCGCTGAGCGTCTGCTGTCAGAGCGCGTCAGAACTGAAGAACAGAGCGCAGAGTTCTGGACTTAAATCAGAGCTCGTTGGAGTGTAACATCTACACAGTAATTCACAGCACTCCACAGAGTGTGTACACCTGCTGCAGTGGCTCAGGTAAGTCAACATACAGCACTCAACAATACAGCACTCTTTTTACGCATTGTTTGGCCGTGAATCACAGCCTGGATTTGTTCTTCTCTTCCCACGACTCATTAAACCAGTTCAACAGAAAAGATACACACGGTTATACTGGTTATTCACTGGATTAGTTGGTGGACTAAAGTTGTCTCACCAATTAAAAAATGGTTAAAAGCTTAAAATTAATCAGGTTAAACAAACAAACAAACCCACTATAAATAAAACGTACCTTTTTAATCAGAAGACCTCAGCGTAACATAGAGTTTTGATGGTTCGTTTTAATGGTCTGTCAATTATAGGATTATGATCATTATGAGAGTTTTGGACAAAGATTTTGGTTCAAGTCACAGAAGTTGCACAGGAAAAACATATTTACACCATATATATTAGCTAACATTAATGTTTGGACTTGGATGAGTTCTCAATAATTGTAGTTAGTTTTTGTTACAACTTGCATTTGATCCATAAAATGCAATAAACCATTGATAGAAAATTGTACAAACAGCAGGTGGCAGCAGCAGTAGCAGTGTCACAACACTGGCCTCTACACCAGGGTCTGCTGTGGTTTTCTTAGGAGCTCAAACTGATGGAGAGATGGAGATGCAGCAGCTATGATGCAGGATATGTTTCTAGTGTAAATACCGAAAGTATATATTGCCAAAAAAAGTACATATTGTATTATATTTTTATTATTACTATCCTTTACGTTTTATCTTGATTTTCCTTGTTGCTTTAATATAACAGTTTCCTTAGTAAGAGATCAATAAATCTAATCTGATTTAATCTGATCTAATCTAATTAAATACCATAACCACAATGGCTATTATATATATTTTTTATTTTAAACACAAATATTGCAGTATAGCTATTGTTAAAGTCATTTAAATACTGCCAAATGCCAGAACCGTTCACACTGGTTTCAAACTGGTTTCAAACTGATTCTATTTTTAATTCTGACTTTTGTGTTCCAGGTTCCTGACTCTCCTCCAAGATGGCAGATCGGGTTCCATGGTGGAAGGCGTTTCTTCCAAAGAAGAAGACTGGCGGCCCCAAGGAGGCAGGCTCACCCACAGCCCTCGGTCCAGACTTTGACCCGTTCGCCCAGCGTCCACAGAAGCAGACGGAACCGGTTGCCAAGAACACAGGCGACCAATCGCAGGCCCCGCAGGACTCCACCAAGAACAAAAGCCTCCTCAGCGACGAGACCTACGACGATTCCCACTTGGAGTCGGTCTTCAATGAGCAGTCATGTCGCAGGAACATGAAGGTGTCGCGCTCCGGGCGGTTCAAAGAGAAGAGGAGGGTGCGGTCCGGCCTTCCAATACAGGAGAAAGAGACAGAGAACGCCGCGTCAGGGAAGGAGGACATAAGATGATGAGGAGGAGGAACGAAGGAGAGACTGCTTTACAGAGATACTTGAAGAGATGAAGGAGGGGTGTGATGAGGCTTCAAACACTCCAAAAGGTCTGCTGAAGGTTTTTAGGACGGCGAGGAAGACTCAACCTGCAGGACTTAGATTGTGAAGTAACAGATATTGAAGAATTGACTGTGGAAATGTGTTTTTTTTTAAATGATGGTTTTTGAATCATTTTGCCAACATTGACCCACAGAACACACATGGGTCGATACAGGAGAACTGTACGCAGAACTCAGGGTGTATTCACACTTGTCGCCTCCCAACATTATGGGTTAACCCTAGAGTAGAGGTCATCAACTCGCCAAATGAACCATCAAATCTGCCGTGTGATTGGATTCTAAAATTTCAGATAAAAAATATAGTGTGTATTAAAGTGTTTACATTTTTATGGGCCACCCCCAGGATAACTGTCCTGTAAAACTCTGTCCCTCCGTCAAACTTAGTTTAGTTGAACCTCAATGCACCGAGGCTTCTAAAAAGTAGTTTCTAACTCCACCTGCTCACCAAGTGTGCTTCAGTTCCACTCCTCTGTGAGTGTTAAACTGACCAAATGTCTCTGTCATTGACAAATTCCAGATAATGGAAAAAGGTGTGTCGTTGCAACCAACACAAATTAGCAACCGTGAAGCAATAAGAAACTAAAACAAGGAGATGAAGCACGGCCCACGTCATCTGCGGCGTCGGCGTCACTGCTGATGTCATCACATGGTTCAGGAATACAAAAATGTTTACATACACTTTGGTCCGAACCTAAACACAACAAGCGCACGACAAGTGTAAACACACCCTGACAAACCCAACACTGGATTACAACCCGCTGCCTTTAACAAGAACAATCACTGTCCTCCTGTCAGTACTAAAGACAAACACGCTCCTAGCAGAGTTGATGATGAGATGTTTACATTTTTTGCTCTAATAGTAATGTAATTTCTTCGACGATGAAGGATGAATGCTTCCTTTACTGCGCTTTTACAAAAGAAATACGCTGATTCAACAGGGTTTAAAGGATGTAATGAAGGTGTAGTTGATTTTTTTTGGTCAAATATGTGAAAAAAAAAAAACAATCAGTTAGCATTAGGAGCTACGAGATGCTAGTGTGCACTTGCCAGCCAAATGAATCAAATGTTTTTTGTTTTGTTTTATTTTTCAAATGAAGGATGAAGTGTGGCATGTTTTCTAACATGACGTGAAAACTGTCAGGTGTTACAGCTGAAGGAGCAGTGGCCGTGTACTGTGGCCCAAGTCTGACCCGGTCACTGATGGAGGTCACGCGACAGCACTGCTGTATCTGCATCACTTGCCTAATAAATCTAGTAACTGATACCATCACAGTTTGTGTGTGTATTAATGTCAGTGTGGGCGCTGTCATCAAACGCAGCCTCGGGTGAACTTTTGGTGTGTGTGTGTGTGTGTGTGTCTAGTTTTAACACAGACAATAATGTGTGGATGGAAGAATTAACTGTACAAAAAGTGGATTAAAAATGACACCTGTGACCAGATGTGTTATTGCCACTGCTACAGGAAGAACAACTCTGGCTTTTGTGAGAAGATTATATCGTCTGAGAAATACAATTACTAGGTATTTAAAGCATTTCCAAAAAAAAAAGTCTGTTTATGTCATAAGCAGGCCTAACAGGGCTCCTCCCTTACACTGACCTTACATGCCTGTGTCACTGCATTCCACTGCTGCTGTTAAGGTTTGAGGGGGTGTGTGAGTGTGAGTAACGTTTGGAGTTTGTACTGAAGCCTGTAGGAATTTTGGAAGTCTTGTAATAAAGTTTAAGTTTAAAGTTTAAGTATGTCCAAAGCTGATTGGTGTTGCTATGGCAAATTTAAATCAATAGAAAAACACAGAGAGAAATTGGAAATTCTAAATGGAATTTAAAATCATAGGCTAAGCCGAGTTGTTTTTTTAAAACTTTCATTCATGTTTGTCTGCCAAAACCTTTAATTCCCTAATGTGTTTTTCCCTGACTTAAAAAAAAATGTATATAGCTTTTTCTATTTTTCTTTTGGCTAACATACCTGCAGTACTGTTAAATGTATTTCATACTTGCTATTACTTGGTACATTTTAAGCTATTCCTAGTTAGCAAACTTCTTTTTTTTTTTACTAACTTAAACTCTATGCTTTACCACAGGCTATTTCTATTCCAACATTTAGTATTTACTTTTCAGCTAACTAATGGCTGTAATTTTTTTCATTACTTAAAAACACTTAATTGTTATGTTGTTGACTGTTGTGTTTTATCTTTTGCCGAGCTATGTTTAGCTTCATATCATATTACTGGTTGGCAGTCATACTGTCACGGAGATAGCACAGGTGCAGTAGTTGCTAAAAATACACCAGGGGTGAGCTGTACAACCATATTTGAAACACAAGAGGGCGTCAAAGAAGCGCGCTGCAGAAAGTGCGCTCCACAGTTTTAAGATTCACACAAAACAAACAACGGTTAGTTCCTAACATTTATCTGGAACCGCTGTTCTGCTGCACATGTGTTCGATTAAGGATACATTTTAATTAGTTAATTAATTAGTTAAAGGTGTGACAGTGAGTCAAACACCTACCCCGTGTCGGCCGTTGCCTCTGCGTGCGTGTTAGTGCGTGCGTGTGCTCGTGTGCTGTCTACAGTACGAGGTGTGGTCCGTGTGCGTGCGCCTCCTGCTGGGCTCACATACAGGGAATAAACAGAGCGTCAGCAGCCATAAAACAGGTCAGAGCCACACACGCGTTCTGCTTTTGCTGTGTGGACATAAAATTATTTTCTTTTTTTGGGGGGGCGCAGTAAGTGCCGACAGTACAGTCGGAGTAGAAGTTGTGTCCTCATTCGACTAAAAATAACCCGGAGACTTTTCTGTCTGCCCTGCGATGAGGTGCGTTCAATGAAGACAGTCTCTCACAGAAGCTTTTTCTGCAAACCCTGAAGGTAAGTCAGACCTTGACTTATTCTAAAGCACCGACACAGAGATGTAGTGTTGACAGACGAGGCGCTCATGCACTACATCAAACTGCACACGGTGCCCTGTTTATTTCACACTCATCCCCATGGAAACCACTCTGGTGTCTTAGAATGTTTGTTTGTTTGTTTGTTTGAACCAGTTTACAGTATATGGATTACCATTTACATTATCATTCCAGTCAGCTCCTCTCAGAGCTGACGTTTAATTTAAAAGTTTAGTTTATTGGTTAGCAAACAGGTAATTGTATTTAGAATTCAATTATTTGCAAGTGTGAAATATTTCCAATTATTTTAGCATTTTATTTTTGCATTTTATTTCTGAGCTAACTTTTAGCAAAATTCAGGCTAATCTTTGACTCTCTCTTTTTTTGTTAATTGTTATCAAAGTAAACGTTTTCAGGCAGTTAGACTCAGTTATTTTGCAGTGTTGTTTTAAAGCTTTTTTGTTTCGCAATTTTTTTAAAAAATTCTTTAAATTAGCAAAACGACTGTTGCTGATGTTTCCTGTTCCTGCCACTTCAATATCCAACTTCTGCTGAACAAACGAGAACTGTTCTGAATCGGTTCTGATGAGCAGAGCCCAGTTTTGATCTGCACCTCGAGGTCGCACCCCGACACAGATGAGACGTTTGAAACAGTATCAGAGGAGACGTAGCAGCGTGCACCTGAACGCCACACAGAATCAGTCGATAAATGACCAGGAGACTTGACCTGAGCTCATGCTGCTCCGTGTGTAACTGAACTGGATCATTTGAAAAGTAGGAACCTGAGCAAACATGAGCTTTTTGGTGGTGGCAGAGAACACATTTAGAATTTACGATGTAAACAAAGGCTGGTGGTGAATCCCAGTAAAGAAGTGTTTGACACAGTGTTGCTCCTGAAGGCATCCATTCTGCACACATTCTGGTAAAAAGCTGAGAAACACAGCAGTAATGTGCAGCTCTTGACTGGATGTCATTCCCATTCAGTCACTGCAGTGAGGGCCCTTTGTCATGGACTGACTCGAGGGTCTATTACTTGTCATACAACACACACCATTGTTCTGCTTCCGAGGCCTTACCACACAGCATTATGGGAAGGCTAAGGGGACGGGGCAGGGGGTACGTGTCAGATTTCTGAAAAGAGGATGGAGCGCTCGCTCGTTTCCTGTTTTCCGGCCCTGTGGAAAACAGTTTTTCCTGTTCAGGGAGGAAGAGAGGAAGTCTCACTGAGCTGGGCTGTGATCAGTAGCAAAGTTGGTAAAACGGGCCACAACACAACGTTCAATGGTTATGAACTACTTAGGTAATACTTTTATGACACTTTCAAGTGATGATGTTGAACAGGTTTTGTCATTTTGACATCCTGGCTCATCAATGCTACAGACAGAAATCCAGCCCTAAACAAGCAGAGAACAGACGGCCAAAAATGAGGAGTTTGTGTTTTCTGTTGCAGGTCTTTGAGGCCACAGCATGCCAGTGCCCCCTCCTCCCCCTCC
>NC_024324.1:8348294-8362299 GCF_000523025.1 Cynoglossus semilaevis | reverse complement strand
AGTGCCCCCCCCTCCCCCTCCGCCTCCCCCAGCACCACCACCTCCCCCTCCCCCCAGCAGTTCCCTGCCACAGGTAAACTGTTCTTTTCCTCTTTTTTTTAACAACTCACAGATCTCTTTCAAACTGACCATCAACCAAATACCTGTAGGTGGTTATGAATTATTGATGGAAGGTGGCGATTACACACACACACACACACACACACACCCAGAGCAGACAGCAGACCCTGACCAGCCGTAGAGTGTTATGTTTCTACAGCAGCCTCACAGCTTCCTCCTGGTAAATGAGCTGCTGCAGATCCTCACAGCAGGACCACACACGTGAATGTGGGAAACTACAGCCGAACAGTCTGACTGTCTCACGACACGTTCAAGGACAGTACGGGGAGTGAATATTCCAACCACAACTTGATGCTAACACCAACCACCTGAACACGATTCTGACATTGGAGCAGTAGAACCTCAGTGAGGTCACAGTCAGAACCACTGGTTCTCAGATTCATTCTGAGATTATACAAATCCGTGAGTTTATCTTTTTTCCTCCTCCAGTTTTCGGCGGAACCTCCTAAACTCCAGTCCGCAGGAGGAGGCGGCGGAAGAAATGCCCTGTTGGCTGACATCCAAAAAGGAGCCAAGCTCAAAAAGGTCACACAGGTCAACGACCGCAGCGCTCCCGCCGTGGACAGTGAGTGGAAAAAGCACATATGTAGAGTGTGTGTGTGTGTGTGTGTTCAGACCTGTAATGATGCTCACATGACTGAAGCCCTGAGTCATCTCCTCTCACTGCGGACGCTGCTGTCAGGAGGAAGTTCTGTCCAACAGATATGGAGCAGAAGAGACTTAGCATGACACTAGGCTAATCTCCACAGTGGTTTAAACAACAGCAGTGACACATGTTGTCCATGTGTGTTCAGTATTTCAGCTGATGTTCCCATCATACCTGTCCTCACAGGACTGACACAGCAGTCATGGACGGTGACGTCTCCTTGTTTTTTCCCAGAGCCTAAAAGCAGCAGTGGAGATGCTTCCAGCAGCGTCGGATCTTCTCAGAGCTCTTCAGGGGCAATGGCGCCCACAGCGCCATCATTAGGTGGACTCTTCGCTGGAGGTTTCCCCACACTCAGACCTATAGGAAAGAGAGAGGCGACAGGCAAGACCACAGGTGGGTGTAAAACATATCTGTGGTCTTTAATCGTGAAAAACTATTTTAATTTCTCATAAATATGAAGTTAAAACATGATATTTCACGGCCAAAGTCACTGAAAATATATCAGACATTAAAACAAAACAACTGCAGGTTAGAGTAAACATAAACTGATAAAATAACATGAGCCAAAAGATAGAAATTTAAAAAAAAGTTTAAACATAAACAGCTTAAGGTTGGCCTCAAATGAGTCAAATAGTTAAGTCCAAAGACTCTTTTTTTTGATTACGTGTTATTGTGTAAATGTTCCTGTAAACCTCCACCTGTTGACCTCCACCTTCATCTGTGTCCAAGTGTCTCGCTCCAGTTCCACCCTCTCCCTAAAGCCACTGTGGAACGCTCCCTCGTCTGCTGACGCTGAGCTCCACAGGACGGCGGAGCTGCGCGGCGCTGCCAACCGTGTTCACGCTCCATCCTCCTCCGCTCCACCCTCCCCCTCCCATGGCAGCAAGCACCCACCTGCCTTTCCCGCGGCTCCTCTTCCTCTGCCCCCCCCTGCCCCTCCCTCGGCCCCTCCCCCACCTCCGCCACCACTGGCCTTCCCGGATCGTCCAGCCAACAGGCCTCCTCCGCTCCCCACCTGCCCTCCCCCTCCGCCTCCACCCCAGGTCACCAAGCCAACCTGGCTTCCCATCCAGCACGGCCACCACATCTCCCACCCTCCTACGCCTCCTCCCCCACCTCCACCTCCGCCTGCCTCTTTCCAGCCTCCCTCTGCTGTAGCAGGGGACCGCTCCTCAGGTTGCTTCTACCCTCCGCTGCCCCCTCCACCACACGCCGACACTCCCAGGGTCCCCACCTTGCGGCAAAGCCCTCTGGGACCTCCACCGCCGCCTCCTCCTCCTCTTCCTGCATCCTTCACACCTACCTGTCCATCATCTCTCCCCCCTCCACCACCAAAGCTGGCTCCAGTGCCCTCTCCGGCCATGCGCTCTCTGCCCCCGTCTTACCCCTGCAATGCCCCCACCCGACGTCCACCTGCTGTACCCAGAAGTGCAGGTTTGTGAAGAAGACATTTTAATTAATAGTTGGTAGAGTATATATATATATATATAATATTCACATTAAGTTTTGTTTCAGGTGCAAGTCGACTGGCGCCTCCTCCTGCTCCTCCAGCACGCTCCCCTACAACTGAGTTATCCACACGCATTCCTCCTCCTCCACCACCTCCTCCTCCTCCTCCTCCATTCAATCTCAGGAACGGATACCTGCACAGCCTGGGTAAGGATGGACCTTTGATAGCTTCATACACTTCACCACTGACTAATCAAAGTGGACAGCAAGACAGCAAGAGTGATGCTAAATGGGCAAATAAAGATTTGGTTTTGGAAGGGGGCGGGACAACTGTCCATTTTGATAGGATTCAAATTTAAGCAGAATTTCTGAGCGACCAATGAAGTTTATAAATATTTGTTTGATCCATTAGCCTTTAGCGAGCTACTTGGAAAGGGGCGACGAGCCACTGGTAGCTGGTAAGCAATGTGTTGGAGACTCCTGCTTTAAGCCAATAGCATAGCTGCATGGTATTAAGAAGCTTTATAAGAACCTTGAATTCCACCGTAGAGATGGTGAACTCTACTTTAAGACGAACACCTCCTCTCTGTGTTCCAGCTGATGATTTTGAATCAAAGTTCCAGTTTCACCCCGTGGAAGATTTGCCACCTCCTGAAGAATTCAAACCTTTCCCTCGCATCTACCCCAGCAAAGAGAACAGAGGTAGAGCACAGGAAAACACGCAGTACATCCACATACTGTGTATAAAACACAGCCATGATGTCAGCCTCACCCCACCTCTGTTTCCTTCCCTCTCCAGTGAACCCCAAACCCCCAGGGATCAGGACACACCTCAGATGAGTCCGGGCCTGTTCTTCCTCCCACACACAGCAATAAGGCTCAGTGTTCCTCCTCATGACAGTTACACAAGCATCATGGACGTTTGGACTCGGCGTGTGTGTGTGTGTTGAGTGTATTGGAGAGTACAATATGTGTGTATATGATGAGTGTCAAACAGATCGCACCCTTATTCTGACTGTGACCACTGACCTTTCTCCACTGTGGAATGTTTTGAATGTGTGTGAGAAGGAGGAGGCCTCTGCCCACTTGTGGTCATATACTGCACACACACACACACACACTTCCATGACAGTGTCTTCCAGGAACTATAATTAGCTGACTTTTGACACAGTCTGTAACATCTGTGTAAATACGCCACCGAACACATCATTCGTCCAAACCATTCGTCTTTCGTTCCTCCAGACACAGAGTGGCTCTCCAGGCGGATTTTAACCCGTTATTTTGTACCACATGTTATCATTAACACTTGTTAAAATGTGTTGCGACTTGCAAGAATGAAACTGACACAGCAGGTTGAACCTGCGTCTCTCCAGGTTCTAGGTCTTTTTTTTTTTTTACAGTTTTAGGAATTCTTTGTAGTAAACAGTTTATGTTATGTTCAATCTGTACGTTGAGACAGCAGAGCAGCTGAGTGCTCGCACAAGAGCTCCTCTAACCCCGGATGTCCTTACGGAAAATGGTTGTGCTTTGTTTTATTGTAAATGATTGTAACCTAAAACTTTATAAAAATATAAAAAAAAAAACAACAAAAACCAACAAAACCAAAGCAGTTGTGCTTAAATGTGACTTCAAACAGTATGGAAATAAATGTTTTATACTACACTTTGGTGTATTATTATTAATAAATGAGTGAGGTGTGCAGTTACTTGTGTACTTACGGGAAGACAGTGCCACCTGCTGGTTAGAGATGTGAAAAATAAAAAGGTAGAAACTTACCACTAGAGACACTAATGCACAAACCTAGTATCATTTCCTGAAGCATCTGTTCTGACAAGTTCTCAGGACAGTCAGGATTCACGTCTGCACAGAGGGAAGATTATTAGGTTAGAATCACATGCATCTTAACAAAATGGGTAAAAAAAGGGCAGATACTGGTTTTTGACACTGGACTGTCCAATGGGTGAAGGCATTCTGTTCAGTCCATGTATTTTACTTAAATAATTTGAATGTTAAATGATACATGGGTTTTTATTAACATTTGTTGCTGAATATTTTAAATAATATTAATAATAATAAAACCGCAGCCTTTCACCAGTTGTTTTTTTAATTAGGATCATTGGAATCTAAAAACAAAGGAAAATGCTTAAAAGAAAAAATCAAAAATAGAAAATTGCTATTGCAAAATCACCACTTGACCCCCAAACACAGAATGGAAGATACTGTAGTAAAGAGACACAGGGTACTATGGACACTTCTGATCCACAGTGGACACTGACTGACAGAGCTGTGAATCTGAGTGGGACTTTAAAGTTCGTCATGTTTGTAGGTGAACTCTCTGGCCGATATGAAGCCGTCCTTGTTCTTGTCCTCTTTTTCAAAGATATCCTCCATCATGTTCTCATGGAGGGTGTCGTTGGGAGGGTAACCGTGACGCTCAAACTCCTTCCTCAGATATTCTTTCACCTGGTGGATTGAGTGGGAGCAGAAGGTCAGAGAAGTAGAGAGATTGCAAAAAACAAACTTAAATAATAATAAATAAAATGATACAAATGTTATACAAGTGTGTATGTTTGGGTGCAGTGTCCCAGAGCTGAGGCCTATGTAACACCGCCCTCGTGTGGTTAATAGAGGGATGACAGAAGCTTCATACACAACAATATTGAGTGGTTCAAAAGAGAATCTAACGTCCTATTACAACTTCTGTCGTATTTCAGTAAATATATAAAACTGGAAGGTTAATGTTATGGGAAGTTGGCAAACACTGCTTGTACTTTGCAAAAGCATTTTGTTAAAAGCATTTTTTTTTTCTTGCCATACGTTTCACCTCTGGTCTTTACCTCGTTTTTGGAGAGTCTCCAGTCATCGTTCAGGTCCATTTCCTGGAAGGACTCATGTGATCTTGGTCCATTTCTGATCTCAAGGACTTCAATGATGTAAGTCAGTGTGCTTTCAGGTGGAATCTTACCTGTGAAGGGGTGAAGCAATGCCACAAACTGATCACTTCTAAAATGTTAAGGCCCATTGTAGCTGAGATGGTTTCTTGTTCTTTAAAAAAATCTTAAAACAAAGAACAGGATGGCAGGGTGAAAAAAGTTGGAAAACCTTAAGAAACTGACAGAAAAGAGTAACTTATACCGCAAACCATTCAGTACAAAATAAAGTACAATGAAATATTCATTATAGTTAATAAAGTTAGTAGTTGTTATGTGTGTTCTTACCAGAATAAACCAGAACAGTTCACATGCTTCTTGTTGGGAAAGAGGGGACTAGAATCACTGAATGTTACCCCTTATTCAGTGTGGCAGTCCTAGGAGGCCAACAAGACTGTTTTACATACGGACATGCACAATACACAGAATAGATATATATCCCATGCAGTACAGTACAATGCATTGCTGAAAAAAAGGTGAGTACTGTGTACCTGTGTAACAGCATGCAGGGATACAGTACGTGCACAAAGCAGTCATACCTTTTCCATCTTTCCCATAAGCCAGTTCGGGAGGTACGATGAGCTTCCGCTTCTCTCCAGCACACATGTTTTGCAGACCCTTGTCCCAGCCCACTATGACCTGTCTGATGCCCAGTGTCACCCACATTGGCTGTTTGTCTCCGTCATTTCGACTTGTGGACGAAGGAAGAGTTTAGAATAAAACACTTGGTTAACTAGGATCTAAACTTATTTCCCAAAAACACTTACTGTGTACTGCATGTATGTCAAAAGTCATGGAAAACAACATAATTTCTCCAAACATGACGTTTAGTGAGTGTACTGTACCTTTAAATATTTTACAGTTTCAGGTGTTCACGGTAAAAAGCCCCGTGTGGAACATACCTTGCGTGAAGCATGGTTCCATTCTCAAAGTATACTTCGTGGTGAACAAGCAACATGTCTCCGTACTTAGTTTTTCGGTGACAGAGGAAAGGTCTGTGCATAACCTCTATCTGAACCTCGGCCTCTGGAAGTTTCCCGCCGCTAACAGAGAGCAGCAGCATGAAGGCGCAGAGGCAGCGCAGCAGCAGCATCATGCTCCCTGGACACATTCACGAACTTTTTGTCACTATCATCTGTACAATAATGAACAACATGTGAACTCGCTGCTCTACGTGGCAGTGACGTTTCCTCATACAATTTGTTGCCGGACATCTTTCTGTGATTGGTTACGTTTTCTCAGAGGCTCCACCCACAGACGCGTTCCAAAGGGTTGCCAGGTCTGTTCGGTAGATATTCCTTTGTCAGGAAGTTGGAAATGGAAAATAAGCACATTGTTTACAGTTACTAATTTCCATAATGATTCTTGCTCACATGTTAAATATGAACTAGGAATTGGGGACGTTATCACAAAGTACAGGAATGTGCATAAAAGCAGAAACACACACTCTAAACCTGTATTCTAACGAAATAAAATACTTTAAATGATCAGACTGATCTTCATTATTGTATATATATATATAATCTTTAATTTACAACACATTCAAGCAGGCAGATGATCACCTCATTAGTCACATGGTAGTGATTTTAACTTTGTTTATGAAATGTAACTGTCTGTCATGCTGGCATGAATTAAAAAACTGAATATTTTTTCAGGGTTGTTAAATAGTATATTCATTTTCCTCATTGTCACACTGCTATGACATTAATCTCTAGGGGGCGCTGGCTAAAGCAGTTGATTTTGCCCTCAAACACGTTTACATGCAACATCACAACACTGCACCTTTGCCCTCAAACACGTTTACATGCAACAGAACAACACTGCACATAAATATGTCTTCTTCTACACTGTACAGAAACAGACACACGCCTGCGATACACACATCAGTACAAACAGTAACAGTAATATTGCTGCCTCTTGTATGAAGGGGTTCTTTTTTGACAAAAGTATGAGCATAGTTTATTACTTTATTAACAGTCACTGAGTCATACCTACATAATTGTGTTTTTTGTAAAAAAAAAAAAAATCTTTTCCACAGTTATTGTTATAACAGTCTTTCAGCCATTGACGTGACAATAACAAAGAGCTGCTCTTAAAGAGTTTAACCTCCAAGGGGAGCAGTCGATTCAAAGCTGCCTCTCCTAACTATTCATGGCTCAGAGACTCAAGAGTTTCCTGTCACTTCTCTCCTTCAGTCCATCAATTTATTTTTAAGCGTCAGACTCCTGTAGAAATCTGATGTGTAATCCCCATGTTCAGGACAAGGAATCAAAAAGTTTCAAAAGTTACAGTGACTTTTTTTTTTTAATCAGGTGAAGTACGTGCAGCCGGTTGAATCAATGAGGCAGGAGTCGGTGCATCTGAGCTGCCCGAAGGATCTGCAGAAAAAATACAGCATGTGAAATTACTGCAAATTATGTGTAGATTTTAATGCAGACATCACATCCTGCTAAATGTAATTACTGGCAGGTACGTCCCCTTGCTTCATGTGTTGTCACTTTAAAATAAGAAGATTACTATTTATGTAAACCGCATGTTCAATGAAAATGGATTGGTTTTACTTAGCTCACTGCTAATCTTGCTCTAGATTCCATGTGCAAAGGTTTCCTAAAAGTACTGGGGGACCTGAGACGTCCGCTGATGTCTGAATGTTGTGTTGAGTAAACATTGACACTTGTGCTGTGACTGTGCTTATACCCAGGCAGATAGGTCTTGCAGGTCTGATAGCCAAAGTCCTTGCCGTCACACTCCTCCATGCCTTCATGTCTGTAGCCGTCGCCGCAGTAGGCCCACTTGCAGTCTGACGTGATTAAGGGGAGATGAGAAAACGGTTGTGGTAGACAGAAGAGTAAGAGAGAAGAAAAGGGGGTGAGGGTGGGAGGGGCAGACATTACTAATTGCTTTGGCACTCCTCCGTGTTTCTTTGATGCCAATGCAGCATTTTCCTGCTAATTTAATTGAACAGCCAAGACAGTTGCGAGGGGAAGGCAGAGAAAGAGAGGCTAAGATTAATGAAAGATCAAGGAAAGGTTTTCTGATTGCTCACTGCTTTTATCCTTTGGCATGTGTGGCTCTGCACTGTAGTTAGACTCTGCAGGACACACCAGAGCAGCTGGGTGTATGACAGCATGGTGTTTGTGCAGAGAGCAGACCTAACTAGCAGCTTAGCATAAATCATGTAGGAGCTATTCAGTATAAACTGGATAACCTGGATTATGGTTCCTAAGGTGGAGTCGAGTTCCATTCCACGCATTATTGAGCAGATACTAACTGTAACTGTACATGTCATGTACATGTAACTCACTGAGGCAAGAGTCAGTGACAATCTGGTTTCCGTCGTCACACTCCTCCCCGTGCTGCGACTGCACCTTTCCATCTCCACACACACCCACTCTGTCCGGAACTTTCTCCGTGGACTGGAACTGCTGGAAAGGCTGAAGAAAACAAACAAACAAACATTACATTTATGTTATATCCAAACTTAAAATGACTGAAGTGATGATAGTAAAGAAACAGCTGAGACCTGTATGGGTTTCCATCCATCTGCATCTTTAAAATACAGCATCCTCTGATCCTTCCTGAAGACTATTGTGTTGTCCAGCTGGAGACGGCTCATCTCTTCCTTACTGTCCACCACGAATATCTACAAACAAAGTCACAAAATATCTTCAATACCCAAGTGTGTAACTTTGACTTCCACTTCTTTCACAGGGTTCAGTTGTGAACGAGCCGGCTCTTACTGCAGGGACTTTACTGGGGCCCCCACGCTGAGTGTAACTTCCATAGGGGGCGTTGTTAGATCCGAGGATGGTGTCGCAGTCACAGCGACCTGGAGGACCTGGAAACCCCTTCTCTCCCTTTTCTCCAACCAGATACAGACCTGCAGGAAACAACAAAGTCAAAACAAAGACATAACAAACAGGCGGACAGTCATGAATGTGTAAATGCCGTGAGAGTTACCTGAACCGGGGGGACCAGGTGGTCCAGGAAGGCCGTTTGGACCAGCAGGACCTGGGGGACCCACAAGTCCTGGAGTTCCACTGTGGCCCTTCATGCCCTTCGCAAACCAAGGAATGTTAGAGTATAATTACACACATACACTGAAGGTGACCTACGTGCCACACACACTTGTGCACAGCTGTGATAATTAAGTGCATGGACAAAAATGTGAGCACATATATATATAAATGTGTGTGTGCAGGCTCAGACTGTTAGCTCCTCAGCTTCTTGGTCTAAACTTAGACCCTGAAGTAAAGTTCACTGTGTCTCTCACACTCACCTGTTTCCCTCTCTTTCCGGGCCGTCCCGTCGGTCCTCTCTTCCCTGATATTCCCGGCTCTCCCTTTGGTCCTTGTTCCCCCTGGAAAAGAGGGAAAACAGCGGCACTGACTGAGGGTCTGATATTAAATAGATTTAAATTCTAAAGTGTCTTCTTGGATGAATAAATCGTACCTTCTGTCCAAGCATCCCAGGCAAACCGATGGAGCCCTAAGTGAGGACAGTAGGGCACAGGGTCAAAAGGTCAAAAGCTTGGTCTTTGATTTGATCAGACTTAATTTAAAATATAAATATATGCCTCTATGAAACGTTATTGATAAAGTCAAGACTGTAAAAAGACATTTTTTTATTTTAGATTTAGTTTATTCAGCTGCAGGGCCCCATACCTTGTCGCCTTTTGGCCCCTGTGACCCTAGGTCACCTGGAGAACCCTTTAAAAAGAGAGGGTAAAAACAGACAAGAGTCAAATTTAGAGAAAAAAACAACTTAATAAAAACTAATTCTGTATTCACCTTGTCTCCTTTAAAACCAGGTAAACCCTGTAAAGCCAATAAAGAACTGAACATCAGAATAGTCAAAAAGACCTCATACTGTTTGCAACAGAACTGTGGCGACTGTGGAGGCTGACCTTTGTGCCCGGTGGTCCCCTCAGACCTGGTAATCCCATGAGTCCAGGGTCACCTTTCTCCCCCTAATCACAAAGACAATTGATTAATTTGATTTAAATTCATAAAAATACATTAGTATTAACAGTATATTACCTTGGGTCCATCTGGACCAGGCCACCCTTGAAGTCCTTGTTTTCCTGGAAGTCCTGGAGCTCCAGTGCGCCCCTGCAGAAACACAGACCAATATTAGAAAGTGTAAATGAATTTCAAATATTGTCTGATGTTTGCAGAGGCAGAACATGTAGGTTTCCTTTCCTGTCCACTAGGGTGTGTTATAGAGCTAGTGTAAAAACACCATGGTCCTTGTTAATGTTTTACCCAAATCTGATCTAGTATCCAGGCAAACCTTTGTCCACCAAAATGAATAAAATCGTAATCGTATAATTGCCAAAGTTTCTAAGGTTTTATTCAGTGATTTATTACTTCTGCTACCAATGAGAACAGTCGTTCTTAACCCGGGGCTGATCCAACCCCTCTCCCATCTGCACCGTCACTTTTGTGTGATTCTATTAAACTGTACATTTTTTACTTTTCCAAAATACAGTCCAAAAGCCGTTCTGCCGACTTTTAACCGTCCCTCCGACCTCTGCTCATTAGTGGACGGTAATAAAACCTTACTAGACCTTGCCCAGTGACATCTGGTCACATCTCCTGAAGCTGCAGTGCGCTCTCATTTAACTTCCTGTCATTAAAACACAGGCCTGTAGAGACACGGTGAACCTGCTGCTGCTGCTGCTGCATGGAGTGATTTATCACGGAGAGCAGAAGCACTCAGGGAGATTAAAGTGCAGAAGTGGAACGCCGGAGAGGCTGGATCAGCAGGACTGGAGTCCAGTGTGAGGGCTAGTGGAGCCAGGCCAAGAAAAGAGGAGGAGGAGAAGGAGGAGACAAGGGAAGAAGTAGCAGAGGAGGATGTGCAGGAGGATGTGCAGGGATGTGATCAAGCGGCGGCGTGTGGACACAGCGAACACCGAGACTAATGCATCGGGACCCGTCCAGCATCTGCACAGGACGGTTTGAGTGCAACGACAGACAAATCACATCACAAAGATTGAGGATGCATCGAGTGGAAACCGGAGGACGAGGGTCCGATATTGAATTATTTCAAGGTCGGGAGAGAGAGAGAGAGAGAGAGAGAGGGAGAGGGAGAGATGTTTAGTAGAGGTAGCAATGCTCACCTTTGACCCCGGGCGTCCAATTTCTCCCTGGAGGAGGACAAATGAGGGGATGAATGTGGAACACTCATTAGAGCAAAGTGGAACACAAGGACACTAAAATACTTCCAACAGAAAAAGAAACACTGCAAACATAAATTTCTCTGATTAAATAAAGGTGTAAAATAGAAAGTAGAAATAAGAGTAAGGATACACACACCTTCTCCCCCTTTGGTCCTCTGATGCCAGGTAGTCCCCGCTCACCCTGAAAAAGGGAGGCAGCTCAGACATTAGTGAGGACGCTGCATTTGAAGGAACAGTCAATAATAAGAAGGTCACATCGATGTCCTAATGTGGCTGCGGCAAATTCACTGAAACATAACTTAATCGCGTTTCATAACCTGGGCAGCATACACAGCAACACTGGGTAGTATTTTCATGTTTACCTCTGAGCCTTGAGGTCCTGGAGGTCCTGAAGGTCCAGGCAAACACCCGGGTGCAGGTTTTTCTTTTTGCTGCACTTCTCCTCCGTTGACACTAGGCTCCAACAGACTCTTAATATCCTTTACACACAGACAGAAGCCCAGAGAGTATGGGCATGAGCAGAGTAGGGATTGGACTGACTGGTGAGCACTCACTGTACAGTACTGATGCAGGACCTACTGGGTTTCCTCGCTTCCACAGCTGAGGCGGCGGAGGGAAGAGTGGAGGTGGAAGAGGTGACGTGAGACAACAGGGGTCAAACCTCAGAGGATCGTCCTGTAAATTGAGACCTGGGAGGAAGGCAGGGGGCGATAGTGATGCAGTAACAGTCAGTGAGCTCCAACACAGAGTGGGGGTGGTCTTACCTGTCTGGGCTGAGAAGATGCTGTCCATGAAAGGCTGATGAGAGGAGGCCCATGCCGGACACAGCAGGATGTGGACGGACACAGTGAGTCTGAGCAGCAGGTTCATTTCTCTGCAACAAACCACAGTCACTGCACTGTGCTTCACAACACATGGCACGTATACGGTCCGTGCTTAATGCAGTAACGGGCAGCTGTCACTTAACCTCAGTCTGGAAAGTGTCACTACTTCATCACTCTCCCCCCTCTTCTCTCCCCCCTTCCTTCTCCCTCTCTCTAATAAACTTGTTGCGGCTCAACACTGCAGCAGATGCAGCTACCGCTGTAATTCCAGCCGTGCAGCAACAGCCTGCCGCAGCCAGAATTAGACCATGAGGACATAAAAGCTGCAGGAAAAGTCTGGCCAGCACAGTAGAAAAGTACCTTTTAAAAAAGGCTAAATATTTAAGTCATTAAATGCGTCACAAAAATAAATCAAATCTGCAGCTTAATTTCCGCAGGAGGTTCTGCATTTGTTTTTCTAGGTGTCAAAAACAATCAATGTCATGCACATCTTCCTCCTCCTTACCTTTCTCTACCTCCGCTGCTGCTGCTGCTGCTGCTGCTGCTCAGACCTGACACCCACAGCTCAGTGTGGCTCCTCACAGCCTTTAATAAATCTGATCCACTTATCGATCCGCTTCTTTCCCTCCGACGCTCGATAACAACACAGATGTTGTGATGCGGGGAGGACCTGCAGGAAATGTGCAGCAGAGGGCGCTCTGTGTCGCCACCTACCGCAACACTGGCTGTGGCAGTACTGTGTAGTCGAGTGTCCGTGGTTGTGGATCACGCCCTCGGTGAAAGGTGTCACTGGATCGACTGCACAACGAGTGAAAAGTGACGTTAAGTTTATTCCCACTCGTTAAGCGAGTTTGAGGCTTTATGTACAACCTGATGACGATGGTTTATATGTAGTGAAATAGCTCCCTCTGCTGGGGGGTTTAAAAGAAATTATTCAAATCCAATGTTACAAAAAAAGTGTACCCAGGAAACACAAAACAAACGGACAGTATTTCAAGTGCAACAAAATATTGAGAAAGAAATTACGTAGTCATGAGAAAATATTTTTTTTAAAAGTAGTACAGCAAAAATAAATGTAATATAGTCACCCAACAGGAAGTAAATGTAAAACCCTTATGACCTATCAGCAGGTAGAAACAGTTGTCAAGAAACACAGTGATATTGGAAAATAATACAGAAGAAAACAAGTCGATCGTAAAAACATCCTGGCTGTCATCTGACAGAGAAGAGAGTGGAACCAATGAGGCAATGACCAGTGTCCTACTGTATTCACAACACATTCAGTCACACGGTGCTGTTGTTGCTGTAAACACACACAGTGGTGAATTTGTTCATTTTCCACCACCTTAGGAGGTCGCACTTTTCAGATAAGCTATCAAATCATCTCTTTCCTTTTTCTTCTTGATCCCGCTGAAAATCATTTTGGTTCCTGGGATGTACTTCTTTGGGTTTTTCAGGTACTCGTCCAGGGTGTCCTCTCCCCACGTGACACCTGCAGCAACAGAGACAGACAGCAGAGGGACACCTGTGAAGGCTCGGGCTTCAGTTGATGTATTACACGGATGAAACTTTTTTTTTTTTAATCCTCATATGGGTTTTCACCAGGTTTTGTTTAGGGATTATGTTATTGGTCCACTCCTGATTGACCGTAATTATGAATGTAATTACGAACTGACCTATCAGTGAGCAGGACTACCTCTTAGCTCTTTGGAGCAACAGCAGTGACTCCTACTGTACCTTTTTCAGTGTTGGCCGATGTGTAGTTGAAGCCAGGGGCCTGACCTGTCTTCCTCCCAAACAGACCCCACAGGTTGGGTCCAGTCTTATGGCGCCCCCCTTCTTCAACTGT
>NC_024324.1:8323036-8348266 GCF_000523025.1 Cynoglossus semilaevis | reverse complement strand
CCTTCTCAATGTCCCCCATGTCCAAAATCTATAAGGACAGACAGCAGTAAAAAAAAAAGTTAAAAATAGTCACAAATTATCAGACTGAAATTCATCAGAAAGAGTTGTATAAAAAGGAATGAGTAAAAATGAAACATCACTTGTACTTAAGATCCACACATACTACACGTGTTAAAAAGCAAGTCCCATAATGTTGATTTCTAAATTCAGTATGTCTCTTATTTTTATTTATAATTATTCATTGGAAAATTAGGCTGTGTCTTGTTAGAAGATAGGGCATGTTGCCTGTATTTGTAATAATATTTTGAGCAAGTTTGGTGGCAAAAAAACAAAGCAAAACAAAACAAAAACACAGGCTAACAACTTTCCCCTCTGTAGTTAGCATGGAACTGCTAGGATGCATTTACAACCAGTGGGAAAAACTCACGTCCCAGTCAACTGTATGGCGTCTTACGTACAACAGATCTAGATGTTAAAAGTCCTCCTTAAAGCTGTGCTGTTGCCTGTTTGATCATGTTACAACACGGTCGCCATCTGTGACTAAACTACAATAATGGTTTGAAATACCAGTGAGACAATGTGCTTGAAAAGGCCCAGGGGATAGGGACACCCCAAACAGCTCAAGGAGTTGTAACACAAGTGAAACGATGTGTTAAAAGTGGGATTAGTGGAGGAGTGGGTTAGTGTTTTTAGTGAGCAGCTAGTTAGGGACAGAGGTTACATCTGGATCAAGGAGTCTGATCTGAAAAACACCCAAAGAGCCCAAGAAGAAGAAGAAGACAAACTTCTCCGTGTACCTGGTGTTGAGGCAGCTCCAGACAATGAGTTGGTTTCCCTTTTTGAGGTAAACGTGTCTAGATTTTGTAGCTGTGTGCTGTCTGGACTGAAACAGGATGTAGAACACAACAGATCAAATTTCCTAAAGGCGGAGTTAATAAACACCAGGCTGCGATCAGTGAGTCACCTAGAAAAAATGACATAAGTGGAGCGTCTGGGTCACACCCTTACCTTTAGCACAAGGTGTGTGGAGTTTTTTTTTTTTACCATTTTTGTCAGTGGCAGCAGCTGTGAGGTGACGTGGTCTGTTCAGCACAGGAAGACAACATTTGAGTAGATAACAAGATTAGCTTGTTATTGACACACCTGAGGGACTGACAGCAAATATTCAAGATGTGAATCAGGCTAAAGCAGTCAACTGCATCCATAGGGCACAAATCTGTCATTGTTCACTCCTTCATATGTAAACATCTGATGAGCAGCACTGTCAAAAATAACACACACAGATAGTAGAAAGCTTTAGAAAAACACTTTACCTCTGATAGGTCCCGAGATAGTAAAACTTGTCCTTTAGTTCCCTCTAGTGGTAAACCTGTGTAGAACCGAGCTTTGCTTTTAGGCATTGCATTGACTGACACTGCAAATATTAAATGAAACAAATATACTCAATAAAACACTTAATAATAAAGATGCTTGAAAGGAATTGCGTGCAATTTTTATTTTCTTAATTTTTATAGATAGATAGATAGATAGATAGATAGATAGATAGATAGATAGATAGATAGATAGATAGATAGATAGATAGATAGATAGATAGAGCGAAATGCAACTTGTTTGAAACTTTTATTATTTCCCATGCCTTAATAATAATAACATATACTGTAAGTTATCTATGTTTATTGTATTTGACATCAAATGTGTTTTGAAGGGCTAAAAGATGTTATATTTATAGGCTATTGCAGACACTGTGTCTTTATCCCTTAAAGGACGTTCGCTCCATTTCCAACTCTTCTGCATTGGCCGTCAAGTCAAAATCTTCAGCCCTGAGTTGAAAAAAAGAAACACATGTCATTTTCAATGAGGACTCACATCTAATGTAGGTATATTCATGTCAAAGAGTCAGACAGAAAAACAACATTTTATCACTTTATTTAGTTTTCACACTGACTTTACATGTTGAAGTCTAGATTAAGCACTAACTCAACTTGACAATAACTTGGAGTCAAAGTCTTTGGGACGAGAGGACAAGCACCAGGTCCTTATACATAAGCTTAGACTGGAAACACCAGGGCTGACTGTATGATGACTTTTGACTTCAACTTCAACAGTGGAAACTGGAACACCTGGAACTAAAGGTAGTGATTTGAACTAGCACCTCAAACACCAGGGACTCGACTGTTTTTTTATTCATATCTTGGACCACAGGTGGGGACATAAGCCTGGGGTTCAACCATATCCTTGCTGACTCAACTTTGGCATTGTCAAATATATTATGAATATGTGTAACCTCAGAACATAAATATATATGACCATATAGACCAGGCGTGGTCAAACGTTTTGACTCGCGAGCCACGATTGGTCCTAAAATTTGCCAGGGGGGCCGGGTCAGGGGCAGATAGATGGAGTGTTTGTGTAAACTAAGGTAAATGACATGTAAAAGTCAGGCATAAAGGCCAAAAAGGTTCAAATACATTTGTCATTTTCTGCACCATCCATGGGGGAAACGTGGGTATTGCATGGAAAAGGCAGAAGTATAATGATCAAATAAATAAATTATATAATTTGGTAAAGTTTGGCGGGCCAGATTAAAAAGCTGAACGGGCCACATCCGGCCCCCGGGCCTTAGTTTGCCCATGCCTGATATAGATGGTACTGATGGAAAACTGCCTACCAGTGCAAGTCAGTGTTGAAGAACTGTTCAACAGCCAGAGAGTTGATGAGACTCCAGTACAGACTGGTTCCAGGCAGAACTTGGTCGGCGTCTCCTCGACACTTCACACACACTCGGTTGAATGTCCAGGCCCGTCCAAACCTCTGGGGCATGTTGGGAGTGTTGTGAGACTGGTCGTCTTCCGGCTCGACCTCTCTTCCAAACCGCATGGGCATGTTGGCGTGTATGTGGGGGTTGACTGTAGGAGGGTACAGCTTGATGATGGTGGGAAGGCTGCTTTTGCTGGCGGTCGGGGTCACACGCATGTTGAGCCTCTCCAAGTCCAAACTCCTGCGGGTTACAGCTTTAGCCTGAAATAAAAAATAAAACCAAACGGTTGTTTTTGATGACTGGTCCAAACCTTGGTTTGTATCTCTTTAGTTTGTCAGCGCCACCAGGCTGCAAGGGCTGTGCATTTTACATCATCCTTATAATCTAACAAGAGCATCCACAGTTTATCACCAGATCAACAATGGGAAAGTGGATCTGAACACAGGATGCAGTTACGTCTCAGAAATACAGAAAAGAAAAATACAGTTTTAAAGTGCATTTATATTTGGATCTTGAATAATTAGATTAGATTATTTAATACAAAATATTTAAAAGTAAATTGAATCTAGACTGAATCTAGAGGTTTTTTTATACATCTAACCTATAGTAGTTGCTGATTTCTGATGATTATGTAAAATTAACTCATTAATAAATGGCAGCAGAACATGTCTGTAGTGCTTGGTTAGCAGGTTCAATTAAAAAATAAACTTATTTATATTATAAGACACCTGGAGGTTGCAGCCACACAACAAGGCCAATACAAACAAACATCAGAAGTGACTGACCTGCTGGAGCGGCTGCCTCCTCACCGTGTGTCTCCCCTCCTCGCTGCTCGGCAAACTTTTGTCACTGTAGGCTGATTTCCCATAGACCTGGAAGTCAGCCGCTGCCGCCGCTCCTCCAGGACCTCCCAGCATCAGGAGCACTGACAGGAACACGGTGCTCAACATGGGGCCGTCTTGGTGGACATCACCTTGACGCCGTCACCTGCTATTAAAGATCCTTGAAAACATACGTCACCTGTTTGTGTGCGATGAAGACTCCCACGCACGTACACGAGCGCCGCCTTCATTCTCCAGGTGACATTCCTGAATCTATAATGGGCCAGTTCTGAGGAATACATTATGAAATACAATCAGCACGGCCTAATTGGACGGCTGAACGAAGGCTAATCAGACTGGATATGGTTTACACACAACTGTGAGCGGATCATAAAAAAGCTAAGAAGTTAAAAAAAGCATGCGGTAGAAATATTAATTAGTCCTTCATTCATTCCCCTTTTCAGGTCATAAGAAGTAATTCAATTTTCTCCTCTTTTATACTGGAACATTAATTAAGTCAGGGTGGGTTAAATTAGCAGGCTGGCCATTCCTGTCCTCACTAATGAGGAGGGTGTGAATGGATGAAGAGTTTTTTTGTTTTTTTTTTTCTTGGAAGAACTAAGGAAGGGAAGGCCAGCAGCGGAGAGAACCTAAACACTGACCAGTCTTTCATTCATGCTCATTGATATACATATATATATGTACATATATACATACATATATATATATATATATATATATATATATACATACATATATATAATATATATACTGTAATATTAATCAGAATAATTTATTGACCCCCCCCACCACTACTCAGCAGAGCACCTGTGGAATCCTGCTAAGGTCCAACCCTTCACTGGTCTGACTAAAGTGCAGGTCAGAGAGAGGACGGATGTAGAATATTTACCACCAGGTGGCAGGATAAGTATTTGATAAGAACAGAACAGACAGATAATGGCTCGGGTTTCTTCCATTCTTTCATCTTGGGCCCCATTATCCTGCTGAGGATTGTGGGTAGATGACATGAAAACAAAGTCCTGGTCCGCTGTGGACGGGTCACAAGTCCATCAAAGAACAAATCATTTCACCTAATCCACCGTCTGTGTCGTTTTAGACCGTGGGAGGAAACCACACACACACACACAGATACACACACAGATGTGTGCATTACTACATCTCTACCTTTTCATTATTTTCTTTTCATTATTTATTTTCATCTTTTTTTTTAAATATATATATATAGTTATAAAGTTCAAAGATAGCATAAAATATATTGAATAAAATCGTAATCGATTGAATAAAACCTCTGTGGAATCATCACAGCCAGTTTGCACAATGCACGTTCCCCTCCTCTGTGTTTGGGTTAGCTCATTATTATTCAATTAGCAGAGCCACTGCGTCTAGCAACCGGCAGTCAGGTATGTGGATCACGTCAGCGTTGGAAACGTCTCAATAGTTTATTTATCTCCACCGATGACTCACTGCATCTCTGAACCGACAGAGTGTGAGAAATGCCCGGTGTGAGACACGGGGGTGATAATGACGGCCCTCGGAGAACTTTAATTTGATCCATGCGTCGTGACCCCGACATTGTTGCCATTTGCCATGTTGCCACGTCCGGCGGCGGCGAAAGCATTTAAGGCAGAGATGCAGCTGGTTTCAGTGGTTCAGGATTAATCCTAAGATGTTCTTTTATGGTTATGGTTTCACTCTATCTTTTGAATCATCACCTCCCACCTCTCCTGAGTCCTTCTCTCTGAGCTCTCCCTCTCTGACCCCAGCCGGCCCCAGCTCCAGGACTATGGGGTCTGGGATTTACGACGCTGTCTCCAGCTCTTATCCTCAGCCTTATCCGCAGAGGGCTTCAGCCTTTCTCTTTGTTCTTTCACCGAGCGCTCTCAGCGCTCCCGCAAAGACCTTTTTATTTTCTCTGGCAGTGTAACTCTGTCTCTTCTTAATGTTTTTAATGTGCATCTCTCTCTCGCCACCCTGGCGGCCTTTTCATCTTTCCACTTTCTTGCCTCCAGCCTCCTCTCCTCTCTCCCGTCTGCGCTCCTGTCTCACCTCCTCTTTGCCTGGTTGATTTGCCTTAAAACAGACGCTGTCCTCGTGACTGAAATACAGCCCCGTGAGGTTGATTTAGCACACCACAACCTCCATAAATTATAATGTTTTTTGGAGTAGTGTTGCATCCATGTTTTATGTTTTTTCACGAGACGTATGAAGAATTAACTATGGATGATCCATTATCCTTTGGACAGAACCAAAAAAACAATTAATAGACACGGTTCAAAATAAATACAAGTAAATCTTAAGAAGTGGAGAAAAAGCCGGGCTGGAACAGGTAGTGGTAGTGGCTGACTCTTTGTGTCTGGGATCTGGCAGTGTTCCCAGAATTCCTCTCCAGGATGGGGACACTGTCAGGATTCCCAAGATGATTTGTGGGAATGTGCTGTTATCCCTGTGCTGACCAGATTTATGTCCAGTTTTATCTTGGCCCTCACTTAGACATCAGCCGGGTCATCATCACAACACTTTACATGCCCGAACACTCAGCGAGGAGACGCATTCATCAAGGCCTGCTGACGGGTTATAGTTTTATCAATGATCAAATCCATTTCTTCGGGATCGCTGTATTATGATCTATGGTAAGACGCGGTGACGCCGCGCAGACAGACACACGGGCTCACTGGACTGCGCCGCTCTGAACTCCACATGCCGAGGCTGTTGTGTTGTTGGAGAATCATCACCGCGGCTCCAGGGATCTCACATGACCACAACCATAAAAAAGTCCAAGAATAAAAACTTATAGAAGGTCCGGGAGAACAAACTCGAAGCAGCAGGACTCGGTAGTCAACTTTTATGTCCCTCCACATGCAGCAGGACTAAAATAGTTCACTGTGATGCATTTATTCTGTAATACATTTACAGAGCAAAGAGCGGTATGTTTGGGCTCTGTGACAGAAATCAGTTCAGGAAAAGGTAATAAACCGCTGCGTCTGGGTTGGATTCTTTCTGTTGGCAGGTAGTAAAAGTGCAGAGCAACAGGATGAGACATGATGTGACTCAGAAAGGTCACGGTGGAAATATTCTATATGTTGGATGTTGCCAAAAAAAATCTCCCGATGAAACGCATCCTGGCAGAAGTCTGTTTCTCCTTCTGACTCCCTCAGTCTGTCAGTTACTGTTATCTCTGGCCGACTTCTCTTTTCTTCTTGGCTAACTTTTAACTATCTCATCCATAGAGTTGTGTAATGTTTAGAGATTTTAGTCTGACCTTTGACCTTTACTTAGTCAACCACCTTAATAACAGTATTTTATTGGGCTGATAATCTATTTCTATTTGTCATTTTGTAGATATGTCACAGTTGACTTTTAGTTTTCTCCTGGCTAACCTCTACCTGTTTGCTAACATGTTTTATGGCTAACTCTAGTTATCTTATTAAACATTTGCTTATTGGCATTGACTTTAACTTTTGAGCTGACTTTGATTCCGTCTTGTCCAAATTTATGTTGAATTATTAGTTGTTTGAGTAACTTTTATCTGTTTCCTGGCTAGTTTTTACTACGTGACTTAATTTCTTTATTTAATAACTCTAGCTTTTGCTGCTCTCTGCTGTAACTTATGTCTGTCTCTGTGCCGACTTCTGGTTATTTATTTATTTTTCAGACCTAGCAGTTTTGCTGTTCCTTCAGTTGTTTTTCTGCTTGTTGTATGTTGTTGTAATTATTGTTTTATTCATACTTCCTCAGTTTTATCACTATATACTTTTAATGAAACCTGGGAGATGCTTGGCAAATTTGTTATGTATTTTTATAAAGATTTAATCTCAGTTTTAAACCATATTTTTTCAGCTAATGTAAGCTAATGTTTGCTGGGTTTTTTTTTTGGCTGTGTATTTTTATGTTTTATAATATTATATACATTTTAAAAAAATGTTTGGTTCGTGGCAATACATAGGAAAAGTCTTTGGGATGGAAATGTATAATTATTTAAAAAAAAGAAAGAAAATATTTTCTCCATGTAATGGTGTATATTTGTGCTAATTATCTTTTAATTTAAAATGTAAATTTTCTAACAAACCATACAAATTATAAATTTACATAGAAAGTCCTTTTACATAGAAAGAATGGACTCTACTTACTTTCTGCAACATGTCTGGAACCTTAACTAGTCATAAACAAAATCATGTTTTGCTTTAACTACTTCACAACAAAGTCAGGCCATTGATATAATTATTATAAATTATTATACTTTAATATATTTTCTACTTTTCTTGGCTAGTTGGGTGTAAAGAAATGCAAAACGTGTAAAACCACACATTTCATTATTAAAACATGAAAGTGTCAGAAACTTTATAACCACAAGGTGGCACTCTAGGAGTGGTTGAGCAATCTAGTGTTGCATCTGGATGAATTACGATTAATTAGGTACTAATAATAATCGACTTTTTTATTTTTATTTCCCTCATCTTATAAACGCATCATTTCGTCTCAGACAATTTAGATGTTTGTGTTTGGTGATTTATTTCGTTTTTAAAGTTTAACACAGACTTGGTGCAGGGTATGGACATTTGAGGAAATGGAGCAGTCCACTAGGTGTCACTCGTCCACCTTTGTTCCCTGTCTGCAAAGGAGGAGGAGCACGTTCAAAGTGCTCCTCCTCCTTTGCAGAAGGTGGAGATTCGAGAGAGGAGGTCCTCCTTAAACAAGGAGGTGGTGTCTTTGGGAGGAAGAGGTGGAGCTAATGTCTGTCTTCAGCAAGGGGAGGCGTGGAAAATACGGACCAATCAGGTTGTAGTGGAATTGGACCAGTCAGAGACGAGGAGCTGCAGAAGAGAGGGAGTCAGGAAATTGAGCAAGGAAATTGAGCAAATGAGCCTTGAGGAGAGGTCGGGGGGAGGAGGGGGAGGAGGGGCGAGGGGCCTGATGGGAAGGATGATGGGGCCCTGGGAGAGGAGTGTGTAAAAAGTGTTGGGTTGTTTGAAAAATATGCCACAGCTTGTGATTTATCTTGTGTTTTTATTCAAAGTTGGATATTTCTCCACTTACGAACGTTACTGAGCGGTTGATAAACGTACTAAAATGACCAAAATGACAAAAAAACAAAAAAACAAACTGTAAATATTTTCTCTGGAAGGAACAAAAAATAAAAATAAAAGGTGAAAACCACTGTGTAATTCGTCCATTACTGCTACATTAAAGTTGAGGAGTATTTTGAATGCCCCGCTGTTTCGGCTGCAAAACCACAACAGCCCTCTGTCATTTGGCTGTTTTGGTTTCTGGGACTTGATCTGAATGTTTACAGGGTCGTTTGTCTGTTGAGTGAGTTTCATGATCCTTGGGCCCCAGGAACCGATAAACACAGGCCCAAAGAGCGTAAATTCACTGGTGTCAATAAAAAAAAAACACCCAACTTTAACTTCACTCGTAGTACTGGAGGGACTGGCGAGGGTAAATAGTATTTGTGTAGTTACAGTGTTGGGAGCGTAGAGCAGGAGAAGGAGTAAAAGGAGCAGAAAAGTACCATAAAAGCAGTGAGTTAAGGCCTTTTCTCCTGACCTGTGGGGCGACTCTCTGATGACCAGTTTGGCTGCTGTTCGCAGAGTCACAGCAGGTCAGAGGTCACTTCAGACACCCACACAGAGCTCGACACCGCGACCTCTAACCCCACCCCACCACGCAGCTGAACTCTGCGAAGCGCCTTAAGCAAAAGGGAAGTATGCATTTCTGAACACGACATGTCGTGTTATTATTTTCCCCCTCTGCCAGTAGTTTGTCACGAGGGAAAAAAAAAAAGATCAAATGCAGCTAAAAGCAAGGGTTTTTCACTAGAATGATGGAGAGGCTGATCAACTGATCAACATTATTAATAATTGAATACATGGGACCTCCCTGTGCAGGAGCAGGAGGCATGTGTGGCTCTGACTTATTTACTGCTCCGTGTTGACTGTTAGGGAGGTTCAGCAAAAACAGGAAATGGAAGAAATGCCAGGGAGTGACATCAAAGAAACATTTGTTTGAGATTTCAGCATTTCTTTTTAGCGTTGTAATGATCAGCACGGAAACTGAACCGGGGTCAGAGAGAATTTTATATTAACCAACAGTTATATATGAAGATACTTTACTGTTGTCTTTAAAATGACCTTTTTGTTTATGGTCTTCTTTCTTCTTTCTTGGCTAAACTTAAGTTGTTATAGGTTGACCTTATAATTGTTCTGGCTTAGTTTTATTAATTATATTAACTAATTAATCCAGACATGTCCCAGCTGACATTTGAAAATCGTCTTATTTTTTTCTGTTAGCCATTCTTTTGCTATTTGTTGTTATTTGTTCATTTTTTTTTGCCTTCTTTTAGCTAATTTAAGGTAACCTTAAGTTACCTTAAATTTCTGCGTCTCTGCGTCTAACCCATTTGGAAACAAGACTGTGGCCAAACATGGGTTCCACGTCTGAAGCCTCAGCTAAATAAAGCTCCACTATTAAGTAACTCCACACACCCAACCTGCACTCCGACTTCTGCTGCGTCCATTAGAGCAGCATGTACATCACTGCACGTTCTAATTAAATTGAAGCAAATATAATACAACGAGCCTCAAAAAGAAGGGCTTAAATACAAACATCGACGTGCAGGCACTCAGCGGCAGCCGTGTGTAGCTGCACCACTGACTCTCAGCTTTCTCTTCCTGGAAGCTCTCAACCTTTGATGTGTTAACTGGCACAACACAGAGGAGACGGCCTTCGTTAAACACAAAGTTTGGATTTCATTTGACTGTACAGTTGTAGTTGATGGATATTTACCGGTGTTTTCTTTCTTATATGAAAGCTTTCTGTTTCGTTTCCTTTTTGTTCAGTCCAACAAAGGACAACCCTCCCTCTTCACTCGTTACTTTAACTTGAAGACTGAAGACTGTTTGATCAGTCCAATCATGAAAATTGCTTTTGTGTAATTAGATTGTAATTGGGATCGAGCGTCGCGTCGTTTATCATCGTGACCCGTCGCTGTTCTTCACTCTATTCCTGTTCGTTTTGGAGGAAAATAAGCAAATTGGTTTGTAACGTTGCAGGAGAGAGGGCATCGAGTTTGACAAAAAGAGGAGACACACACTTTAGAGCAGCACTCAAGTCTGACACTGTCCGGATTGAGTTTCCACATACGCACATGCCGGGAGTATGTGATACGTGTGAATAAAACGCTCTTATCCTCTGATGGTCTGTGATGGTTCTGCTGCTGTAAAAGCATCCCCGACCTCTGCTCCAGCCTTCCTTTCCCACTCTCTTCTCATGCTGTTCCCGGCACCAGATAGAGTCAGAGGATAACCTGTGTGTGTGTGTGTGTGTTTCATACACACAGAGGGAACTTGATCTGGAGCAAAGCTTTCAGCACAGCCTGTAGGATCCCCCCGAGTTTTGAAAGGAGAAAGAGGGAGAGAGAGAGTCCAGTTTGACCTTAGTTCACATACAAATAGATAACCCACACTCTCTCCCACACACACACACACACACACACACGAAGTGCAGTGCAGCAATGAGTGGTAGGGACAGCTGTGGAACAGTGACATCATGTTCGATGCCGACTGGTGTATTTGATCTGGTCTGAGGGGGAGATTGAAACTGAAACACCAGACTTCTCTCTACACCCACATCCATTGCCAGCAAAAACCCAGCCCCTCCTCACCCTCCTCACCCTCCTCACCCTCCCTGCGTGTGCATAATTGCATGCACAACTGTATTTGTGCGCACTGAGGGTTAAGAGCACCAATAAAACCACTGCACCGAACAATTTTTCTCCCTCCGTCTCGTCTCTGCCTCCCCCCTAACCACCCTTCCCTCCCGCCCTCCCCCCTGCCTGCCCGCTGATGGATGCATTGTGTATATTCCTTGTGGTAATCAGATCCCTTTCTTCCAGAGGTTGCTGTAAATACACTTTGCCGAGGTGCCAGCCTGCCAGCCAGACAGGCTGACTGTCTCTGGCAGGGCTTTAGCCCACACCCTGAAGCCCTGCTCGGTGCTATGCGGGGCCCCCCCCCGGGGGAGGGGGGAGGGGGGAGTAAAAAGGAACTCATGATGTGTCCCTGTGACAGGTCCAGTGTACCGCATGCTAACCGTACAGTAGTGTTTGTGTGTGTGATGTCAGCGAGGGAGACAGAGCGAAGGGTCATCCCAGGTCTGCGTTAGCGCAGAGACGTGAATTCATTAGACGTCTGACTTGATCTGACTGCTAAATTAGCTCTTCCGTGAAAATGAGTCGGGCGGTGAACTGGAGCGCCGATGAGACTTTTTGCGGTCTGGTGAGGTAGCTGACAGATACTTACGATGCTACATCAGTGACTTCCAACATTCACACACACCAGGGGAGGACAAGGTTTTATTCTAAGGACGAGCTGCGTCTTCAGTCACACCTAAAACAATAAGTCGGCGTCCAAATTCGAAAAACATTTCACCAATGTTATCATGCACTTAAAGGCGCAGCGTCCGCCACAGCTAACATCATGAAAAAGCCAATGAACAGGTCAGCACGACGACGCCGGCTCACGTGCAGTCGATGCTGTTAACGTTAGCTTCAGCTTGTTAAAGGACAACACACTGTCGTCATGTAGCGCGGACGTTGCCAGTTCGCTGTAGGTTGCGGAGGTAAAACGAGGACAAATACCTGTGTAGGAATGAAACATCGGACTCGTTTTTATCTTAACGATGAACACATGGTTGACGTAGCCCGCCGTTAGCGTGGTGGTAAACTATATGATAATTTAACTTTTAACAAGCCTTCCTTCCTGTGTGGGAACACACACTTTCTTGAGTTTGGAATTCACGTGGTTTCGATCAAACGGCCTTTTTGTGACGACACAAAGTCAGCTGTGGAGATAAAGATCAATGTCCGTGACAACTGACCAAACTCCGTCTACTGATCAAAACCATGTGACTTGATTTATAAAGGTCTTATTGTAGCTGATGCAAAGGGCAGATGATTAATAGCACGCAGGGTTTTTCCAAGGTCAACAATGGAGTTTGTGTTTCTTTTGATAAAGGATGGCCACGCTCAGAAGTATGAATATTTGCTCTAAGTCATCCCACGGATTTGTAATTAGGGTTGACATGTCAGCAGAAGTAACTGTGGTCTCCCAATCAAGTAAAGAGGTTGAAACGTATTTCTTTTACCTTTTACCTGTTTTCGGCTTGTGACCACGGGGTACCGACCCGATCAGTGATTCCTCCTACAATATCGACACTAAACTTCCATGTCAAGCCGGGTCAAAATCCAGTTTATTCTAGCAAATGAGTGACATCCTGTTATTCAAGAAAGTAAAAAATATGTTAAAATACATTTTAGCCCATCACTCACATTATTTTGGTGAATACGGGGGGTGGGCCGAAGGCTCCGCCCAATTTACTTTGGGGATGGAATAATACACTTTGAGTTTACTTGCACTGGAGATCATAAATTAGGTACATGGTTCCCAAAGATGGGGAGGTGTCCCCTTAGGGGCCCTGTATTACAGGCAAGGCAAATTCAATTTAAATATTTTATTTATTTGAGCCACAGTGAGTCTGCCTTTAGTTCCATGTCAGCTTTACTTTCTCCAGCTCCTCAAAAAAACAATTTTTCCATATAATTTTTGTCTGGACACAAAGGTCACATGTCTTTTAACGTGCCTACATCTGCCTTTCCTTACTGTGCACATACATTCAGCCATACTATATACGTATATCTGACTTTGTTTGGATCCAACACACGCTGCCATGCAAATGAAGCTCATTTGAAATGTACTGACACGTTGAGAAAGGAGAAAGCGCGAGACAAAGAGACAAAGTGAGAGAGGCTGAAAGCGTTCAGAGGGCACCCACTGGAGCAGACAGCGCCCACTGTCTCACTTCACAGAAAGTCAGCGTCCACACAAAAGCTACAAAAGCCATCTGGGCTAGGCGGCTACGCTACATCCAGAGACAATGGGGGTTCATTCACGCTGTCCAGCCCAGCCAGAGCCATCTGTTCTGGTGAGACTGAGTGGGAGAGGGGACCCCAGTACCTCCAGGAGCCCCCGACTCCCAAAACACACGAGTACGTGGTTCTAAAAAACAGCGTATTGTGAGAATCATGGTATGAAAATATGAATGAAGATGAAGCCACCTGAATAGACGAGGCCACATAATAGGAGTCACGTGCTGTGGAGACCTACTTTGGGAATGAGAACACATGTGTTTCATGGGGCAGAGAGGTAAAAAAAGGAGAGCAACTGTTCCAACAGCAGGAGGGCAAGAATGACTGAGTGGGAGTGTGGACGTATGTAAACATCTATACGTGCTGCTGCAGGTCACAGATGCACACAAACTGTAAGGTAACAGCAGCCATCCATCAACAGAAAATGAAACAAAGAGACGCAGCACATAGAGGCTCCAGAGGAGTGGACTATCAACTGGTTCTCAGAAGGGTTTCCAGACCAGACTGGGCAGAGCCATAATATATACAGTCGTCCCTCGCCGCATCGTGGTTCAGCTGTCACGTTTTTAATTCTTGTATTGCATATTTTTAACTCTATCGTGGGTTTTTGCAGTATATAAACACTTCCAATAGTTTAATTATTTCCATAAAATAAGCATTTTCTAGCCTAAGAAGAAAAAAAAAACTAGTAAAAAAATGTATTAAAAGTATAATAAGTATTAATTTAGCTTTTCAGAAGGAAATTTGAACATATTATTTTTTACACCATTTTATTTTTCACATCTTCCTCTACAGTCTTTTTCAGGGCCACAAAAAACAACAAACTGCCAGGAGTTACAGGACTTTGAGTGTTTATCAGGAGTGGAAAATATCTTTATAATTACAGGCCATAAAAGTTTTATTTAGGGATTTATATGGAAAATACACCAGTCTCTCCTCTGAGACTCAGCTAAGCTAGGCTAATCCTGCTAATCCCACTAATACTTGTTTATACGTCTGGTTTTTACAGCAGCTCTGCATCTTTTAAATTGTGTTACTGCTTCCATCTGGGTTTCAGGGCCGGCGGCAAACACTGCCACTCACATACAGGGTGGAGTTCTCACAGTGTAGGGTGACTACTACACACTAGAGATTTATATCTATTAATTATACTTCATTTTTAATTGCTCACGATCTACAAATCCCACTGTACGTTTCTGACCCCAGCAGAGAACCGCTGCTCCACTGATGGATTTACTCACAGACTTAATTAAGTGAGACAACGAGACACAGGTGTGACACACTAAAAAGGTCCAGCTCGTTAAAACCTAGGCACTGAAATGTAACAGAAAACTTTGGATTTGAAAGATGAGAAAAATAGAAAAAAAAATAGACATAGACAGACTGTTTCTTTGCATTTGTTTAAAAAAACCCAAACCCACGCCCACTCACGACTCATGACGCAGTACTGCGTATGACTTTAATATGCAGCTCCTCAGATACTGAATCTAATTTCTGATGTTTGCTGTGATGCACAATTGATTGGTCTTCTTTGTGCCGATGGCAGTTATCGGTGTTTTAAAAAGCCTTCCTTCATATTATTACCTACAGTATCATTGACTTTTTGGTGATCAATTTTTTTTCCTTGAGGCCAGATCACCAGCCTTGTGTTGTACTGCACTATGTATGTGTGCAGCAAGAGTAACCCGTCTTTGTGAACAACCTCTGCTAATATTGGAATTTACATCCATGTCTGAAGCCTCACATACCTGAATGACAGTAATGTATACAGACACCGTATGTTAAATGTATGTTAAGGGGAGTAAGAGTATCAGGGAGTATTAATATTAGTAAATATCATTTTATTCATGATATGGCTGCTTATTGTGATCAACACTTTCCCATACAGCGATTCTTCAGCCTCCTCAGGTTTTTGACACTGTTATTTACTGGTTACTATGTTTACTGTGCGTAAGAGAACGTGGAAAAAAATGAAGGTATTTTTACTGGCTATAAAAAAGGTTTTATTTCATTTCATTTTCAATAGTATTTTTATACAAAATGCTGTTAATTATGTTATTACTGATTAATTTAATTTCATTGCATGGGTTTCTTCCTTATCCAAATTCTCAGTCTTGTTTGTTTTACATGCGTCCACATCTGTTTTTGCAAAAACATTACAGATTAAATCGATTAAAGGTCGTCGCACATCAAAAGCTGCGGGTTAACAGACAGACAGAACAATACAGCTGAAGCTGAGGTTGGAGAACAACGACATGGTCAGTGTTTACAGTCTACACAGACATGTCAACACTGTCGTTTCACAGCGTCTGTGCCTGGACTGCCGTCTGTCACCGTAGGTTTACACTCGGTGGCTGTGCAGACAGGTTAGCAAATGTTCATGCCTGAGTTCAGGTGTCACTAATGTGGGTATGTGTCTCTTTCGGGTATGAGTGCTGAGTTCAAACGCAGATGCGGTCGACTCAGAACCGCTTGATGTCAAGGCCGCTGCTGATGAGAGATCCCACGTGAAAATTTATGCCTTTGCTAATGAATGGTTTTGTGCAAAGACACAGGCAGTGAGTGAAGGTGTGGAAATCCCCCTCAGCTACTGACAGACAGTTGTCAGAGGCCTCAGATTAATGAAGGGCTCTCTCAGTCAGCCGAGTCCCAGAGGCCGACACGGCTCACCCCTGAGGCTCAGGTGACCTTTAACTGGTCTCAGATTATATTCTAGTGCAGGAAGTGTGAACTGACAAACACATATTGGAAAATAATTTGTTATATATTCCCGTGAATGAAAACAGATGCAGAGCTACAGAATAAGTCATCAGTCACGGCACATCGGTTCATCTTAATGCCGTCAGGGTTTATGATGTCATAAATTATGCAGTAAAGGAGATTTGTTGCTTCACAGCATATTGCGTTCTGGGCAGATTGTATTTGTTGCTTTATTGTGTATCGGCATCATATCAGATTTGGCATCTGTGTCACATCACTGTGTGTGTATGAAGGATGACGGATGATTCGATAATGAAGAGGGTTGAGAAAGGAAGAGTGGTTTGAGTGTCTCATTTTATTTGACTTCACTCTTCTGTGACGTCAGAGGAAAACACAGACCAATGAACAGGTCGCACTCGTGGTTCTCACGTTATCAAGCCACAGAAGCCACTGTCTGACAGCAGTTCAGGCATATTCAAGGAGCATGGGATGTTGTTTGATAAAATCTAATATCACATTCACACCTTACAGTCTGCACGTTATGGATAAAACCACAGTTCACGCACAACATTCAAATACCAGGCAGATTAGCCATTATAACCACTGAGAAATATTCTACTGGCTGCGGCTAAGCTGAGGTCAGTTGTTATTGTTTTTTCCTCCAAAAATGAAAACCCGATAGCGCAATGCTACGGTTTCTCCCAGATGATTTGACCTAAAAATAGTTTTGAAGTGAAACTATGATTTGTTTTGTGTACACTATTGTCATTAAGACACAGTACACCACTGCACACAATAAAATGTGTACTCGGTACTGAAATGTGTACTCTGTACTCTGTGTGTGAGTGCGAGTGTCGGTGTACACTTGCATGTAGGTGTGTGCTTATACCTGCAGAACAGAGAGATGGCTGTGACAGGCTTTGACAGGCACGTCATGGGGGCAGCCGTCTCAGCTGTCAAACAAACAGACAAACCAAAGAAACCCGAGATAAAGAAAACAAAGATAAAGGAGGCCGATGGGAGGAGAGCGACAGACTGACAGCCGAGAACATGAATGAAAGGCATAACTCTGGCATAATAACTTATCCATCGCTCACTCCACATTTTCCTCACTCAGTTCGCTCATCTTTCAACGCCAGACCTTCGCACGGACCAGTGGTAAAGTCACACCACCTGGTTGTTTTGCAGAGGCAAATCTAAATACACCTCCACTCTCTGAGTGTTGTAAACCTGCCTGAGCATGAGGGAACTGCTGGAAGTTAAACTAAGAGAGCAAACAGTTGCCTCCATGTATGAACATGCAGTCAGGGAGATATGAATGCATAGGAGAATGTGTCAGGAAGACGGTCTGGGAAGAGGAATTGGTCAAAGAGTTTGGGATAAAGTAAAAGGAGCGAATCAGGCGGAGGCAGATCTGTATGTTCTTCTGTGTTGAAGGGAAGTTGGTGATGGTTCAGTTGAAGTGTCCTGGAAAGGCCTATCACCTGGACAACCAGGCCTGTATTTCACCCAGTCACTAAAGAGAGTGACTAAAGGGTGGCCCCAGGCTTTTAACCTGCTGTCAAACCACCGGAAACAATCCCACCCGTGTTTTGTCTCCTTTAAAGCCAAACACACAGAAAGTCAGGAACAGAAAGTATTTTGTTCAAAATACCTCCAGACAAGCTGGCCTGATTTGATTTGTACTAACCAAAGACTTAGTAAAACATGGAGATACAGCACTTGACAGACTGGACTAACATCAATGAATCATCAGTCATATTTTATAATGCAGCAAAATAATAAAATAAAAGAGAACATAAAGAGTTCTCTGGGGCCCGCCCCTCACTTTGAGAATCACTGCTATACTGTAAGATCCAAGTCATCAAGTAAGAGCCTGTGAACGTGACCAGTCAAATCTGTTTTATATGTTTGTCAGTTTAACTGACATTTGATGTGAGGACACACACACACACACACAGGTCATGGGAATCAGCATAACCTTTGTGAGTCAGTGTGGTGCGAGGCACACAGGTGTGTTTGGCCTCTTACTGACCGCAGCACGTGCTCTGTGCTCTGTCAGCTGAGGCGCTCTTCCTACGTCATATCCGTCACCATAACTCAGCAGAGAGACGTGGAGATCACGGCGGCGGCCACGACATCAGCAGTCGCACGACAGACAGGACGGACAGATAAGGCATCTGCAGAAAGGTAGACGAGTGCACGGCTTGAAAGACAAATGGCCTAATGGACAACAGGAATGACAGATCAATGAGGGGACCGGCACGAAGAGGAGGGAAAACAAGAAAAGACGTAAAAGCTACCAGGCAGGAAGGAAATATGAAAAGCAAAAGACAGAGTATCTCCGAGGCCACAGTTGAAAGAACAAGACGTTGTGTTCAGTCAGTGAAACTGCTAAGAATGACTGACTGCTTCGAAAGTGATTTGTCTTTCACACATGTTTATAGCTTAACCCGAGTGTTGACAGCTAAAGGAAGACACACGCACAGGCTTCTGAAGCAGCGCCATAAAATGGGTGAAATGCAGATCGCAGTTTAGTTTGAAAGTTACAGAAAGTTTAATAAGAACTTGCTAGTGGTTAGCCAGATTAATTTTTGTTTTAAGAATAAAATTTAGATAACAGTCATAAAATGCTACAGGTTATTTAAAAAGTCCTCAAAAGCAAAATGAGAACTTTCTAATGGTCAGCTGGATAACTTACTATTAACAACATTTAATGTGACCTAACCCAGATATATATTAGAGAATAAACTATTAGACATGATTTTGCTAAAAAGTAGCAGAAATTGCAGCAAAGTAAAGATAGTTGTCTCAATATAACTAAACGTTACCCCAGACAGTTAAAGACTAAGACATTAATAATAGTTAAAAGTATGGATGGATATATCTAAGTGTTAGCTTTGACATAAGCTAATGCAGGTGTTAATTTAGTCTGGGATACAAATAAAACTGTACTTTATGTAAACACTGCAGACATCGAAAAGAAAAAAAAAAAAAACTTAATTCAGAAATATTCCAATGTTAGCTTCATTTAAACCCAAAATAAATACATAAATAAATAGAAGACAACAAGAGAATGTGAAGAGGTTTTAGTTGGATTAGTATGGATGATAACAATAATCAATAATTTAATAATAATAATAAAATCCCAGCTTCCAGAACAGTGCCGGTGCTCTGTCTCTGAGTCAACTTCCCATTTGTTCCGCTTGCCTGAACGGGTAGAAAGGCAGGATGGGATGGTGGGTGGGAGCGGGGGTGAGTGGGAGTTTGGAGTGGGAGCATTCCCCCAGTTCCTCTCAATAGAGACATCAGACTCTGAAAAGGGTAAAAGATTCTCCCTCTGTCCCTCGGTGCTTTGACCTGTCACATCTATCAATGGTGGGGCTGACGAGAGCGAGAGAGAGAGAGAGAGAGAGAGAGAGGGAAGGCAGCGCTCTCAGCGGCACACACTTCCCATCAAACACACCAGGGAGGGAGCTGTGTGGAAGTTTGACTAATACCTCATAATTACGTTGTGTGGCTCCAACCCTCACAGGCTTCAGTCAGTGTCTCGCCCTGAGTGTCCATGTCTCCTTATTTATGTCTCGGCCGCTGCCCATTTGTTTTTGCCCTTGTCTACATTTACTGTCTTTGAGGCGAGCCATCTTGTAGTAACAATTATCAGCTGTGGAACATTCACTCACTGACTGTGGATCCACTGCACAACAGGCGCACCACACAAAGACAACAAGCACCACTCGGTTTACAGGCGACGCCGCAAAACACGCAGTCGTAAATATAATTAAGGGACCAATCCGGCACGAGCAGGACTTTGTTGTTGTTGATTTTTAATTCCCGCAGATTTTCTCGGAGCCACACATTGATTTGCTCGTCCATTAAATTCAGCTTATAAAAAAGCATTTATAATTCAGTGTCGCAAATAAAGTCCACTCACCTCACAGCCCTCTTTAGGAGACTATGAAGCAAAGGAGCCCAACGTGGGGCCTGTGGGCCAGATGTGGCCCATTGGTGGATTTAATTTGGCCCACAAAGAGAAAGTTGGCACTTATGCTTATATATTTGCTTATATATATATTTTTACAATAATTCATTTAACTTGAAGGACTGGTATATAATTGAGTGTTAGATTCAGAAAGTGTTGATTCGAACATGGAGCAAGTATGCTGCCACCTACTGGAATTTATCGTCCATTCTAAAATGTTTTCACCCAGGAACTTTTCCATTAGGGTCACACGTAGATTGGTTTAGGAACACAAGGATAAGTATTTTTATAAATAAGTGTTGCTGAGCAAACGTCTGTGTAGTCAACAGTGAATAAGTCAATTTTGCCGATTTATCTTTGCAGACAATGACGGTGTAAAAACTGTAGAAAAGCACAACTTTAACTGCATAAAGAATCCGTCAAAGTCCTCACTTTTACTGCAAGTAATGATCGTGTCCTGTTTGTATTGTTTTCTATTATAAATGAAAGGAGACTGAACAGTGAGGACAGACACTGTGGAGCAGAGCAGTAGAATAGAGTCGGTCACAGCTCAGCCCTGAGAGTTTCTCTCATGTCACTCGTCACCTCGCAGCTGTGGAACAAGAGGTGCTGAAAGGTTGACAGATACAGTAGAACCTGGCAAATCACACAATCTCACCAACCAGCGCACACACACACACACACACACTCTGAAGGTATACACAAGAGCAGGTTTGTACACACGCCTGCTGACCATTCAGTTCTGACTACACACACACACACACACACACACTTATTCATTAATCTTCATTTCAACACACACTCTGGCTGCCGTCAGCACATATGCTCCCAACAATCACTTGGCACTGTGCTCTCTCTCTCTTTCTCTCTCTCTCTCTCTCTCTTTCACACACACACACACACGGACAAACACACAACATGCTCTCAGAGGGTGAGCTCTGATTGCTGACACCGATACCAGCCCCCCCCCCCCTGCTGCTGAGCTGTCCATCTGGCTGCCTGATCAGAAGACAGAGTGGGGTCCTCACAGTGGGGCTGCTGTCACTGTGCATTAGAAGAGGCTGACACTCAGGATGATGTTGGCATCAACCCAACCCTTTGGTGCCCACATCACATCGGGTTTAGACAGCACCACGATGACACCCGAGGTGGACCGGTCCAGACGGTACCAGGACACAGAGTTCCCACATGACCTCATGGATTTGTTTTTAGGAGTTTGACCACATCCAAAGGACGACGTCACACGGTGCTACAGAACTTCACCTTCAATGTCCGAAACTGCACAGACTGCTCCAGACTTCCTGAAACATCTCGTCAAGTGTCTTAAAAAAAAGAAAAATCCCGAGGCCCACACACGTGGTGTGCCAATCCAGTCAGTTTTTACAATGTTGTTTATGTAGATTTCCAAATAGTAAGAGCTGGGTGTTTGTTTGACTTGTGTTTTGAACAGGGTTGACTGGAACCAGCTCTGTGCTTGTCCGTGATTCAGTACAACAGAGACAAATAAACTCCCAGCCCATGTTTGGCCAAGCAAATCAGTGCTGTTGAATGATTCGATCCCAGTGTTTATTATGCTTTTTACGCCGTGCGGTCCGAATGAAAGCTTGAGCGCAAACAGGCATGTGGGGAAAGGCAGGCACTTATGCTGCGGGTATTCCTCTGTCTTTCCTTCTGGCCCTTTTTTTTTCTGGAGAATAAATTGGATTTTTCAACATTTCAGTTCTATAATAAATGCAAACAACGCATGAAAAGAAAATTGCGCCCTTTGTTTTTATGTTCTTGGCTGTTCATTCACTCACTGCACTGAACAGAAAGCGCTGTGTTGGGTCTGTATTTTACGTTGGTGTCCCCAGCTGTGACTTGGCTGTCAGTGAGACATTTGGGGTGCTGGTTATGGGGGGCTGACAGGAAGGTTTAGATGTTGTAATCAAACTCCCCTTATTCCCCTGAGGCTCGTAACAATGCTCAAATTCTGCACTAATTGGCAGGCGAGTCACATGGCAGCCAGAGACCCTGTCTGCCCGCTAACCCCCAGAGAGAGAGAGCGACAAGACGAGGGAAGTTTTATGATTTTCAATTTGTAACAATATATAACCTTTAAGTTGATTTTCCACACTGTGACAAAAGCATGTGTCATGTGAAATGTAGCCGTGGAAACTGCGAATACAACAGACTCTCAGGAGGGAGTCCAGTACAGTCGGCTCGGGCTACAGTTACAGCTCGACCGGGCTGTTGGATCAGACCGTTGCCCTCGTCACACTACACAAGCATGGAAGGGGAAACTGTTTATTTACGAAAGTAAAAGTCCCACCGGCCACCACCTACACCTCACAACGTAGCAATAAGTTCAGCCTCAGAGTAACGAGCCGTTTCCAGCTCAAATCTATCAGCTTCACTGTCCTTGTTATTTCACAATTCCCTGGTGGTTATGGTGGTAACTGCACCGGTGGACAGACGGTCCAACACGGTGGCAAAACCTAGAAAAAAGTCCTTTTGCTTTTGAACCAGACAAATGTTGGCGAGCTAGGGCTAAGTCAAAGAAAACAGGGAAACACACGAGGGAATAAGCTCTGAGTAAAGTGAGGGCGGCAACAATGTTGTGCTAATCAGTGGAGAAACTAAAAACAGGTGAAGGAGGCGTAAACCATGTGGAATGTAACAGAAAGAGGAAAGAAGAAAAGTCTAAACAAATCAAACATCGAATGAATGTTGAGGAAAAAAATAAACATACAATCCGATTATTTGGCTCCAGAGTTTAGTTGTTTTTTATTTTTTTATTTTACGGTTCGTGTTCACGCTGCGTGTTCACCACAAATTCTCTAATTGGCTGAGAAACATGACATTCATCCAACCTCTCCTGTCACTCATGTCTTGTCTCTTTGTTCTGTGGCCTTCATTAATCAACATATTAACACAACAATGATGTGTAACATTTTGAATTTGAAGTGTTTATCAAAGGAGATCCATCCATACCAAATGTAACGTTCCATGTGAACACTCTGTCCATCCATACCAAATGTAACGTTCCATCTTCTAAATCAGCCAGAAATGGCAGCACAGGCTGTGAACACTCAGACCTGACGAGCTTTTAAACACACAGCTGTGTGTGTATTTCAGCGACAGCATCACATATGGTTCTCCAAACAGCAGCGTGTCCATAGTCCACAGTAAGGTGGTGTTGCATTAAATTAAATGAAAAATTGTGCAAAAAACAAAACAAACAAAGACTCACCTGTACACTGACTCATTTCCTCCACTGTGTGTTTTAGCACCTATTGTATTTTCATGTGTGATGTTAGAACCCTCACACAGATGCAGGTGGTTATTAAAGCTAAATGGTTCTGACGTGCCCAGCTGCTAAAGACAATGAAGTGTAACACAGGGGGGGGGGGCTCTGGAACTGTAGGTTTTCAATAATTGTACCTGAAAGATGAACAATCTCTCCTTTATCTGCTCTTCTATTTCCACCACCTCCCTCCCCTCCACCTTCAATCTCTCCTGGTTTCCCAGGAGCTCTCCCTCCCTCCATCTATGAGGTTTATGGCTCACGGTGCTTCGACTGCTCAACCATTACCCCAAAGAGCAACAAACTGATGTGTGGTCACACTTTATAAGCTGTCAGCTGAACCGTGCTCCTCTGCCGACAGGTGAGGAATGTTTTCGCTCACCTCTCTGCCGCTCTGTTGGTGCCGCACACATACACAAACACGCATGCACGTACGCACGCATGCACCAAGGTAGATGCATCTATTTCCCCGCACCTGGGCTCAGCACTCCAAAGATGAAAGGAGAGGGACGGCAGCAGGCCGAAGATAAGAGATGGAGGAGGCGGAAAAATGCAATCCATCATCTGACAGGTCTTCTTCATTGGCACCGCAGCCGTTCCCACCCTCAGCCCTGTGGGCTACCTCTGAATGGACGAGCGTCGGCCAAACTGTGAGGGCCCCGTACCGCAAAACGTCAAGAAAAGAGACGTGTGGGAGCGAACTTTACTTAAAACACAACATTTTTGGTACAACAAAACTGGAATTCTCATTAAACAAAGGAAATAAAAAGACAAAATATTGAGTTTTTTGGAAAGTTCTATCTATCCATAATTACTATGGACTATATGAATGATGGACAGCAAAACGTATTCTTTAGAAAACACAGAACCATGACTGATAACGACAAAAGTACTTTTTTTTTTACCAGCTTTATGTTGATTCGGTTTTAAAACTAAAAGGACTCCTCCACCAGGGGGCGCTGCATTATTTCTCACACAGATAAAGTTTAAACTAAAGTAGTCACGAATCCTTAATTTTGCTTTGACTGCAGACGTTGGGGATTCAGCTCCAGCGACGGTCCGTATTTATTTGCTGTCAGCGTGGCCGATAAAAGTGTGTTTGATGAAGGCTTAGGTTTCTCGTCCTCTGATTATTACCCACCCAGCGTCCAACGAGAGGAGCTGATCGTGAAAGAAGAGGACTGTGGGAAAACACTCAGCCCTTGGTTTGGTGTGTCACCGTTGTTGATTGTACTTTGGTTTTCCTTGCTGTTCTGCGTGCACACAAACGAACGTCACTGCCGTCGGTTTGTGTATGACAGCGTTGTTTCTGACAAAGACAAGCTGGCTCTGCAGTCTCCGTTATAACAAGCTCCAGCTGAGGGTGGTCAGGGGCCACTGGGTGTGCGTACATGATTTGGTGCGTATTGGTTAGCCGCAACGACACAAGGCAGCTTGTCTGTGTGTCTGCTCCGTCGTTTCCTGCTCCACTGAGACACACTTTACTTTTACACAACATGGCAGCTCACTATTAGTCTGGGGGCCAGACAATATATTCCTGTTGTGAATGTTCTGCCTGCATGTGGACATATGTGTGCGTTCTCATACCGACGCAAACCAAAAGCCGTGCGCGCGATAAGCAATCAGACGGACTTGTTGCTGATTGAGCAGCGGCTCCATCCCCTCGTTCTATTAGCTCTGCCTCTCATCTGTCCTCCTTTTCAAGTTCTCCTCAGCTGTGAGTGATTAAGTCGATCCAGT
>NC_024324.1:8318338-8322706 GCF_000523025.1 Cynoglossus semilaevis | reverse complement strand
GGGGGAGGGAGGGGGAGGGAGGGGACGGAGGGGGACGGAGGGAGATGAGGAAAAGGCAAAAGTGGGACAATGATTCAAACAGACTGGAGTCTGAGAAGGAGTAAAGGTAGCCAAGGAAATGCTCAGAGGGAGATACATGTGAGGCCAACGTACAGTGGAGTGGTTGAAGTGAAGGGTTGGCTTCACGTGTGTGTGTGTGTGTGTGTGTGTGTGTTCAGCAGAACCTCAGAGCAACCGGGGAAACCATCATGTTCAGTTCACACTACACATCCAGGCAAACGCAATACTAAGGTTACCAGGCCCTGTGTGTGTGTGTGTGTGTGTGTGTTTGTTTACCAGCTCTACGACACGGTCTACTGATTCGTACTCTTTCCACGGTGATTGGTTTCCATCACGCGTCCCAGAGCTAACCCAATCGACAGCGCTCCCTCCCTGGCTGCGACCCGACTTCTTTTCATTTTTCAATTTCACTTTCATCAAACCGCTGCCTGTTTTTTTTCATTTTTCTATTTGCAGCCGATGACAGAAAGTGTGTGAAGTGTGAAATTAGAAAGAGCGCGTGTAAATAATGGCGTGCAACACGGAGAACACACATGAACAAATGCATGGCAACACACTTTGGCGGTTGCATAAGCTCAGAGACAAAAATCATTACCCTCAAACTGAGCGTCGGGGAAAAAGTGACCTGAATAAATCGACCTGTGGTGTGGATTTTTTCCTGTTGTGCGAAACATGGAAACTATAGGTGTGTGTGTGTTACTTTAAGGCACGGACGTTTTAAGTGTGTTATTTCGTCCTTTTTGCTCTCTCTGTGAAGGAGCCCCTGTTCTATGTCGCTGCCTGGCACACGCACACACACAAATACACATCTTGTCCCCCACCTGGGTTTAACTGTCTGACAGAGTGAGATGTTGGCGTGGTGAAGGGCTGGGAAGGAGGTCAGGGGCGCAAGGGCAATCAGGTCCCTCAGACGTCCATCAAAATGACAGCTACCCCTGCCTTCTAGCTCCCTGACCCTCCCCAAAACCTATTTTCCGTCTTTTTTCTTAGATACACATACACATGTGGAAACACACATACTGAAATACCAGGCCTAAAAAGTAGCCCCGCAGCGAAGCAGCCCAGCTCTCTGCAATTAGGACATTCTGCGGCAATGAAATCATTCTGAAAATTAGCTCCAGGAAGCAAGAGGAGGGAGACACGGTCCCAAAGAGAGGCGGAAAAGAAAGGGGGGAAAAACGAGAGAGTGAGTGAAAGGCTGAAGTTCTGGGAGGAACAAAGTGTTCTGGATCGTCTCAGCAGTTAAACTGACCGGCCACGTGTGCTGGCAGGGCCGGTACGAAAGAATTCGAAATGATCACAGATAATGACGGCTGTTAAGATTAACAATTAATCCTCTGGCCTCGTGACACGTTAGATTTGGATCTGGAGAAACAGCTCTGAAAGGTGCAAAAGGGCCTCAACCAGAACTCAGTCATTTTCAAATACTCTGTGTTTGTCTTAGAGCTCGCACCTCCTCCGGCTGACGCTGTCCAGGCCTCGGGTCTTGACAGGAGAAGGAACCAGGGTTCGGATCTCGACTCGCGGCTGAAGAGTCCTGCTCTGTGTTCACCATTCATCCTCCACTTGGCTGCGGCGTCTGTTCTATTTTTTGCACTTGCGTTGCTCCTGTCACCCCCAGGTTTACCCTTCTCTGACCTTGTGCCATTACACAAACAGCATCTGCCAGCGATCAGACCCTGACAAGCCCTGAGGAACACTGGGACAACGTTACCCAGTGCCACCCACCCTCAGGCCGCGCCGTCTCCTGTGAGTTTAGCATTTCACAGACAGACTCGCTGATCGCTTGCTGCTGGCTAATCAACTTTAAAATAAATGGATGTGTGTCTAACTATGTGTGTGTGTGTGTGTGGGAACCCAGCTGTGCGCCGTTAGCAGCGTGGTAAAAGGGCCACCAGATGGTTGTTGGGACGGGAGGATTGAAAGTGGAAAGGTGTGAGGAGCAGTCAGAGAAGATGGAGAAAAGTCTGCAGGAGTGGGAAAATGTGGTGCGCAGCGAAGACGTGATCCAAACTAGAAGGTTTCCACCGCCTCAGTCCAGCAGCGTCCCGCTGAGACGCCGAGGCCGTCACTTCCCAACAGGCCAGCGGTTACCATGAAGTCACACAAACAGAGGCAACGTCTGTGCCCACCTCTGGGCAAGTGTGTGTGTGTGAGTGTGTGAGGGAATGAACGGCCGTCTACATGAAACTGTGCAGATTTGACTCAGATATTAAACTGGTTTGGACAAAGTTCTGTCGTCTGGGGTCACAGTGCTGTTAGTTGGATATGAAATAAGAGGATTTGGCTTCAGTCTGGAGGAGGAAGATTATTAGAAACTCACACTCAGAATGTCACTACAGTGTTTTGGTTTCTTTTACTTCTTATCCTATTATTTTCTTCAGTATTTTGTCTCTTTACTTTAGCAGTCAGGCTGATTTCACAAACCGCAGAACGTCCTCTGATGATCACTTGAGTGCTTTTACGTAACGACAGTATCCAGTGACTCTGACCTGCAGTGTTGTGCAGTAATATGTCCGTCTCTTTTTTTTTTTTTTTCAAATAAATACTAAGTGTCCAGCCCAGTTTGTTGTGCTTCGTACTGACTTTTCCCATGCACTCTTATTTCATTTGTGCATGATATTTGGCAGGACACGCTGTTGCCTGAAAGGTTATATAATTCAGATCTAGCATCGCTACTCTAACACATGTTTTTGGGGAAACTTTGCAGCGGAGTGGAGATCACGCGATCCGTTCGGCCACTAATCAAGCAGTGGGGGAGACTGGGAAACTCAAGGAAGCAGACAATGGATGCAGTGGGTGTTATGGTGGGATCTGGAGTAGTGTCCATTGGGAAATCAAGTTTACCACCTCTCACCACTACACTCACACACACACACACACACACACACACACAGGCACGGAGTTCTCATCTTGATTAAAGGCCGTACTCTTGGTGATGTATGTTTCTGCTGAGGACATGTTTTTTTTTCTCAGTCTTGTCAGCGTGCGTGGACACGTTAACCTTTCTTCAGTGTGTGTGTGTGTGTGTGTTTTAGTGTGTACGTCTAGTTTCTGATTAGCCGCCGTTTCTTTCAGGTGTCCCTCATTCCTCCTGCTCTTTAATCAGAGTTCAGGCCCACAGTGGAAGCAGGAAGGAAACCCTGCTTGTCTGATCCTGTGCAGCCGGCCCCTCTGTGGACCCTGTGCCAATCTATTCACGTAAGGAAAAGGAAAAGTGCCATTCCAAATCTAGTTACTGTGGAATCCTGTCTTGAATGGGGGGTGTGGTCTTGAGTGTGTTTGTTCTAAACTCAGTGATTGAGGTCTCGTTGATGGACGTGACAGAAATACACACACACAGACACACACACACGTTACAGTCAACACCGCTGCATAAAATGCAGTGTGGAATGTTTTTAAAAAAGGAAGAAAAAAAAAAGAAAGTCAAACTTAGCTCGCATCTGTAGGGCACCACGGGTCGCTGAGCTCCCACTTAGGCGCTGATTGATGATGTCATACTTGGGAAACCACTGCTGGGACAGAAGAGGGAAAATTAAAGCTGTAGCATGAAGAGAAGGGGGGAGAAGACAGAGATTGGAGGTGACAGATGTGATGTGAGAGCGTGTTTTTGGGCGCCACGGCTGAAAATGTGCAATGCGGTCACTGGCTGACTGACTGACGCTTTTTCATAAACAGCCCGTTGGAACATGACAGCAATGTTTGGCCAAATCACTGTGGCCCGATGACGGCAGAACCTCAGTCCAACACGGATCAGGACAGGCTGAGAGCACGCGTGTCGGTTGGTGTGACAGTTGTGTGTCAGTGGTGACACATTTGGTCTGTGTAAGATTCCACAAATTGCAGGCACATTTTTGACAGTCAAAACCTTTGTGTTTCAACACAATCTGAGTCTGTTTGGAGCTCAAAATTCAACTGCATGTATGATGCAAGTTGACGGGCACTTGTGTTTGGATGGAGCGTGTTCCAAATCCTGAACTGTGGGACAGGATGAACTGAGACAGAAGAATTCAAATTCTTAAGAAAGTTCACTTTGTTTTTACTGTTTTTTTAAGGGTGTGTTTTGATGATGTCATCTTCCAGATCCACAACACAGATGCATGGAAATGCTGAAATCATGAAAAACAGAACAAAATGGTCGCACCCTCCACCCCCGTCCACCCACACACCACCACCACCTCCATGGCATGCTTCATTTTCAAAGGCAATTTGGAGGACAGAGAGGATGCTGATGTGAGCAGAAACCAGCCTTGTGGCAGCACAGATCCCTAAACGGACGTATTATGCTGCTGTTAAGGTGAGAGGTGA
>NC_024324.1:8315397-8318326 GCF_000523025.1 Cynoglossus semilaevis | reverse complement strand
GGAGGGGGGGACCAGCCTCTGGATGACGGCGCTCTCCTTCAGTCGGCAGCCAGCTGCTGTATGCACGTGCACACCAGCGTGCACAGCCTGATATTCATGCATAAGCACACTCTGCACATTAACCCACTCAGCCTGTGTCCCCTCGGGCTCCAATCACCCCCCCACCCACCCCCACACGTTTTCAACAGCGACTTTCTCACCGCTCGCCGCATTATTCTGCTCATTTTTCATGCAGGTGCTTCATGTCGTTTTCCATATCTCTGCTGCAGTCACAGTTTGACATTTACTCACTCCCCTGCCCTCCCTGTGACGGCTGATGTAATGCACTGAGCAGACACCGGCCCGAGTTGTTGGTTGTGACGCCGCGCTGAGCCAAAATGGCAGTGGAGTCGCCGCTGATAAGGGCTGTTATCAGAACAACTGCAGGGCATCGTGGAACCATACTGTCAAAGGTGCTGAAAGGCTGCAAGAGGTGCAGGCCTGAGGGGCAGATGTTAAACACACTGTGACTGAGGGAGACGGAGCGGGAGGACGGGGCTACTGTCAGCGGACGGCTGCAGTGAGAAGCTGAAAAAGTCCGCCACAGAGACTGTGAGGCCGAGGGAATGAGAATGAGTTCAGCTTTCACGAGCGGGCCTCAAAGTGTTGAAACATCTGCGCATCGAATCAGGTCTAATCAAGCTGTGATCAAAGTTTTCACATCTCTGGGAAAGAAATCTCCAGAAATCGTAGGCAGAGAGGCCATATTGCTGAAACCTCTCCCGGCGGTGCGATGGAGGTCCGGGCCATCAAGGTGATGGAAATGAGCCTCGGCGCTGATCCGTGGGTCTGATTGACACATGTGCTGGCCCGTGAGTGGTCCGAAGATCTCCCCTTCACCTCCTCCTCCTCTTTCTCCTCCTCTGCATCTCTCCCATGGTTTCCTCCCATGGTTTATTATTACGGTATAATCGTTTCCATCTGCCTGTCAAGCCACCGGGTAGACCAAGACCAGGAACAAAAGACAGCAAGAGAAAGAAAGAAAAAAAAAAAGAACAGGAGGGATTTTTCCCTCCAACACAAACACATCTCCTCCTCCCCTCCTCCCGTCCTCTCACAGTCCCCCATCAGACCAAATCAAAAAAGCTGCAGAGTCACTTTTCTCTTTCTTCCTACTGGACTATAATCCAGCATGACTTCTGGACAGTTTCATGCACAATTTGGAATTCAGCCGCTCTGGGCAAGAAAATGTGATTCAAATTAGCACCGTATTAGATTTCTGTTGACTTATCATCTCACCTGCCATCTCACACTCTCTCAGTTTCTGTTGGAGGTGGCCTTGTCTTTGAGTGCACTCACACACATGTTGAATACTCAAAGCCAGTGCGATGCAACGTCAGCGTAATCTAATATCAGATGACGCTACAGCAGTGTAGCTCTCTCAGAGAAGCCGCGGCTCACAATAATATAAACACGTGAACCGAAGAAGCATCTGGGACGAGAGGCGAAACGCCTTTAGCTACATTTCAAGTCCGGTTTTCACTCCACTCACGCAACATCCAGATTAAAATGCCCCACAGCAGTGACTGGGAGCAACCAGCTGCGTTACCAACAGATCTGTTTGATGTGTAGATTCTGGGTCAGTGAGGGGACGAGGGAATACACAGTCCAACAAACCACACAGGACCCCAGTCCTCTGATCTCGAATCAGATTAGCCCATCACGCCAATTACAGCCAATCAAAGGCAACTTAGCCTAATTATGCACAATTATGTGTAATCAGAATGCAACCCCCCCGAGATTGATAGCTTAGCGAGATGAGGCAGCACGCTGTCACTTTCAGGGAAGCTTGATACTCCTACACTGATATCCGTCAGTCCATCTCTGTCCAGAAATATACCACTTCAAAGGGCTTCTTTGGACTTCAAAAAAAGTTTTTTTAAATGAAATTACTTTCACAATAATACAGGAAGTGCTGTTCAGACCTCTGCAGCCCATGTCGGGCGTACCAGGAGACACAGGGGGAAAATTCAACATGTCAAACGTTACACCACTCAACACACACTGATATTATGCTGCTCACAAATTCATCACACAAATCCGCTGTTTAGCTTTAGCTGCGATGACAAACTGCACTGATGTGTTGTCATAACAACTACTCAGCAGCTGATATCCAGCTCTGTCTGCTTCCACACTGTGTTGTACACACAAACGTAACGTCAGTTTGAACTCCGTCGACAGTTGAACATCAGACAGAAGTGAAGCAACGTGTGCTCCTGTCGCCACTGACAGAGAATTCTGCAGAGAATTCCCAGGTTTCATATCATGTATTTCAGACCAGGAACTATGCAGGTGAGATGACATCAAACAAACAACTACAATCCCATCCTTTGTTCATCAGAGATACAATTCATTTATACTGACAGACACTCAAGCCTGAGGGTCGCGACCCTGCCTTTGGGAAACAATGCTGTATTTGATGTGTTAGTAAAAAATGTTATGACATCTAATGGTAAAACATTTAACATTTAATTCTTTATATATATATATTTGGAGTGAATTTTTGAGTGAATGTCTTTAGTGACATAAAATTGACCAGAAAACACAAAATAAATAGTTTTTTTTAAAAAATACTTCATGTTCTGATTAGTGGACCATGTTCATCCTTAAAATAAAACAACCCAGGACCAAACCTTTTATTTGGCCTGTCCATCTCTGTCCTCTTCTCAATTACCTTCAAATTACAGAGACTCCTAAAAACTGAAATACTGCAGCAGGGCGATCAATGAGCCACAGTCTGCAGTGTGCTGTGACCAGTGCCAGCTCAGGATGGTTTTCCTCTGCTGCTTTTCTAAGACGTATGACCACTTTGATTGTCGGCCATTTACCGCAGAACAATTTGCTCTTTCGACAGCTGAGTATTTTGGTAATGTGGTTTGTGAGCCTTGAG
>NC_024324.1:8228754-8315344 GCF_000523025.1 Cynoglossus semilaevis | reverse complement strand
ATTTCCAGAGTAATGATCTAAAAAAAACACCCGTTGCCATATTCCTGTATTTTCTCGGGAGTCCCTGAATGGTGGATGTTTTCACAATAGTTCACGTCCTCTCGTTGGGTGCTACGGAATGTCTGCGTCTAGTGTTGACGTATGGACTTGGGTTTCTGACTGTCAGGGTGATAGTGTTTGACTTGGGCTGATAGGAGGTGCGTGGACACATTAGACTTTACTCAGAGATGTGGAAAATGAGGACAGTACTCTGGAGAAACTCCAGCCAACATTCTTGGGCTCCGTGGGACCAATGACTTTGTCCATCAAACGGCAGGGCTCCTGTCAGTCAAAAGGTCAACCTCAGATCACGCTAACGGTCACTCCACCGAAGGAAGTTAGAGCGTAGCCTTCTACTTCCACGGCTCTGTTTTCCATTCCGCCGAGCAATTGATGTTATCAATTTGATTAAAATCACTGCACAGATATTCAGCTTTAATGGCTGACAGAGAATAATGAGGCCTGTTTCACAAAAAGTCCAGCCAAGATAAAGTGAACAAAGTGCAGAGCACAGTCTTTTGCCGGTTCAAACATTCTGAAGATTTCAATAATTGCAACAAAATGCTCACATAAAAGCTTCCCTGTGTTTAACTCTAACAGATTTCCAAGATAGTACCTGCAGGGTTTCAATCACAAACACCAAACAGTGACCTAACTTTGGATGAACCCCATCGTCAGATGAAAGGTACGGCCGTGTCCTCAGACTAATGAGTCATGTTTCCGTGCATGTCCCCGTTTATCTGTCACATGGGCTCAACTTTTCTCTAGGTTGCTTTGACTTCATATGGAATCATAATGTATATCTGTGTATGTTTGGGGCGGGGCTCAAAGGAAACACGGAGGATAAACAAACAGATTTGCAGAGGCGTAGGAGCTGATTGCTCGGCTTAGATCGGCTCTGCCTCGGTTTATTTGTCTATGTCACCGAGATAAACATCGCAGCAACCCTTTGACAAGAAAAATGGAGCTGCGAGAGGAAGGACGCTCACACTGGTCGAAGCAAGAAAACCACTTGCACACGTACATGTGTTCGGATGTTAAACGGCATCCGCAGACACACACGGACTCTGTTCTTTTTTTACATACGCACAAACATACACAGACATTCCTTCATGCTTCCCCCCCGCCCCCTCCCTCGGCCTCAGTGATGAAGAGTCCTCTTTAAGAGCTGTCAGTCAACGCCGGTCACCATGGAAGTGACTGAAGCTTGTAACAAAGACCCTTAAGAGTTTCTCACAAGGCAGAGCGAAGGCACACAGAGAAAAATAACAAAGAAGAAGACAGGAACAGACAGCCTGAGACACGTCCGTGCTCACGAGGAAGGAAGATTGACTGACTGAGCGAGTGAGGCGACATGAAGATGAAGATGGACTGAAAGGGTGTGATGGACAAATAAGACAGATGCACATTGAGATAAAGAGGATGGGAGGCAGAGTTGAAGATTTGTTTTTTAAAGGGGCGGGGTAAACGAGACAGGAATAGTGGACACGTCATTTTTCTGTTATCAGCAGGACGGTCCTCGTTAACTTCCACTGGAAACAGTTTTCCCACTGACGACATACACCAAAATACCAGCTCTCTGAACAGATGTGTTTTTTTCTGTACGTTTCAGAGGTTGAAGGCTAATGTGGGTGGTGTACATAGTTGGCCGAGGTGGCAAGAAAGGCAGAGGGAGCGTGGGACAGTGGGTCACAAGGTGAAGGGTCAAAAGGTGTCCGGGGCAATAGGCCTGTGGCTACGGGGGTCATAGGAGTGTGTGGGCCCTAGGCATAGTGCCAGGCCAAAAGGCACTTGGGTGGGCTCACTGTGCCGAGAGAGAGGAGCATGAAGCGTAAGGTTGAAGTCCACAGGGCGAGGGTGGATATACACACCAGAGGATTTCCTTAAGCCAACTGAGCATTAAATGAACCCACCCGTGTAATGTTTCAAAAATGTGACGCTCCAGTGAAATCTCACCCAACAGCTTTGCCAGGAAACCTCCGAATCTGAGAGGAACGGCTTTACATCGGTCAGAAGGAAACTTTTAGGAAAAGTGCAGGTGCGGAAGAGAGGAGAAAAGAGAGGAAAGGAAAGGAGAGGAAAGGAAAGGAAAGGAAAGGAAAGGAAAGGAAAGAGAGGAGAGTTGAGGAGAGATTTATACTCACTGTAAACAGTTTGACATAAAGAATACCACCCCTGTAGCCAAGCTTTCTCTCAAACACACAAACTGAGGTGAACAAGCAGAAGTGAGAGGCAGTCAAGTTTCCCCGTCAGACTCTGACACGGTGATAGAAAACAGCACAGAGCAGTGACGGACAGATTGAAAGGGGAAAAAGCCAGGGGAGGAGATACAGTGAAAAAAGACAGAGGCTTTCAGCGTAGATGGAAAAAAAAAAAGAGCTGGACGTGTCTGAAAAGAGGGTGAGAAGATGAGAGCGAGCCAAAGAGAGGAAAGGAGAAGGAAGGCGGCCAAGAAGAAGGAGAAAGAGCGAGGAGCAGTGCAGGGACAGAAAGAGAGCGAGTTTAAGAGATTACTTTCAGGTTCAGAGACGCTTTTTCTGGCTGCTTACTGGCTGTCACTCAGTGCCTGGCTCCTGGGGGGCGGGGGAGCGACTGGCCCTCATTGGTGTCATTCACCTGTCAATTGGCCTGACAGGCGGACCACAGGGCCCCATGTTGTGGTGCGGAAACTGTCTGTCAGCCACGCAGCAGCTGCGTATGACATCATCCAAGATCGGGTTTGAAAAAGCCATGCACAGTGTGTGACAAAGAACATATGCACGCATATGGTATAATCGGACATTTGGAGTATGGCATTAGCGCACCGTCAAACGTCTTTCAGGGCTTTCAGCACACAGGTACTGTTCATTCACAGAACTGGACTCCCTGTGGACGCCGCTGCCCGGCCCCTGGCTGTCCTCCCCTCCACTTTGCTTCCCGAAAGACCTTGTTTCTGGCAGGAGAACAACAACCCGAGGACATCTGCACACCAGAATACAAATACACACACACACACACTAGTACATCTGCACCTACGACAGCTGCTAGGAAAAAGGCAAAGTTGTGAATCCGTCTCACACTAGTTAGCAACAGACACACACACACACACACTCACACACTCACACTCACACACTAATGTAAAAGGGATGAGGACATGAATAAAACCCGTCTCTCTGACCTGTACACATACATACACATATATTCGCACCATCGGGACACACACGTAGCTGTGACTGCAGTGACGTCCTGGCAACCAGACAGCACCCATCTGTTTGGAGCTAATTTAACATGGTCACTAAAACAAAAGAGACAAAGTCCCGTCTAGTGAATAATGATGAAGTGGCCCACCGGTGAAAAACACTTCTGCTGCGTGTGTGTCCATTTCCACCGGCTCCCACTGAAGTGGCAGGAACACTGGCAGATATAAACCTGAGAGACGTTAGATCACTGGTTTAAATGTCCATTAGAGTCAACGTTCAGGAGGAAACCAGGGACAAAGACCACAGCTGAGGAGGAAGTACAGTGACTGAGAAAACCGTGGATGCACAAGCATTAAACCGCTTAATTTTTATTTCTAATGTACAGACTATTTTGAACTCAGATCAATGGATGACTATAATAATAAAAAAGAAATAATTCATTTATATTTCCTTAATGTTGTCACTAGCTGGAAACATCAAAGTTTAACATTAAAAATATTAAATTCTCTGTATGTTTTGATATATAGACATATATGTATATATGTGTACACATATATACATATATACATACAGATGATGTCCAGGTTGACAGAGGGAAGCAGTTTGTGGGAGGACTGGACTGAAAGTAAGAATTTTAAAGATAGAATATTTATGGATTGGCTTTGTAACACCTATGGATGAGGGAGCGACTACTGAAAATGATCCTTATTTATATAAAGTAAACCTGTATCAGGCTGTTAGAGGTTTGAAATAATAAAAATCATGCTTCTCTTCCAGACCTACTCACACCATCAGATTAACATCTATGTAGCTGAGTTATTATACATAACAAAAAAAAAGAAAAAGAAAAAAGTGAGTTAGTGTGGTAACAATCTAACATGTGTCTGTGAAAACCTATGAATAAAATTGTTGAAAGGCAACATCAATTTTATAAAATTAAATTTCCTTTTGCACAGGGTTGTTTTATTTTTCTTTGGGTCTGTCTTTGTGAGATGAAGCTGTGTTCATACACATCCAGACAGACACACGGGTGCGTTCATGCACACTCACTTTACACACACACACACACACCCACCCAGGCAGCAGACTAGGAAGCGGGAACTGTTGAACCATATCGCTGTGACAGCTATTATGACGGATGACTGTATCATCTTAGAAAGGAAATCCCTCTGTCTGTCTGTCTTTGTGTCTCTGTTTTCCCCTTCCTCTCTCCTCCTCGCTCAGTTTCACTGGTTTGTGTCAGAGCTTTTGTATTGGGGTCAAAAGGTGAATTTTCAAAGGTTGCGGAAGAAAATAAAAGGACACACGCTTCCACTAAGCTGCACAGGACACAGGGACCTGAGAAAGTTCCTGAAAATAACTCACACATTAAGTCTTTTTTACAGGCCACCAATGTGTATGAGTCTGCTGTAACGCTGTCTATCTACCTGCATTTCCTCAGGGAGTCTGCTCCATTTAATTGGAGCTCGGTAACTCGATTAGATTCACCTGGTACAGTTGGAGAGCAAGGAATGAATATATATATATATATATTAAATATGAGTTATAAATATATATAAAAAAATATTTATTTATGTTCAAAACAGAATATTGTTGTAAACCTACTAAGGCATATCTGCCACAGTGCTAAAGGCTAGTTATTCCATTTATCTATCAGGCTGTTGCTAACCCAAAATCTTAATGTGTTACAAGTTTTAATCTAGTTTAATCTAGTCAAATTTATTTATTTAAAAATAATTAAACAATTAACAAGCACAACCAAGTCATTCAAACTATGATTTTAGCAGCCCCCGTAGTGTTAGAGTAATTGTCACCTGTTTATTTCCACCTTCAGTACTTTCCTGAATCAAATAAATGTATTGACGGCAAAATTAAATCATTATTTATATACTGTTTACTGCATGAAGGACGCAGTCTTTTTGTCAAGTTTAACGAACTGGTAACATTGGAGGGTAAACATTTATTTTCCTTTTATAACCCTATTGATCTCTGCTCCTCACCAATCAAATGCAGGCACGCAGACATTCATTATAGAGAACTGGCATGCTTTGCTGAATGTCCTCGTCTCCGTCTGTGATGTGTTGCCTGCTGACAGTTTTGTCCAATGGCAAAAGCAGCCAGGAGGCTGTTCATGCACCATGACAATCCACAGATTCTTCGAGTGCCTTGCATGGATGCTCAGAGGGTTCAGAATGGTTGCCCCGGACACTGTTGCTCACAGTAACATCTCACTCCGCTCACATAAAGATGCTGCTCACAAAAGGACATCCTGCTATTCATAAGCGGCTGTATGTAACGTTAGAATTTTATGCTTGGAAGTACAAGCTGAATGGAGCAGCGCTGATGACCATAAATCTGCGCTCTTATGGCGGTAACCTTTGGAACCATTAAAATGATACACGGCACGAACAAACCCTGCAATTTCAGTGAAGAACGGCCGAGTGTGAATGTTCCACTGCTAAACCCCAGCAGATACCACAAAGCTATTGTCCAGGTCTTCTCTGCTTCTCCTGTCTGTCCCTCATCTGTTTTTCCTCTTTGGACACGCAGCTCAACACGATGCTGTTATTCCAGATGGCCTGGTGCTACATGAATAACAGACAAGACGAATACTTCACTGAAAATATGGCAGCATGTGGACATCATTATGGCAGCCACGATCATTTAAGCGCCGTCAAAATTACCTTCAGGCCTCACAGTGAAAAAAAAAATTAAAAAAAATTCTGTGTGTGTCTGTGTGCATGCATAAAAGCTCACATGTATGCCTTTGTATTTGCACAGAACTGGGACGCACAGATGTCAAACACATGTCGGCCTGTTTCTCACAAACTCTAACAGCAGATCGCATGTAGCGGGGAAAAAAAAACAATTGTTTTAAATTTAGTTGAGGAGCTGAAATTCTGTGACAGCGTAGGGACAAATAAAAAAAAATAAAAACAAACAAACTGAGACACAGTCTCCAGGGCAGGGGCCGTCCACACATGTGAGATATATGTTTTACATTCCTCCTCGGCTCACAGTTTTATATCACTTAGAATGGTGGAGGGGAGCTGGTCTCCATGTGGGGCTCGGTCCACCCCTAAATCTGTCTCCGGTGGGTCCTAGCGGTGCCCCTGTGCCAAATGAGCAGCGTAAAGCATACCCCAAGGCATGGCCCACAACGACACCCAAACAGCATAGCTGTCAGCCCGTGAGCCCATGCACTAAAACATGAGTGCAGCCGAACCGTTGGGTTTTATGGCCTACAACTCCTAGTCACAAGCCCTCTAATGCCCTGTTTAACAAGCTGAAAATCCTCCATTTATTCCCACTCCATCTCCCTTTAAGAGCTCCTCCATTACCCTTCACAAACAAAGACGGACTGAAATACGCTCCGCGCGGCACGTAGATACTCGCATAAATGGTGTTAATGTGTGGGTGGATGAGGTGTTGTAATCAATGCTGATCCGTGCAAGTGTGTGTGGGTGCTGATGAAAACTCCTACAGTGAATGTGGGTAAATGTTATTAGAGGAAACCAGGTTACTGTGTTCCTGACTGGAGTCAGACGTCTTAAATCAAATCGTACTGGTTCTGGTCTCCTTCATGACAAACTCCAGATCCAGAATGGAGTGAATACATGGTTTCCAGTGTTCTAACATTCATACACAGAGAGCGGCTCCAGCATCGTTACAACACAGGTTGCATTTTTTTACATTAAAGCGGTGGTTCCCGAACTTTTTTTGGTCATGCAGGTTTTCAAGCTCCACCTTCACTGCAACAAAAATTAAATTACACTTCAAGTTAACTAAACTAACACCAAGTAACGTCACTTTTTATACACAAAGTTCAAAAAGAGAAAATAAAAGTGCAGTAATTTCCCCCCGTTTGTGGCGCCCCACCTGTTGGGTCTTCGTTCCCCACCAGACACCAACCCAAAAACTTGGTGGATTTATTCCTGCGCACATGTCAACCATCCACGCCAACACTAACAACAGAGTCTCAAGAAGTTTTGGACGCGAGTCCAATCAGACAGTCAGGCCGTCAGCTGCACTCAGATCTGTTTTGATTTGCCACTTAAGCAACTTTAGGAACGACTGGACTGGTTTGTGAGTGGATACAGACGGAAATACAAAAATTGCAGTATTACAGCAGAAGTGAGGGAGACGAGGGAGGAGGAAGAGAGGAGACATCACTGTGGGGTCAAGGGATCGGCCCAGGATAGAGGTCACTCTCTCTGCTCCACTTTCATGGACACGACAGATTGGATGAAGTCTTCAGCAGCGTTTCACTCCACCAGTCACAGTCGAGTGAAACCGGCACCGCGGCCCTGACATGCACACTCACCCCCCCACTCCCCAACAATGGTGTCACTCATGGAAGCTGGCAGAGCCCAGGGAGTGCTTCATCATGGCTATTAGCTATGGAGATCAGATGCTTTTAAGAGGAGAGGAGGGCTATGCTTTTGTAGCCGATCATGTAACAACTGCAGCTGAATAACTTTGAAGTTTTTTATCTTAATGTATGTCTCCTTCTAATTGGTTTGTAACAGCACAAATGCCATAAATTACAAGCGTTCAGAGAGCTCCATTTCACCGGCACATGTTTTTAAATAATCTCTGAGACCAAATCTGTAACTTGGGGAGGTTTGGTGTTTTCAGGGCATTTAAGCTCGAATATACCAAGACTTTCTTTTGCTAAAAATGACTGTGGATTTGTAAATTATACATTTGGATATCATTAAATTGCTTTTTCTTGCTTATTTTTACTGGCTGTTTTGAAACATCTGTCCTAAAGTGAACATTATATTGTACTTTTTTTGCCATATGTTTCACATCTGACAATATATAGAGTTGAAAAAGCATTCTTTGCCATTCTTTTTTCCTTTACAAGACAGACTGTTTTAGGCTCTCTGGGAGAAGAAAGTCATGTCATTCTGAATGAACCATACAATGAAACAATGAAAGCCCTGTATTAAGCAGATCTGTGTGAGAGATTATGTTTTCCAGTGAGGCTTTGTTTGTTCCATTGTTTTGGCCTTTATTCCACCCTGAAAAATACAGGCAGTGGAAACATGCAAACTCTACTGTCTCTGAGGCCTAACGAAGCAGCGGTCTTGGAGTGAGAGGCATGATTTGCAAGCCAAATTGTTTTTCCCTCGTACCACCATCTGTTTTCTCCTATTCGAGCATGGCAAATCAGGGGTCATCATCATTAATATGCGTGCCTGCTCCCCAATCTCCACATGATTCCATTTGCGGTTGTGTGAACTTATCAACACTTTAAACTTAACTCGCTGTATACCAAATGATAAAGTTCCAAACAGGCCTTCATAGTAAAACTATGGAATGAAAAAAACAATCAGGCCAGTGGCAGCAGTAAAAATTCAAATTCCCGTAGGGTTGTGAAGCAGTTATGAATTTCTCACCGCACTGCTCAAGGATGCACAAAATCCCAGAACACCAACTGCATCCACTAAGCTAATCTTCACCCAGTACACCTCCAAATATTTGCTTTGTGCTTGTGTTTATAGCTTTGGGGAGACATGTTTATGTTTGACAAGGTGACAGGACTGGAACCCTCGTGAGTGCTATGATGTCTGCAGGAAACTCGGCATCGCCGTCTGCCTCACAGACCTCGTACACATTTCTCCTCTCCTCACCCAGTCCTCTAAAACAACAGCTTTAACACGATCTGCGCCGGGTTGCCGGTAACCTGAGCGCCGCCTGCTCCAACACGGAGCCCTGAGGAATCCCTTGGCCGTGAAAGGGAGCCAGTCAGGGAACCGATCCACCACTGAGGTGAGTGGAAATCAATGGGATGGATGAATTTTTGGGGCCCCTCGCTGCGCCCACTTGCCCTGGGGCCCCCGTGGCATGATAGACCCGGGCCATCTGGATGAGAGGCTGACAGACCAGGCCAGTGTTTGGGTTTTCGTGCCACGGCAGAGAGCGACATTCACCACACATCCGTTACAGTGAAGACGGAGTGAAGTGTCTTCTTCTTTAACACTGGTCAGAAGGTACAGCTTAAGCACACACACAACACTCACCCACCCACACCTTTCTTCCCTCTTATGGTCACACAAGTGCAGTGAGGCTTCTGTAAACATCTGTCAGCCATTGGCTCCTGCAGGCTCCCTCTCATCCCCCAGGCCCCTGTAATTCATCCTGCTCTTTGACCTTCAGCCAGAGAAAGGGCAACTGGGACTTTCTGCCAATAATAAGCAAAGAATTTTACATCATTAGCTGCAAGACATAGATTTAGCAGAGTTATCACAACAAGATACGTTAATTGGCCCATGGTTTACATTCCAGGAAAGAGTACATTAGTGACGACTGGAGAATGTAATGGAACCCACGAGTTATTTGAAAGGATATTATATATATTCTTTAATCTGGTAGTAAATCAGGGGTGATGAAGTCACATTAGTTCAACAGACAGAGTTGTTTCATTTCAGGAGACATTATGGGATGGAGAAAACGGGTTTTCCTATAACAATAACGTTAAACGTACAAAGTTCTATCTATCACAGAACACTTTCAAGGTCACCGTGCCCTAACCCCTTGCTCCTTTTAAACATTAGTAAAGCAAAAATAGTCGGTTCATCATCTGTCCTTAAACACTTTACTGTGCTACTTCTGTTAAAATAATACTAAATATAATTAAAAGAACGCTCTAACAATCAATGCTATAGGTTAGATTAACATAAAGAGAAACTGAGTAAAGATAGAAAAATTTTCCGAGCAGCCTGATTGGCTGTGTCAGTGGGGGAACTCGGGCTATTACATTAAACAGATATTATTTTAAACCATATGGGATGTTGTTGTTCCTGTTCATTTATCCATTTCAGCCTAACTAATGAGATTTGTCTGCGGCTTACACAATCACAGCTCTGATAGAATCAGCCAAACTCCTCTCAGCCACTCTACCTCCCACAGGTCCCAGGATCCCGTGGACATAGACCAGAGGCCTCATAAGTGCTCCCACTCCTGCCTTTCTCTCTGGGGCCTCAGGTTACCCCTCCAACCCTCTCTGGTTCCAGCGGCCCCTGCAGAAACCTCCTCCCACCCTACATCAATTACAGCCTATCCCCTGTAGCGCTGACCCCCCTCCTTCTGTGACCCCGGGGTTACAGAGTCAGGGAGGTCAGAGGTCGCTCTCCCCACTGCTACCCCAGGCATCTCTCAGAAGTTTCCGGCCTTGTGTCTGAGACCCTGCACCCACACCGCCCTAAAGCAGCAGAGGGGGACACAGGGTTCCCTCTCCTGGTTTTAGGTGACAATGGCCTGTCGCTGTGAGCCCTGTCTGGCAAACTAATTTGTATTTTTTCTTTCCCTGGGAATCTTTGTGATATACAGCTCTCCTTCAGTGACTGTGTGAGTTTATAGACCTACTCCACATTTAATGCTGTTAATCTGCCACTTAGCTTAGCATTTCATTTAAAACTACAGGCTTCCACGCCTGGACGTTGTTGAGATGTTTTGCTTATTTCACACTAGGGCCAGTTGTTCCATACCATGTTGAAGCACAAATGCCCTCCCCCCTCCTGTCCCCCGATGAGGGGTCAAAATTGTTCTCAGTTTTATGCCTTGAATTTAGATTAAAGTTCCTCCTTCCTCAAATCATCTAAGAACTTTACAGATGCTACACAGGGCGCCACATGGCCTGGTATTTAAAAGGCTGGGCTTGTGATTATATTATTGATGGTTCAATTTCCAGCTCCTGCACAGCTGTGGTGTGTTGAGCAAGCACCAATAAAAAAATGATATAAATTGTATAGGGGTGAGTCTGTCGTCAAGAAAATTGCAGCACAAGCACTTTAAAAGAATATTCAAAGTCCATTTCAAGGTTTTGCAGCGCCTTACAGCTGGAGCCTGAAAGACTACAGTAGTAAAGAGGCACGGAGAGGTGAAGCCACGTCTGGTCTGAGCAGTTTGATCTATTGAACACACTGTGGCCTTCACAATAGGCATATCATAGAACAGTGTTCATTCAAATATTTTAGTATTTTGTTAAAATTAATTTCATTTTTATCGAGTTTTTGTAAAGGAAATGTTTAATCAATTTTTATAAACTTTACATTGAAGTTCAGGGCGTTCCAGCCTATAGAACTTGTCGATATAAATGAAAAACAAAATTATGGAAAAGATGTGATTGGGTTATTATCCTGAAAGAGTGCATTTTCAACAACTGGACTTTTTGACGCTTGGCTGAACAAAAAAACATTGACCGCTGGAGATTCAACTACCTTTGGATAGATACGACTAAATCATTTCAGACAGTGGGGAATGAGAAGATTCATCACCCCTGTTAGGGAGAGATAAAAAGCCTTACAACTTCAATTCACCTCCAACCTATTTAAATGTATTATTAATTTTACCAAAGACTTTAAAGATTGGGTTCTGCAACTCCTCATGAAATCAATTCCATTAATTCAGCTGTAAATCTTGCAGCAGACGGCCAACAGAGCGAAGAGCTAACAAAGAGTGAACCTGCTTAAACAGGAGGTCGATGACTCAGGTTGCTTTGTTGACCACAGAGTTTTGACGTGGAACTCGGCCTCGTTGAGCAGAACTGTATTTCTGTCATAGTAGCCAGACCCCACAGTGTCAATACCAGACACATTATCTCTAATGGGAGAGTCTGGGGGTGGAAGGAAGAGGAGACAGGGGAGGAAAGGGGGAGAGAGAAAGGGAGAGATTAGAGAGACGGTATCTCTATTGATTAACTGGAAGAGGACCTCCACTCCACACACCCTGTCCAGACATATAGGGTAATAAGGACCACTCTTCTGCTCTGCCACCTCCCCCATCTCTTCTCCTCTCTCCTCTCCTTTTTCCCTCACCCCAGCTAGAAAGCCTTTTAATCAGCCCCCGTGGGAAAACATGGATATGATATGGGAGAAACAGAGGGGAAGAAAGAGGGAGAATAGGGAGACAGGGTGAGAAGAGTCCATTAGTGAAGTAGACACAATAGCTACAGGAACAGAGTGGACATGGGGCGGTTTCCTCGGGGCATAGAAAAATGGCAGGAGCAATGATAAGGCTGAAAATACACACACTCACATACACATGCAGACAGTATGGGGGGAAATGTGATTAGAAATGTTGGTTGTTTTCTGTATACTGTAGTTTCAACGTGTTTTTAACAAAGAATTGAATCTGTGCAAACACATCATTTATGATCACACCATATGTTTCTCTATCTACATTTGGTGAATGTTTTAGTATTCTCCAGGATTCTCTTTCTACTGATGTGGGGTTTCCTCAGGATTATGTCCAGGGTTTATGGCCAATCTAGTCTAGTATCACAACTTAAAATATCCTAATTTTGGAAGCAAACATTATGACTGAAACACAGCATTGCCTTAGCTTGATACTTTTTACACTTCTACACTGAAGATAGTGTTCTTTGGTTTTTCTTTATTCTTTCAAATACAAGCAACATCTGTCTGCAAAGAATCCTTGTTTTCCTTCTTATCTGACTTCATAATAAGCTTTAAATATTATTATTATTTTCCCCCTGGGTGTCTTAACAAAACTGGCCTTTTCCTTGGTCAGCAACCTTCCAGCCCATGCCTGTGCACAGCCATATTACTGTTGGCCCTTCAATGTCAGACTGATTTTTGTCATTCACTTCAGTCTTGGTAGTTAATCTTGTGTGTTACGAACTGACAGATGTAAAAAAAAAATTCTCCTGCACTGTGTGGAGCTTGTTCTTGGTAATGCTATTTAGTCATCAACACTGTTGCAAATTCACAGTCCACGTCTGGGTTAATATAGTTCCAAAGTTACCCAGTCACATCATAAAGGGCTGTTTTTTCTGCTTGGACCGGGGGCATTTTAACTCTGTTTATGTAGGGTCTTTCTGTTTTCTTTTCCAAGAAGAAGGCTGCCAATCTCAGCAAGCCAGACCAACTTTATCAAGGCAGCCATCTCAGACTCTGACATCAAATCCATGACTGCTTCTCATGCTGAAAAAAAATAAAATCTGTCAACGCCTCGCTCTCTTTCTGACTCTTACTATCCCACTGAGGGCCTTCCTTAGTCTTTGGATTTAAAGAGATGGTGAAAGACACGAAATAGAGCGGGAAGATAGTGAGGCTCAAGAACAATTGTAAAATGTGTTGCTTGTTTAATAGGACTTTGGTATTTATAAACTTAAACTTAAAGAGTCAGATGGCACTGATCATGTTTATGTCTCTATGCAAACACTGTGGTGATGAAATATTTCAATGAGGAATCCTCCAATTCAATTGAGTACTGAATGGGAGCCATGAGAATAGTTTTTAAGTCATATAATTTAGACAACAACGCCGTCTTGTGGCCAAAGCTGATTTAACTACTAATAATAGCAAATACTGCAACTAATACTAGTAGCAAAAAAAAAAAAAAGACATTTCAACCAGACACAGAAAAATAAACGTCGATGCAGATCATTTTACATGACGAGGTGGGTAATAAAAACATCAATCTTTGATACTGTTAAAGAAAACATTAAACATAAAGCAGTATGTGTCCCGCACACCAGTGGGATACAAAATAGAGAGTCTATTGGAACTTGAAACAAAATTTGTACAGAAAAAGTGGATAAAACTGAAACCACTAAAGAGTGCTGTATTGTTTCATTACAACTCAATTCTCTGAGAACAAGTCTGAAGTAAAAATTAGTTCCAGATGCCTCCACTGCGGGGCGCCACGGAGTCTGCCAGAGCTTAGGTCGTAATTCTTCTTTTTAGTCGAGGTTTGAGTGTCAGCGATTGGTCAAGGGCGGTTTCATAAACTGTAGCTTTCAGCCAATGGGTACGCAGAAATGAGGTTCCTGCCTGTAATTGGTTCAACACCGCTGTCAATCAAGCAATTCTGGCTACAGGAGGCAGAAAGTCGCCAGTCTGTTGTTTTGCTCTCTGGAGGACAGAGCTCCGCTGCTACTAATGCTGCCGACTGTGTACTATGTGTATCTCACACACACACACACACGCACGCACACACACAAACAGGTCACATACACATATATACACATACACATACATATCTATAAACTCTCCATTAAATAAACCCTGATTATCACACAATAAACGTTTTATACCAAAATAATTTATGTGTAATTTAATGTCCATTTATTTATGAAATGTATAACATTTTTTTATAAAACAAAAAAGTAATCTGTCAACTTATCACCAGTGCAACAAACCAAAAAAATACAGCTAAAATTTACAATTAAAAAATTAACTAAATAACTACCTAACTACCTAATACCAAAGAATAAACTAAAGTCTTAAGGAAAAGCAATTAACACAGTTGTAATATATTTTAAAAATAGTTAATTAAATGCTTTTTTAATTATTTAAATCAGATATGTTTTGAATGGAAATAGAAAATAAATATAGCAATATATAAATAAGTCTGTGCTATAATTAAAAAATGAAAATAACTGGTATTAGATTTTCAATATTTTTTTCTGTTTGCATTTAAACACAAAATGTAAAACTGTGTTTGTAAAATGTATTATAGGTTAAATATATACTTTAAATTTAACAATGGTTTTATTCACATTAATGATACTATTCTGTTGGAAAGATTTTATTAATATTGATTGACACTGCTCAACTATTTTATTGTATGTAATTCCTAAATCAATTTAAAAAATGAAATATTTAAAATTATTTATAATAATTTAAAACAAAACATTTACTTAAAAACGGTTCATTAAAAACATACCAATACATGTTTAGGACAACATTTATGTTCACTGTTAATATAAACATTATACTTATTTTTTAAAACCTTCCAAGAAACGGACTTTTACTCAATAATTTTGACTTAATTTAACTTAATTTCAAGGTACAACAATTTGATTTAAACTCAATTTAAAAACGCATTATTTGTTTGTAAAAGGAAGAGAAAACTAACAATCAGTCAAGTTACCTCGAGTTCTCTTCTGATATCCCATAATCCCATGCGCGGTATACGCATGCGTAGTATTCGACTGCAAATTGACCAATCAGCGTCGTCGTAAGAGGAGAATGTGGCTGTGATTTAAGAGCTCTCCCCTCAATAAATCTGTCACAACTTCACAGAGTTGATTTAAACGTGTTTCACGTCGTTATGAAAATACTTGTGGATTAATCAAGTGACAAAATGCGTTGGCGTCACATCAATTGGAACAGATTACGGTTCTTTGTCACAGCTTTGATAACGCGATATTTTTTAAATTATTTTTAATTTTCATTTCATCCAGCAAGTGGAAGCAAAGCAAAGGATGGGGCGGAGCGACCGCAGGACTGTTAGTCGTCAATGTTGTGACCCTCAAACACAGTCAACAGTTGTAACGGGGAGGTTTTATTTTTAAAGATGATTATCGTGTGTGGATGTGGCTGCTTTTAGTGGTGTTGATGGCAGTGTTTGTGTTTCTCTGGATAAGATGTGGTGCAGTCAGATGAGTCGTTCGGTTGCAGGAGTGGGGTTCTGTCTTTGGTCTGCTCTAATGGAGTGAAGGTCATAGACCTAGGAGGATGTACCCTCGCCAAGGGCACAAACATGATGAAGAATGATTTCTCAACATAAGGTTTAGAAGGACTGTCGTTGACACTTTTACACTACAATCCAAACTGGTCATGAAATGGAGCTTTAATTTCAATTGCAGGGTGAAATATTGCATTGTCTTGTTTATTATATCAACATTTTCCAAACTTTTTTTTAAAGTAGGGCTATTATAAGACCCCACTGTTAAGACTGAACTAAAGAAAAGTCAATCTGGAAGAGGTCAACCACTGTTCTGAATTGTGCACTTGGCTGACGCTCTTGTCTATTAACCTGGTTAAGCTGCTCTGACATTAGCCAATAGTTTAGTAATTGTTCAGCCAACTAATCAATTTGTCTTCCCTTGCTTTTCTCAAGTGAAGTTTTAACAACTTTTTCCATGTTTCTTGCCATCAAGTTATTTTTATTATTATTATGACTTGGGTTTAATTTTATAATATCCAGATTTTGGACTAGTTTACTATGATTTGTGTTTTTGATATATAAGTTACTCAATCTTTTTCAGTGTTAAATATTACATATACTTATCAAACAATTCTCAAAACTTTATAGAGGTCCAGGCTGTTCAGACCTTCATGACCATCTTGGAGGTGGTTAACATGCTGTTGCATCCTTACTTATGTTAAATTGTTGTTTATCTGTGCTTGTGATAGGAAGGTAAACCGGTTACGGAATCTGCTGAATGTTGAAATTGGCTCGAGCTTCCTTGGCAACACAGAAAAAGAATTAACATACAGAGTTGATGTAAGGCAAAAAAGTAAAATATGAGATCCACACATAGGCTAAAAGGGGTTATTTTATGTTTTTTGTCCATTCTAGATTAACTACCAAAATTAAGGCAAGTGTTTCTGTAGGCAAAGTGTGTTTGTATCAGCAGTGTGAAAACTGTTGGATAACGCTCAATATTGTTGTTATCCAAATTTAACAACAGGGGTCGCAGTTGAGCGACGTAGGCACTACAAATACTTTGCTATTGATTGCTATAATTTAGACTTAAAGGTTTTATTCAATGTTTTATTCAGCAATTTTGCTGACAGTTTTTTAACTTGCAAAACTTTTGCTGGTCACTTTTACAGTGTGTTGTTTCTAATAAGAACACGTTTTTTTACTTTTATAATAAAAGGGTGTTTTTAAAAAAGACATGAAGAGTTTTTGTTTAATGTTCTTTTCACCTCTTAGTCTTGCAGTCAAGTCTGGTCTTTTTCCACATCTCAAGGCTGTAAGGAACACCTAAGTAAACTTGTAGACCTTGAATAGGTCGATATCAGTAGAAGTCTGGCCAAGCAAACACATGCATGACATAAAATAATCCCTGTGACTGTCATTCAATAGTTCGTTGTTAAGACTTTATAAAAAAAACCCGAGATATTGAATTATATTTGGTTGTTCTCAGCAAATGTATAAAGTGATTAGAGATTCATTTCTAAAACACAATTTTAGGTTTAATGAATGGACATTAAAGAAATCAATCGATACTCCAACAGGTTGCCTCAAGGTCAAAGATAAGATGACCTTTTGAAAGTGTGTTGTTGATATATTGTTTCTTTATAATCCCTAGGCACCTAAACCTCAAAATAAAAACATTTATACTTAGCCAAAGTTTTAGTGTTAGTTAGTTAGTTAGTTAGTTAGTTAGTTATTTTCAGGTCGATTCTTCAAGACCTATATTCCCCATTGATATCAGATGTTGCAATACTACATCTCCTAGCAATACCTGTTCTTAATTATTTAGCCATATGAAAGAATCAACATAAAAAACTACAAAACACCAGAGATAAGTCATTTTAGCAAGCTTAAAGTTGATGTTTAGTTCTAATTTATTCTTAAATAAAATTGAGTAAAGTACATTAATAGTTATTTTACCGTCTGTGTTTCTTTTAGAAGGATTTCTGAACAATTCTGGAAAGAAAGAAAGTTCGTAATTTACAGGTTTAACAAGTACAACCTGCACTTCGTAAACTTACCACTAGGTGTTCATTCTCAGATATTCATGTTTGCTAAGACTAGAGACAAATGCAGGTCAATAGCACATTGCTAAGATCACAGCTATGTATTACATGAAACCATATTAAAAACTCAACACTCCCTAAAGAAAAGACGGTCCCTAATGTGTATTTTATACCGTTTAATGCGCATTGTAGCAGATATAAAGTCATTTTCTGGATTTATTTACTGGAATTATGTTATGTGGCGTAAATAGGGCGGAGATTCGTTCACGTAACAGCCTTGCTTCGCGTTCATTTGTCATTCTTTTCTCTGACAGACTCTTTGTCCAATCACATTACAATGCGGTGAACGTTATGGTCCAATCTGTATGAGCTATGCAAATCTGAAACGAAGTTTCTCCCAGTAGCAGTAAAGTAGGTGACAGCAATTTAGTTTTTCGGTTTCACTTTAAATTCTTTTTTATTTAAAAAACGGGCAGTTTTTTATTGCAACCACGCAGAGATAATTATTTCGTAGTCATAAGGCAGTAAATTAATAGGCATTTGCTATGTTTGAACTGAGAGGTTTCCGCTAACGGCTGATTAAAGCTAAGTGCTAATAGCTAGTCTGAGCATTTCGCCGGTTCCTCTCTTTGTCTGACAGGGGAAGGCGTGCTCTTTTGTTAGGCTTTTCCCTTTGTCCGGCTGGGAAAGGGAACTGTAGGGTCAGTATTTTGCAATTATCCGTTATTCTAAAATCATTTTTGAAAAATGCTAAAAGCGAAAAAATATTTGAAAGAAGGCCTGATTCAGTTGACGATCTTGCTGAGTTTGATAGGAGTTCGCGTGGATCTGGACAGCTACTTGAGCGGCTACTATTCGCCCTTAATTGAGATTAATTTAGGTCCAAGCTCAGCTTACACTCAGACTCCATTTCATAATTTAAGAGAAACTCTCGATGGATACAGTGTGCATCCCAAATGTCCGGAGTTAGATCATTTCTTTGCAAGCCGACGGTTGTTAGAGGAAGTAAGAACCCTCGGCTCACCACGATTCCACACAAGCCTGAACGCATGGCTGGTCCACCAAGTGTCTCCTACTGACAAGACTGGCAGTGGACCGTCATCCAACAGTAGCAGCAGCAGCAGCAACATCGGCAATGGTCCAGCGTTGCAAGGCTCAGAGGATGACCGTGAGCACCTGCCTGATGCTGACCAAGCAACCCCCGAAGCAGAACATGGGCCTTGTAGCACTGGAGCATGTGCCTTTCCTAAAGAGGCAAGTTTGTGTTTGTGGAATTAAACATGAAGTTGGCTTTGACATGAAACGATATGCTAAATGAAGAAAATGCTGTCTGTGCTGGGGGGAAATCAAGATATATAACTCCCTCATAGAACTCGTGAGCTAATGTTATCACTAGCTAACAAGCCCATGTTACACAATGATATGCCTGTGTACAACAAGAAACATAGGCTGCCAAATTTCCTTGTGCACCAAGGTTAGTGAGATAACACATGAAATACATTCACTTTCACATTAGTATTTGTTTGTATGGTAGGTGTCACAGCTGTCTTCTGCACCTGTCCCACATCACCATGGATTCTGTCACACAAAGACCTTAGTGGAACTCTCTTATAGGTCCAGATTTAGGTCAGATTACATAATGTTCCCTTTTATGGGCATGAATGAAAATATTTTAAAGGTGATTTTATTAGTTTATTCTCACTTCAACAGAGGCTAATAGTGGTGTTCTACCACAAAATGAATCATAACCTCTGAAGTATGCCTTTAATTGGAAAACATCTTTGCTTTAGCCTGTGATCATGCTCCTGTTTACTTCTTTTGTTGCTGTCCTCAGTACATAAAACTAAGAAGTTAGTGCCACACTTCTGGAGAATGTAACATTTAAAACAATTCGAAATAAACTTAAATATACTACATTTAAAAATAGATAGAAATTGAGCATCTATCCACATCTTACAGTTAAATCACTTTTCTTTTTTCACAAAAGTTTTCACAAACACTGTGTCAGCTCCCTCTTTAATAATATGAGAGGTTTAACATTCATTTTAAGTAACATCTGAGGAGTCACCAGCAGCTCTTCAGATGCACCAGAGCTTTGGATTCAATTTCCCCAGTAATCCAGTTTTTCTGCCTTAGGGGTACAAACAGCTGCTTGGTGGCAGTTGTTCTAGTCAATTGTGCAACTGTATCTCCTTTCTCAACTGCCAGCTGTGAGTCTGGAGAGGTGGAGAAGAAAGGTCCACACCCTATTTCTTTACACAAAAGCACCGGTCCACACTTGCATGCTGCCTCCACATACAGTTCTTATTCACACCGATATTGCAATGTTGACAAACTTTACAACTTTGGTTCTATGACCTTTCGTTTGTAAAAAAAAAAAAAAAAGAACTTTCATCGTCTAAAGGATATATTGTGGGATTTGATTTCACAATAGAAAGGCTGCAGTTGTTTGACAGTGTAAAAAATCAATAATTCTCTCCATTTAGAGCGGACAAGCGGCTACAGTAAGAGATGAACAAGCTCAGACAGGGTCTGGACAAAATGTTCCAATATGGTGTTTTTGCCACAAGCATTTACAATAAACAAGAATGAGTCTTTTTTTCGCATTTTCGGTTTTCTTTTTGTTGTATCAGAAATATATCACCAGATTTAGAATCATTATATAATAGAATATAATTAGCTTTACTGTTTTAATGCAACATTCTGTAATTAAAACTTTTCTAAATTCTATTAATTATTATTTTTGGTACTGAATTAGGGTTACAATGACCTCCAATGTTTTAGTTTGTCTGACTGAACTGGATCCTTTCATTCTGCTATGGCCTAATTCAATCCTTTTTCTGTTGCTTCCAGGAAAACGATGTTCAAATCAAAGAGGAGGAAGAGCCTGCTCCAGTTACCCAGCTAGCTCACAGTTCCACACTGGAACAAGAGGTAAAAATCCTATTGCTGCTTTTAGAAGACACTTTCCATTAATGTACACCACTTAACTACCATGTGTTGAAGGAAAAGTACCCATACAGACTGTTGGAAGTGTGTCATGCTTAAGTCTTAAATGGTATTTGAGAAAGTTCAATATCACATGACTTCACTGCATGTTTCTACTCCCAGGGCAAATATAGTCAGTCAGAACTGAAGAAGCCACTTGGATAAGAGGTGAAACGTCTTAAAAAAAACCCTACTTTGTCCAGTTGCTTTCAGTGTAACTATTTTTTGCATTGTAATTACTGTTACTACATCTACTCTGGGATAAAAAAAAAAACATCATTCAATAAAATCATTACATGGATCAAAATTTTTAATGCTCACCTTACAGCGTTTGATTTTTGCAACATGACCTTGCCACAGGACCCGTCATCAGAGATGGCCCACTTTAAAGAAAAAGAAAGCATAAACCAAATCTGCCAAAAAATTACATATGCCATGCTTGCCAGTGTATATTTTTTAAGATTCTGTAAAACCAATATTTTGTCACCTAAATCTACCGTTCTTGTGTGTGTGAATGTTATTTATTTCAGAGTCTGCTGGGAGGTGTCACTTCACTGTCGGACAGCGAAAGCCACCATCCTCCTACCTTTGATTTTGATCAGCACTGGAACAACTTGCTTTCTCTTTCAGTCACTGACCTTGATGTAAGTTTGGTGTTCCTGTTTATCTCAAGGGCAAAGGCCTAATGTTTGTAATAACATTTTTGATAACTAATGCCTCTCTGAGGCATGAACATTTGACAACACGGTGGTAGTGTCACTTTGTGGGCAAAAAAATAATCTACATTCTTTCTTTTGTGCAGGGTTTGGATTCTCTTGTTGAGGACAATGATATCACCACTGCCATCAGCCAGGATGTCAGTTTGCATGATGCCATGCTAACCACTGCTGGATCATTTGGTGTGACCTCAGGACAAGGTGGGGCCAGACATAACACCCAAGAAAGGAACCTCCTTAGTCTGGAGTCCTGCAGCTCCTCTCACTCAGATGTTTCACCAGGGATGGCCCTGGGCCTGGCTGCTCTCCCCTTTGCTTCAGTGTGTAATTTACCAGGAGATGAACCACCTCATAATGTACTGAGTGACTGTCTGGATGAAGCAGTGTTCGATCAGATCAATCAGCTAGGCTTAGAGGGTCTGGATAACATGGATATGCAGTTGATAAACCACCTCGAGAATGTTACTCCACAGGTCCTTGAAGACCTGGACTCAGATTCAGGACTCTCTCTGGAGAGCAGCTCTGGAGGTCCAGTCTCCCCAGGTTAGTCTATATCTAAGAAAAAAATACAAAACAAAAGTACATAAAACTTGAAGACATTAACACTTTGCACGTTCCCTCCAAGGTGTATCAGACATGTCGTCGTCGTCGTCATCTTCCAGCTCATACTATGAAGATGAAGGTGGTGCAACAGGTTACAGCAGTGATGCAGATGCACTCCCCTTAAAAGGCATTGCAGACTACACCTCCGAGTGGTCACCGTTAGATCATAGTGAAAGCATGTGGCACGACCACAGCTATTCGTCACATACTTTTTTCAACCAGCCTTCAGTTACACTTCTGCACAAAGGTATTAAAGAGGAGGCCCTCAGTGACATCGAAGAGTCAGGGTTGCATGGGCAGCAGATGAGCCGAGATGAGCTGCGTGCTCAAGCCATGTACATCCCGTTCTCTGTCCTGCAGATTGTCAACATGCCCGTGGAGGAGTTTCTCGAGATCCTGGATGGTCACGGCTTCTCTGCAGAACAGGTGACACTCCTCAGAGATATACGCAGGCGCGGTAAAAACAAGTTGGCAGCTCAGAACTGCCGCAAGCGCAAACTTGATGCTATCACCGGACTTCAGGAGGAAGTGGAAAGGCTGCAAGCTCAGAGGAACAAGATGATGCGGGAGAAGCAGCTCACAGCCAAGACGATGTGTGCTGTGGGTCATCAGATCAAGCAGCTGACCAGAGACATTCTTGCCCGTATGAGGGATGATTCGGGGCAGCCCCTGAACCCAGAAAGAGTCACCCTGCAGTGCGGGGCTAATGGTAGGGTAGTTGTTCAGCCTTTGCGGCGACCCAGTGTCTCAACATCATCTGGCAACAAAACGGACAAGAGGAAGAAGGAGAAAAAACAGTGACACTCTGGTCACCAAAGTAGACTTGAATTTCTAGGGTTTTTGGACGTTGATGAACTTATTTGCCAGACTGATTTTGGGATCTCCTTTCATAAAGGTGTTTGAACTCTCTGCTTTCGGGACACTTACTGGGCAAATGTTGCAAAAAAAAAAAACTCTGTAAATAAAATATCTCATGGGAAACTGTAGCTCACACACTGGATGTATTCCATTTGTTAAAAATGGTCAAGTCACAAAAGCCAATTTATGGGAACAGCTATTCTGCTGTTGAAAATGTCAGTCTCTCAATGCCAACAATCTCCAAAGTCATTCGGTGGAGCAGGTCGTACACAGCGCCAATCAACATACAATTCAGAGATAACATTTGATTTAACTGCTTTGAGTACAGACAGGAGCTCAAACAAGCATATTGACATCCAAAAGTCAGCCCTGAAAAAACCTTGTTCTCTGCACAAACATTCAGTAGACTTTCATATTAGTCCTTGTCAGGAGGACAATAAAATGTATCAACCCCTTTTTTTTTTAAACGTATTTGTTTTTAATTTGTGGAATTATTTCTTACTTAGACCACCAAATAATTTAAAATACAACTGTTTGTCTGTGCTATGACTTCAGAGTCTGATGTTTTACCAAGTGCTTACAACATCCTCTAAAGGATTTCTAGATCAACACTGACAGTGGATGCGGTCAAATGCTTTGTACAGAGGACATTTTTTGATTTAGTTTCTAGAATTTCATGAGTTTTTGTGAACTTTATAATGTTCAGACCCCAACCCAATGATGAATTATGCATTTGGCTTTTTCTAAACATAATAATTCACCACTCAGCTGTTGTTATCCAACATGCTCAACATTGAACAGAGAGAGAGAGATCTAAAAACATGATTCTATTTGTTTTCATTTAACTTGGGCTCTTGGCATATTAAGTTCATAATAAAGCATGTTGACATTAAATTTCTAAGATTCTGAAGCGCTTATATACATAACTATTCTGTCAATGGCAGTATCTTTTTCTCATAATGGAAATGTTTTGTTTTTCCAAAGCTTAAAGCAATTTGCTCTGAGCTTAGACCTTTTTTTGTTGTTGTTGGTTTTCTGTTTTTTACTAAAGTTATGAGCTAGTAGTGTTGAGCACGAATTGACCTAAGAGGTTAAAACAGGTGTTTTGGTTCAGTTGGATGACCTTTTGTTGAATTGACAATGGCCTTAATTTGCATTTGCTGTGTTTGGTTTAGTGTGTTTCTACATAAATAATAAAGGCAAATCATCATCACAGCTATGTTTTTAAGTGACAGACATATTATTTTAAATTCAACAATGTATCATTAGGTTCAAACCCATGTATCTGTAAGTTATTTTCTACCTCAAGCCTTAGTTCAGATCAGGCTAATTGAAATGAACCCATTTCCTTGGTAATTCTTTTAAAAAAATGTCCAAAAGTAAATGGACCTAAACTAACCTAGTTTGACAAACAAAATACAATCAAATTACAAAATATAATACAATTTTGACCTGATGATGTAGTCGGTAGGAGCTGCCACAGCCCCACTGCCGTCACCACAGTGAGTGAAGTCCGTGAAGAAAGATCTGCATGAAGTAGACAGAAGTGTGAATTAATAAATATTCTCCTAAATACCTAATACCAAATTTGTATTAAAGTCCCAGGTTTGAAGAATGGATTACTTTTTTGTTTTTACTATTTCTCAAGAAATTTCTGATGTTTTACAGCCACTGTTGTTGTTTTGTGGTTTAAAAAATTAAATAAATGAAAAAGTAAACGGAATTCTGTTTTTTCCTGCTGCTGTTTCTTGGTGGACCTGCATACACTGTATCTCAGTCAATAGACACAATACATGATAAAAAATAAAAGTCTAATTTACAGCAGTTAGAACTGCAACTGCAATATTTAGTGCAGCAAAATAAATAACATTTGTGCACCTCATTACCCACAAGATAGCTTCAAAACTATTTTAAATAGGCAAATAAATTAAGAAGCTACAAAGTAAAAAGAAAATCATTGTCTTTGTCCCTTAATGACAGTAACCACAGAAATCCCCTGCATTAAAACATTTAAAATTAAACAAATTATTTTTTAAAGTAAATGCAAAAGTCAAATGATGCTTTAAATAAATTATTCTGAGCAAATTTGCATTGTAAATTGGTAAATTATAATTTAATGACACACTGAAATTGACTTAAATGGTTGCCTTTAAGTAATGTGTTATTTATAATATTTATAATGAACAAATAAATCATTGTAGTGGCATATTTCCTCAACAAACAAGTACTTATCACCTTTTACTAAAATCGAAAATAAAAATCTAAAATCATTACAGTTTACTAGCAAAACAATAGCCATACACTACGATTATATTGTACTGGACAGAACTGACATTTTCGTAGAAGTGCTACGCGTCGCCTTTCCCTTCTGGGCTTCCGTCATAGTCTCTTGATAACAGTGTGGGACTTTGGCGCTTCTCTTTTGGAGCTGCAAAGCACATATAACGAAGAGATTAACACAGGGGTAAGGAGGCGTCTGTAGAAGATTTGAGTTGATTTCTGCGTGAGATAGCAGTCATTCTTTGCGGTGCGTTACCTATCGCTAATCTGAACGTGTTTAACGCCATTCTGTCTTTGCTAGCGCGCGTGCTAATCATGCAAACTGCGAAGGGTAAGTTTATCGACCACTCAACAACACTCTACTTCGAGAACCTTTATTCTTCTATCCGCTGTAATTGTTAATTGTGTTAACGTGCTCGACTGTGTCATACACCGTGTTTGGTTTAACATTGTAAGCTTCTTATTGTAGAAACGTGTCTAAACTACCCAGAGGCCTGTATTCATCGAAATATTTGAATAGCGCTTTAAGTTCTGCACACATAAAATTATCCTGTTTACTTTTGCATGACTTCTCTGGTTGGAATGTTGTGCTATGGAGTGAGGAAGGGGATAAAGTCAAAAACGCATTTCTATTTCTTTATTATTTAGACTTTGGATGATTTTAGCTACATTTAGCATAGTGGCTAAATGCCAGCCTTAACTTTACCTAGTTTTTTGGAACAGGACTCTGCGGAAATAGAGCGGAAGTATGTAACCGGATGTAACCGTAAAGCAATGAAGGTCTCTGAAAAATAAGTCCGGCACCTTATATTTCACACCTATTAATATCAATAAAAATCTCAAGCCTTTATTAATTATCTGAATAACAAGTTAACTAACTGGAGACATGGACAAAACACTTTCCCAACTTTTTTTAGCCTGAATGCATGCTAGAAGTTATACTTTTCTTTAATTAGATGGGAACAGTAAATGACCATAGTCAGTTTATTAAAAAAATGTAATATAATGTCAATCTGTGTTTTGAAACTAAAAGTTACTTATATATAATGCAATTATTTTAACCAAACCAGGAAAATTAGAACCTTAAAACCGGTTATGCACATTTTAAGCACATAGGTTCCATATGACTACATTTTAAATTGACTCATAAACACATCTGCTCACTTGTGCTGACTGTCTTGATGTATTAATACATGAATTGTGTTTGTTTTAGATCACACCATGGGTAAAAAACAGAATAAGAAGGATGGACAGGATACACAGCAGGAACCAGAGGAGTTTGTTGTTGAGAAGGTTTTGGATCAGCGCATTTTCAATGGGAAAGTTGAATTCTTCCTGAAGTGGAAAGGATTCACAGAGTGAGTTGTCTGGGACTTCTGCTCCCCCTCCCACCTGATCTGGAAGTACTTCCCTGGTATGGGGTTGTGACTTGCTTTTAATCATGTTTTTGGTTGCATGCAATACTTAATTTTTATATAGCTGGTGATAAAGTTACACATTACGTCATTATTTACACGACATGTCCAAGTGACCAAAGTGGCTCTTGTAGGGCTGACAACACATGGGAGCCAGAGGAGAACCTGGACTGCCCTGAGTTGATCTCTGCATTTCTGGAAGCACAAAAGAATATAAAAGAGAAGCCTGCAACCGTAAAAAGGAAGTTGTCGGCAGATGAGCCAGAGTCGGAGGCAAAGAAAAAAGAAGTGAGTTCCTGTGTTGTGTTATGTGTTATGGATGATGGTTAGACACAATGTTAGTTGGTGGTGAGTTCAGGAGGCACCAAAAACATGCCACCTGGGCTAGCAGTATGTCAAGGGTTAAACGAAGAGGACACAGCCTGTCCTCTTTGTGCGCCTGAGAAATAAAGCTGGTCATGGATCACTGCTCTTTCTTTGTGTTCATGTTCATGTTATGTTGTCTTCAACTGCAGGCTGAAAAACCTCGTGGATTTGCGAGAAACCTAGATCCAGAAAGGATCATCGGCGCCACAGACAGTAGTGGGGAGTTGATGTTTTTAATGAAATGGTGAGCACAGATGGAACAATATGCATATATATTTTTTTGTTTTTGCTTTAATGCTTTGTCCTGTCGTGGGTTGTCCCTCACACGTGTTCTTTATGCACATTTTTGCTCCACAGGAAAAACTCTGATGAAGCAGATTTGGTCCCATCCCGTGAGGCCAACGTCCGCTGCCCTCAGGTGGTCATTTCGTTTTACGAGGAGAGGTTAACATGGCTCAGAAGATGAATCTTAGTACTTCTTTTTCTATCCCTCCTCCCACAGTCCTTTGCACCTCATGTGCCCTCGTCCTCAGGACTGATGTTAGTTCTCAACCTTTTGTAGTTTTAGCTTTTTTGTTATTTTTCAAGATGTCAGATGGTGTGAAATACACTGCAGTTGTGAAGAGCCATAATGTAACTACATCTGAACTCGTTGTGAGTACATAGGTGATGGTGTGGCATTAATTCAGGTTTTCCCCACTGTTGTTGATTTCATGTGTTAAAGGGCAGTTTAGAAGCCACATCATCACTGTCCATGTACGCAGGGCAGATTTTCTTTACATGTGGCTGCTTTGCTTGGTTAAATCACTTGTTTGTTTTCAAAAGTGAACTTTGTATACGTTGTAAATATTACTTTAAGTCCAAATAAAGGTTTTATGTGACCAAATTCCACAGTGTAATTGTAATGATTTTTGGCTTTCGAGAAACTTAAAAAGCATCTTCCTTTCCTTTTTACAGCAATGTAAAAAATAAATCATTTTGAAGTTTGAAGTTTTGAAGTTTTTTTTTTTCAGTAAGCTGTCTGTGATTAATTATTTATCCACTGCATAAAGACTTTTGAAGGACATTTTTTATATAATTTTTATATAATTTTGGAACATTACTACCCTGAATTTGTTTTATAATTATATAATTATAAATTCAGGATCAGAAATTAGGTTCTTTTGGGGTTTTTCCATTGGGACCTTACAGGGGTTGTGGTAATTATAAGTACAAATTGGTGGGTGTTATAAAATATAGAAACAGTCAAATATGGCCTCACACAAACATGGAAATAGTAAAATAAAATGTATTCACATTCTACATACAGCAGGGGTCACCAACGTGGTGTCCGCAAACTCTTCGTATTACTGAGTGCCCTTGAAGTCACTCTTTCAAAAAGGTCAGTGACCCCTGACATGCAGTCTGAGACCTTAAAGTCCAGGAATGTCTTGATTAAATCAAAGTGTCCTGGACTGAAATTCTTGTCACTGTATGCAAATCGTCTCAATAACTGTAAGCAAAAGTCCATACTTCTTCAACCACCAAGGTATCTACAGTCACAAGAGTTCAACAGCTGTCAACTTTGTTTTGAAAGGACATTTTGACAGGTATTTCCTGGAACGAACGCCATTGCAACATCCACAGATGTAGAAGATGCTCTGTCTAACCCTAACCCAGTATGAAGATATGGATATGAAGATGAAGATATCCAAGAAGAGAGTAAAACCAAGTCTCCTTTCTATATGTGAGGTTAGCTGTTTTTCTGAAAGCATCTCAAGGTAACATGAGCATTGAAAATAAGCCAATTCATAACTTATATATAATAATAACCAAAAAAACACTCAAAGCTGGTCCTTATTATCTAAAAGTGATGTATTTAAAATTATATAAAGTAAAAAATGTTCCAGATATAGTTAAAAAGTTGTGTTACCAAGCATGGTAAGATGCAAACTGCGGTAAACAATAAATAATAAAACAAGTTAAAAGCCAATTAAGTATAACACTAACAAACAGCTAGTTAGAAGGGGATAACACAGTTTAAGGATAAAACATGGTTAAAATGGGAAAATTAATGTTTTCTACACAGCAGGTATATATATTTTATTTTAACTGTGGACAACCAACAACTGAACTGAACTAGTGACCAGTTTGGTGTGGAAAACTAGTTATATTTAAAAAAAAAAAACCCTGGCTGTGACTGGAAGAGCTTGTATGACTTTTTGGTTGTCAGTGAAAGTGTTCAGTGGAATTCTATCTCAGAGATAACCTAAGAGAAATCGGTGATATTTATCAGCAAAATAGTTGATAAAAAACATTCCTCACATTAAAGTCAACAAGCTCAGGTAGTGTTTGACTCACACATTAATGTTTTTGTCAACAAGTGTGGAAACTTGATCCGTGATAAATAGTCCTTTGTATTCAAATGAGCAGACCTTCGCTCTCCTCTATATATCACTTGGTGTTTTCACCTTCACAACACTGCAGCCCCTCGGCTGAACAACATCCCAGTGGTGTCTTGAAACCTTACACCTTACAAAGGTAAGAAATCTTTGATATTATACATAAACCTGAATGGATTTATGAAAACACTCTTGTTTTGTACACAATTAAATAGGGTTTTGATGCTTAATTTAGTATTTTGTTTTGTTAATGTATTGGCTGCTAATAGTTAGTGTTGATTTTGTCCAGCTAATGGACATAGTTTGCTTTATTTGTGGCTCATTAATGGCACAAAAAGATTTGGTCAACTATTGATTTACTTTTGTCCTGCTGTTTTGCATAATAACGGGTTATTTAATAACATTTGCCATTTCTGGTCCATATTAAATTTATATTTCAGATAATAATTATTATAATATGTATGTATATTTGTATATATGTATGTATATTTTGTATTTACTGATACCCATTTTAAAATTGTGTTATAATGTTTTATAATTGAGGTTTCCGCAACGCTTCTGGTGAGTCACGTGCCTCGGAGCGCACAAGAGATCTCATTTAAACTGATTGGTTTCAGGTGCGTAGATTGGCTGAATGCACCACGTTTCCGTCAGCCCCAGTCTCGGCCATTGTGTGATTGTTGGTATTTTTTTTTTTTTTTTTTTTTTTTTTTTTTTTTTTTTATTTTTTTTTTTACTTTGACTTTGTTTTATTGCCCGGGGCAAAAAGAAAAGAAAAGAAAAGAGTATCGAAGAACTTGGAGGCGGAGCAGTTGTGGCAATAACCGTGTTTGTTAGTATCAGCCGTTCAGTGCAGACAGAGCTCAGCGTCAGTCCACATCAGCGGACGGCAGAAAAGGTAGGCTCTCACCGCAGACTATAACGGTATACTGTCCGTGTTGTTTTATTTACCACTACTGCATTGTTTTTGTCAACCGAACCTTGTTTAAATGGTTGGGCTGTGCAGCGGAAGTATCTTTTCTAAGACAACGTGTCCAGCACCGCTATCACTAATCTCACCGTGGAAGTATTCAGTTAGCAGTTGGCAAAAACAGCTGCAAAAGTAAATGGCAACTATAATGTATATAAGGGTACTGTTGTGTTTTAATTAGTAGTTTTTCCCTCCTTCAAATATAATGTCAACCGTTGCACAACATTTGTAATAACTGTTCTTGTGGTATAAATATTTTTTTCAATAAAATATATATTTTTATATAAGATTTTTAAAAAGTTTTTTTTTAACTTTTATCCCGTACATTAGTGTCTAAATTTCAAAATAAAGGTACGGCTTTGTATACAAAACAAGTAAATGAAAACTCATTTAATTTGTGAAGGAAATCCTCATCGACAAATTAAAAGGAGCTGCACTTTGGTGTTTTATGGTAATTTTGAAGTTGGACAATTACATCCAGAAAAACCAGTGTCATTTTGTTCGACATGATTTAGTGCTGTAACTGTAACTGATTGTAATTTCAACACAGAGGACACACTGTAGAAATGGCTTTGTTGTGTAACACACACAGTTGGCGGACCATAATGCACCCCTGCCCCATAACTTGATCTTATCCAGTTGACCCACATGACCTCAGAAGTTTGGGTGGAACCCGTTTAGTTCTGGTTTCTCAGTACTGAGCACTGGTGACATAAAGGCAGTAATGCACTGGAACATCACGTCCCGAGGACACGTCATAGCTACGTGTGGTTTAATACATTGTGTGACTTCATGTGATTTGTGCAGATAATTGTTACTTTCCAGCAACTGTTTGTGTGTTTTTTTTAATGATGTCTTCCACCTCCTGGAGACATTGTCTCTTATGACACGAAGAATCAGATGACCCTTTAGACGTCCATGTCATAAGATTGCAGTGAATGAATGAGAGAGAGAGCTGCCTGTAGGAAGAGGTTGAACACTTTCTCCCCCGTTTGTGTGTTAGAGTTAAAAAAAAAAAGACCCAAAGAATTTCCTTGTTGCCAGCAGAATTCTCTTCCGTTGTTGCCCTTTTGTTCTCAGTAATGCTGCATCAGCACCAACTGTTTGTTCTGTTCAGTCCCCAAGTTTCCAACTCTGCCCAGGTCTCAATAATAATGTAAATGCACACTCAGGGGAAACCAAGTGTTTTCTCATTTGCCACTACAGGAAAATTCAATGAGACAAGAACACGGGTTTGTTATGTTTCGGGTTTAAAAAAATGATCCCGCCTCAGGTCTGACTTTGTTCTTCTTGAGTTAAATAACAGCCCAGGATTTGGAAACATGTTGCAGAAGAGACTATTAGGCTTTTGAGGGTTAAAAAAAAAGAGGAAAAAAAATGATTTTCTATAAAGTTATCTAACTCAGCTGTACTGTACTCTTCATGGAGGAAGCTTAATATTTCCATAATTATTTCAACCTCTCCGTCACCCTGTTAAGAGGTCATCTTCACGCCATTATTACTTTCTTTAAGAACTAATTTATTTCAGTCAAGAACAGTTGTAATGATTCATTAAAGAAAAAAAAAACCCTTTTGTCCTTGATTGTATGATCTAGTAGTTTCATACTGTACTCTGGAACATTAGCACTGTATCATCTGTGCAGTGACACTCGAGGCCTAACATACCATTTGATGACTACAGTTGTTTCTGTTTCTATGTTACAGGTGTGTTCTATATCCAGTATGGACAGCATATGTGAAAATCACACAAAAAACGTAAGTGTCCAAACACGACTCTTTCTGCTCCTCCTTTACTGACGGCCACGTGAAAATGTTGTCCTCATGACTTTGTTACAAATCTTGCAGGAGTTTATCAGCATTTGCGTTCAGGATCCCATGCTCCATAAAGAGGACATCTGGCACACATACGTGGACTATGAAATCTGTTTACACGTATGTTTTTATTGCTTTTTAGCTGAGAATCAATTGTTTGTGTTTTAGTTTTTTTGACGCTCACATATTGTTCATCCCTTTGCAGACCAATAGCATGTGCTTCAGAAAGAAGACTTCCTGCGTAAGGCGGCGGTACAGTGAATTTGTGTGGCTGCGCCACTGCCTGGGACAGAACGCCCTGATCATGTAAACCTTCAGTTCATACATCAGTATAATGTGATGATCACTTCAGAAGGTGTTGTCAGCTGAGGCAGTTTTATCAGGGTGATACGCTGTGATTTACTTTGGGATCAGAAACGTGACCGACAAAACATCATGTGTCCTACAGTATAGGCCAAAATGCTTTTATCATTTTCTATGCCTCTATTGGGGAAACGTGGGTATTGCACGGAAAAGGCAGAAGTATAATGATAATATAAATAAATTATATAATTTGGAAAAGTTTGGTGGGTCGGATTCAAAAGCTGAACGGGCTGCATCCAGCCCTCGGGCCTTGTATTAGGCACTAACCCATACCAGGTCACGTTTTACATACAGACAGATAGACTAGTGTGAGAAGCCTGGAGGGGGCTGATCAGTCTTCTTCCTGGTCTTCCAGGAAAGTCTGTACATTTAGTGAGAAGACATGAGAGCATTCCTCTGAAGTCATAGTCATTTCTTTCTGTTTTGTTGTTGTTTCCACCAGAGAGTTGCCAAAGTTGCCATCCTGGAATCCTTTTTTCAGTTTGAGAAATGTTGGACAAGTCTCACAGAGGATGGACGGTCTGCAAGAGTTTTTAGAAATGTGAGTTGCTTTCAAGCTGAAGCCATAAATTGGTGCATCAGGTGATTTGATGTCTACACCTTACACTACAGATGTAAGGGCCACACTCACAGTGTAGCCCTGTATTAACTCTTTTGTTGGGCCTTGTCTCCGTTCTTTTCCAGCGTCCTCCAGACACCGTTGTTACTGTCAGACAGTCGTCTCCACCTGTTCCTCCAGTCTGACCTCAACATCACAAAGATAGAGAAGTGTGCTCGTGGTAAGACGCGGTACACGGTGGCTGAAGCCATACAGAGGTCTAACTTGGATTATCACCACAGATTTGAGGACAAAGGTTCCTGTGACTCAGACTGTGAAAGGTAGGCGCTCTATATCTAACCTTTGACCTTAACCAGCAACAGGGAACTAACCTGTTGTCTCTCTGCAGTTCTTCATCATCAGGTCTGGGACTAAGTGTAGACACCAGTGTACCCTCTCCCTCGCTTTGACGCCTGACGAACACAGAGCTGTTCAGTCGTTTCCTTCCTCGCTGCACTACCTGAGCCCTGCGACTCTGCAGTTGTACTTTAATTATTGACATTGTGCTGATCATGCATGTATTTACCTTTTCTGTCCCCTTCTGTGGAGCCTATTGTTTCTTTCTTCTATTGGTTGACTTCCAAGAAGACACATTTCCCCTGAAGCTTTTGTTTTATTAATTTGGTCTCTTAAAGTCACACCATGGTCATGTGAATGTACTTGTGTATTTAAAATTGTTCAGTTGGTAAAAGAAAAAAAGTTTTAAAAATGTATAGCAATCATTGGTTGTAATGGTGATGTCTTAAAAATTCCTATCTATATTTTTATTAGCACTGTGGCTAGCAAGGGATGTTTGAATTGCAGGCAGTTTTTATGTATATTTTATGAAATGCTATTGAATGAATAAACTTTTTGAAGAAAACTCGGATTTTCCTGCTCTGTAACTGTTGAATTTTCAAAGACATCCCTGCACTTTGTTTTGCAGACCAATAGGGGGAGTAAAGGCATCACAGGATGCGTGAAAGCTCCTGAAAGCCCCGTTAGAGCGGGCTGACAGAGACGTACATGGTTCAGGTTTTATTAAAGTGATGTGATGCTGCACGTTAGCTGTAGCTGTGGCCTCAATTACACAAACTGAAAACCATCGCTTTATTGACCTTAATATACAATCGTACTGTTTTTGCATTCTAATAGTGGTGTTCTAATCAGTCATGTGCGGCCTTGTTTAGTCAACCCCTCCCCACCCCCCAAATGGACAAATTGTCCATTTGTATGTTCATAGTTCATGATAATGTGTATTTTCTTTTTTTTTTTTTGGAGCAGTTGATTTCAAAGGCAAAGGGGACACTTGATATGGAAATGGGTATTGGTCATTTAACTCTTGCCTGAAGGCAGTTGTACAGACCATACAGTAGATACAACAGTGTTGTCAAAGTATTGAAATACAGGGAAGAAATAAAAGTACAGGGAAACTTGGAGATGTAAGAGGAAATTGATTATTAACTTAGTAAAATGTTTAAATTGCATTTAAAATGGATTATGATGTGTGTGTATATTTTTATATGTATATATATGCTCAGGTGTGTATTTTTTACACTTGCACATGTATGTATGTGAAAAAAAGTTTTCGGACACTTCATTAATGCTAAAAAAATAAAACAAATTTGCTATGTGGCAAATGATATATATATATATATATATATATATATAAAAAAACTGGCAATATAAAATCACATCCTCACCTTCAAAAGGTGACTTTGTGACCTGAAGTTGCTCCTCTACTCTGTGACCCTTGAATGACCGTTGACAGTTTGTCAGTGAACCGTAGCTTCTCTCCGACCGTTGGCATCATTTAATATTGACTGGTTGAGGTGCAACGTTGGTCACATCTCAGCCCTGCCACTGCGTTCCCAGGTGAAACGTTCTAATTAAAGTAGGACAGCAAATTAATTTAACTTTTACCGGCCGCTCAGGATACTATCAAAGTCTGAGTGTGCGTGAGTGTGTTACAGAAATCAGGCAGGTTCACAGCCTGGGGGTGGGGTGGGGTGGACAGCCCCTGTAAATTGAAAGCTGAGGAAAGAAACAAAGACTCATTAAAGTAGACAGCAGCTGCCCCTCAACCCACACACCACCCACGTAACCCCCACCCACACGCACCACCACCCAAACCAGAGGCCTGGTGTGGGCTGGCCCACCGCTAAAGCTAACCCTGCTCTATGAAATGTGTCTTCTCTCCCCTGGACGAGTCGGTCATAATGAAGCTGTCGTTAAATCGCATCGCAAACATGATACGTAGATACTTGCATATGGAAAAAAAGTGATCAAAAGACACCAAAACGGACTTTACCCCAATTACCTTAAGGGTAAAATAGTACACAATTGTTGCAGTGGGGGCAAGAGTGTAGTATAGTGTATTGTAAATAATAATAATAATAATAATAATAATAATTTCAGCTTCCTAAATAGAGTAAAACTGTACAAAATCAGTTTCAGTTTTGTACTTAAGAACTTGGAGAATTCTTGTTCGTTACTGTCTGTCATTTTCTCAATACCACTGTCTCGTGGTTGGAGCTCTTTATCTCTGTTTGCTGTAGAGGGTTGACCTTATCATGGTTCCCCATGACCAGCATTCAGTGTATAATAATAACTCATACACACACACACACACACACACCAGCAGTGTGGGTCAATTTCAGGCAATATGTAATGCATCTGCAAGCTGTAAAAACCCCTCTTTTTCTTCTTCCTTTTCTGTGTATGCGATTGAGCGCAGGTACACACACACACACGCACACACACACATTTGTATGGCAGACGACCTCACATTTGGATATTGAGTCTTCGCACTACATGTCTATTTCAGCTCAGTAATTTATAACTCAATTTCCAGTGTGCACTGATGCGCTTCATACTTCCAAAACACCAAACAAAGCCCAAACCCAATTGTATTTCAAAGCAATTAGAGTGTCCACTCAGTTGTGAACGGCCTCTGGTGCCGCGGCTCTGGGCCCCTGTGATATTTTTAATTGTTAATTTTCTGTCACATTAGTCAACTCCTTTGCCTCTGGCCAGGTGACCGAGCTCTGGAAGGCGTCGCGTAAAGTGACGCGGCGCATATTGTGGCGTTAGCGGATGGTGTGTGTGTGTGTGTGTGTGTGTTATGCGTGAGGTGGAAAGGTTGACTCACTGTGTGTGTGTGTGTGTGTGAGGAGTTAAATGACGAGCTGTTATATCATATTTACAGCTGTTTTATGGCGGGGGGCTCCTTCTAATGCTCCTCCGTATATGTGGTGGCCATCAATATTAGCATTAGTTTATGAGTGTAAATGATTGGCTCGTTCAGAGTTTCACCCCGAGCCACTGCCGAATGACTTCACCTCCTTCACCCTACAAGAAACAATGGCAAAATCCATATGAGCAATTAGCCCGTGTAACTCTCCCCCAGACCATGTGTTTACTTTCCATCACTCTTCCTGTTTTATTCTCTTTTAATTTTCTCCTTCCTCTCCCTCTACAGGCCGCTGCTTTAATTATCAGACACACACTTTGGTCGTTCAGTCTTTTCTCTTTGCTGACACTGCAGGCCTGCCTCACTGTACCTCAGCTGAAGAAGGCCTGGGTCTTGACCTCAAAGCCCACTCCCATTCTTCTCTGCCTCTATGTTTTTGTTGAACGAGCCAACACCGGGGTCAAAGGTCATGGCGCGAATTGTATTTTTTGATAGTTTTTTCTAAATTGCCCCGCGCACGGTGCATCATTAAAAGTCGATGCGTCTCACTCTGCCGTACTCACCCCCCCACCTCTGCACGACTAAAACACACGCTCACACACGCACACACACTCATTTTACATGCTCCCTGCACATCACCAGCCATTTAGCAGCTAAAATATGACCCGTGCGTAGATAAATGTCACAGGGCCATCTATCTGTGAGTGTTAAAAGTTAGCTAATGGAGATGACATATTAGCGGCCCAAATGACTGCCATAAAAACTCCCGGCATTCTGAAACGTGCTAGTGGGCCAAGCTAGCTGCAACAGGATATGACTGTGGACCAGTAACAGTCTGCAGGGGGAGACGTGAACACTGAAGGTGTAAAGAAGTAATCAGCAAACTAGGTATTTTTTTACATAATTTAACATACTGTATGTACAAAGGCATCTTTAGTGAAAATCTTTAGCACATGAATCACAAACACTAGAATTTGATAAGTTGGTTTTTATGTTTTTTTATGGCTCTGCATTGTTTTGGGTGTATGTAACACCTCCGACTGAAGGTGGAGCCACATAGTCTATGTAAGCTTGTAGTAAATCGAAGCAGAACACTGTGGTAAATTGCCCTTGACTTGATCACTTTCCAACTTTTCCTCTGTGATTTCAGCTGTTAGCTCATCGACGCTTCCCTTTGTTTTGTACATTTTAGCGGTTTAACTTTTAGTAGCAGTAACTTTGTCGTAAAAATAGAATCACAAGAGAGTGGGCAGTATTCAAAATCTGACACGGAATAAATGTTTTCTGCAAACAGTTTAAGTTTTTAAACTCCAGTTTAAATTGAATTGCTAATTGTAATTTCCCTTTTGTTAATCGAGTCCTGGTGGCTTTGCATGTTTGAAAAGTAAATAAAACAAATAGAAGGCAACGCTTCATGTTGTGTGCAGTCAGAGTGACAGATGGGTTCGCATGAGGACAGCAGGAGCCAGTCTTCTGTGTTTGCAGTGTTGTTGCTAGAAAAAAGCAAAGTTAGCAAAGTGATGGACACCGTGGGGGAGGACAGGAGGTGTAATGGTCACGGAGGCTCGGTGAAAGACGCGGAAGAAGAAAAAGGTAGAAAGAAACACAGCTCTATATAATGATGATGGCCACCATTGACCTTTGACCTTTCATAGAATACTCCTTCAGTAAGTCAGCCTCGTGTCGATGGCCGTGCTCGTCAATAGCAGAGCTGCCTTTGAGATCAATATCCCACTCCCGTTCTTGTTGAAGCTCCTCCACAGGTATGTGATCACCTCCTCTTCCTCCCTCCTCCTCCTCCTCCTTCCTCATCACTCCTATCTCTTTATTAATTACCCTTCTCTATCCATGCGTGTCTTTCTCTCCCTGAGTGAATGGAGCAGTTGTAATTGCTTCTCTCCGGAGCAGTTAGAAGCAGCACAAAGGAACCGTATAGGAACCACATTTGCATTCGAGATGAGCTGAGGTGGAGAAGGGAGGGAGCAGTGCCCTGCTGCCCTATACTGAGCAGCACTCTCTCTCTCTCTCTCCCTCTCTCTCCCTCTCCCTCTCCCTTCCATCCATTGTCGCCCTCTTTCCTTCCCTCCCCTCCCTCCCCTTTATCTTCTTCCTCCACCTCCCTTCCTCCACTCTTTCTCAGCGTGGCTCCCCTTGCATTGTCTTTCCAGAGAGTTCCAAGGTCACAGAGAGCTTGCTCATCAGAGCAGGGCATTGTGCACTTAGTGCTGGTATGGACGAGCTAATTTGTGTGAGAGTGAGAGAGAGAGAGAGAGCGAAAGAGAGAGATCGTATATGCCCCAAGGCCTGAATGTGAGAGCATAAATGTGTAGAAATACGAGGGTGTGTGTGTGAGTGTGTGTGTGTGTGTGTGTGTGAGTGAGGGGCAGTATTTCTAATCGCTGGTAAAAAGGGGTGAAGGAGGGGCGCCTGTAATTAATAACTCCAAACCTCAGAATTGCAGTTTTTTATAACCACCAATATCTCAGACCTTTGTCATCATTCTTACTCACTCCTGTGGAGCTGACACACACACACACACACACACACACACACACTCCTCAGGGTTCTCCTCTTCCAGCCTGATAAGCATTTCTCGTTTGTTTCAGCCTTTTTGATCAATACAGTTAAAACGCCAAACCGAGCATAATTAGGTCTGAGACGGCTCCCGCTGTGACTGGATGGCTTCACCCGGGGAGGTGCTCGCCATTATCATCATGGCTCCGTTTGTGTGTGCGTGTGTGCGCCGGAGCGTCGCGCAGCCTGATTTAATAGAATTGACAAAGTGCACATCGGGATGTGGATTAAAGGAGAACCCTCAACTATAGGTTGACTCCAGCAGGTGATGGAGCTGCCCATTGGCCGCAGCTTCTCTCTTCACGGACATAATCATTCAGACAACCTCTACGGTGCGTCTCCGGCAGCAGGTTGGTCGCAATATGTTGTGGGCCACCTCAATCATTTTTTATTGGTTTATTTACTCACAACGATACATAGATGGCGACTGGAGAGATCATAAATTGTCCACAAATTACCATCAACCACAGCTAAGTGACTCTCCTTTGTGCCATAATGCAGGCCAAAAACCTCAGTAAAGCTCAGCTGTGACAGTGAAGGAGGGGCCGTTTGGACTCATCAAATGGAGTCTGTCGTTTAGCCCTGATTAGGACCGCACCTCAGAGCAGCTCCCCGTGTGTTGATTTATCATTGGATGGGCTTGGAATATGAATGAACACTTAGCTAATGCCGGCTGTATGATTTACACTTTTTTTTTACAATACAGGGGGCGCTAGACTTACATCAGAGTTCTGTTCCTACAGTGTGACGTAACTCGACTTTCGCTGTAATCCTGTATACTTGCATACTTTACATCAGTACAGCTAACACAGCAGTAGCATCATAATCTGGGACATAGAATCATCGTAATGAAAACAAAGAAACAACACAAACCAAAGACAGTGAATGTAGCACAGTCTCATGTATGGAGTACAACCGGCGAATGTAAACAAAGGCGTCTTCCACATATAGCACCACGTGACAGTGAATTTGTCCGCTCCACTCGCCGCTTGATATAAATTTATGGCAATGTAACTATGAAACGGTGTAAACCGAGGACCCCTGCAGTTGATGGAAAGAGCCGCTGTGTTGGTTTTTCCTCTGAGTATTAGAATAATTGGGATTGGTCGTATTTCATCTTTCTCCAAACTCCTTTACTTTAAAATGTGTGAGAATATGAGCTGCGTGCACTTTTTGTTTGCAAACAAAGCAAAGCTAACTGCTAACATCGAGACACACATGTGGAACCGAGGTCTTGTTCCAATGTAAAGTCTCCAAAAGTCTGAATGGAGGCAGCGAGGGAGTTTTGGAATGATTTTACAAGAGAGATTTAGTGCCTGAGACCTGCAAAAGTTTCATTATTTTGAATCCCACAAAAGTAATTCCAAGACTTCTTCAGGCTCCAGCCATGATCCACTTGCACATTTGAATAACCTGCAGTGAAGTGGAATACATTTTCACTCATCCCTGTTCTATTTTCTCTCTCTCTCTCTCTCTCTCTCTCTCCAGAGATACTTGTAGAAAAATGTTGCCAGAGATTGGTTTATGTCAACAAGTTTTAGTGGAACTGCACCTTTAAGGCGGGAGCCAAGGAAGGAAGATATCTCAATTCTGATCACGCTGTTATGTGCACGCGTGAGTATTTGCGCATGTGTGTGTGTGTGCGTGTGGAGTTTTGCACAGGTGTTTATGACAGAAAGAAAGGAAAGAAAGAGAGATCTAAACTGCCGCCACTGTTTCAGAGAATCGTTTAAGAGTAAAGGCGTATGTTGTGCATGTGCACGTGTCTACAAGCAATATCGGGCTGTGCACGTGTGTACGTATGTGCGCGCGAGGGAGGATGCGTGGCGGGCGGAGGATTTAGACCCATCATAAAGGAATTCTCCCCCTCAGCCCGTAGCTCATCCCGACACTTTTATGCCTTTTTATTTTCAGGCCCATTGCAACCAAGCCGAGAGATGTGATTTATACTGCCTGGCAGCATGGGCACTGCAGCAAGAAAGACAGATGGAAGGAGGGAGGAGAGGAGAGGAGAGGAGAGGAGCCGAGGAGAGGAAAGGAGAGGAGGAAAGGGAAGAGGTGGAGGGGAGACATTGCTGGGGAAGAGGGGAAGGGGTGTAGGCAATAAAAAGAAAGGATGACAAGGGTACGGTCAGGAGAAGAGGAGGGGACACAGACGGGAGAATGCTAAGAAATGTAGAAGGAGAGTTGGAGGAGACCAAAAATCCTCCTCCTCCTCTCCTCTGCTTTTTTTTTGTTTTTGTTTTTTTCTCAGCTCTCCTCGTCTCCCTTCTCCTCTCCTTCCTCTCTGCCAAATCCTCTCCTTGACATCTCTCTCTGTCTAATGAGTTATTGGCACTGTCTGATTCAGGAAGAGAAGCCCCATCTCTCTCCACCACTCCGGCGCCCTATATCACCCTTCTTCTTCACCAACCACAGCCCACCCCCCCACCCTCGTTCCTCCTAGATCTCCTCCTACCCTGAGGCTCCTGGGACACTCCTCCTCCTCCTGCTCTGCCTGAGGTGTGTGAAATATTCATGGAACGCCCATTGATTGGAACAGCAGGTACTGGAGGAGGATTTGACAGGCTCAGGTCTGAGGCTACGAGGAGTACAAGGAGGCCGCCCCCGCCACGAGACAGCTCACTTACACGTTACATGGAAGGGGCTGGATGGATGGATGGATGGATGGAGGGAGGAGTGGATGGATGGATGGATGGGTGGGGTGGTGGGTGGAGAAGACGAGGAGACAGGTAGACAGAGGTGGTTGTCAGGGGTTGTACAGAGGGAGGCAGGTGAAAGCCAGGAATCTGTCTAAAAAAGAAAGTGTGTGTCTGTAAGAACCAGGTTTCACTAGAACTAAAACCAATTCAAATATATGTTGAGGTTGAGAGTTGGACATTTATTATAAGGGTTAATATCCACCGTTCGATATCATTGGCTGATATTAGCTTAATTATGTAATATGTAAGAATCGTTATCGGTTTTTACTACAATAATGAAAACCCGATAACGTGATGCCTGGGTTTGGTCCAGATTACGTGACTGATGATGAAATGTGTACTCTGCCTTTAACCCAACTGGCTGCATATATCAGAATCAGAGATTCGGCATATCAGATATCAGCAGAAAGTTAATATCGGACATGTCTACTGTTTACCTTTGCTTCAGTATGACCATTAAAAAGGATGTAAGTGACGATAAATTAAATTTTTGAGGGTCATGATATCGTCTTGGGTGAAGATGAGAAAAAAGGGCCAGGTTTGAATGTTAAGATTTGACATGTATTTATAATAGTCAAAGTCAGAGTGAGTGTGTGTTTGAGAGAGAGAGAGAGAGAGAGAGACAGCACCACGGCCAGTGTGGCCGTGATGCTGTCTCTGCGCTGTAACATCTCTCTCTGTCATGCAGTCACTGGAGAGGAGATGAGCTGCCATGCTGACTGTCGTTCATCCATCACGAAAGACAGAGGACACCCTCACACACAAACACGCACACACACACAGTCACTCGTGTTTTCTCCCCTGCTCTCATCTAAATTTACATTTAAAACAAAACAGTTGTTTTCTTTTAAATCCGTTGTTTTTCTCTCCTCCTGCCTCCACACTCTTCACCGTGAGGAATCTTCCAGAAGGCAATGCCGTTCAAATTGACTCTAAATGAAAGCCGCCTCTGGTTTATCACCTCATTAATTTGTCCGGTCATTTAGCACGGCTCTTTCCAGATTTGATACTCACACACACACACGCAGACACACACACGCTGTGTTGGAATCAAAGCAGACTTGTGTGAAACATCCAAACAGAAACACAACAAAGAGGAGAAACACCGGCACCATCCACTCCACAACGATGGAGTCTCTCCGAAACATCAGCCGGGGTTAATTGTAGGGACCGTAAAAACTGGTCATATTCTAATTAAATTCTAATTACTTTTGTCATTAATTTTAATGGGGTCATTTGTAATGTCTCAACAACAGGACTGTGCACGCTGCACGCCTCTTTGAAACGCGCTCAAGGCGAATATAGGTGCAGTCCGATTTTGGCAGCAGGACTCGGTTTAACAGTGGTCTGTATGTGAATTAGCCACAGTGTAGAGAAATGCCTCATCAGTATAAACATAAATTAATTTATGTTAATTAAAAAAATATATAAAATTATGCAGAGGTTTCTGCACGTGTCAAACTCAGGCCCGGGGGCCAAATCTGGCCCACGGTGTAATTATATTTGGCCCGTGAGAACATATCAAATGTGTAGTTGGCCCTCCAGTATAGACTCTATATACTGCAGCAATGGTTACATCAATTTCCTGCAGGTGTAGTGATTTTTGGTTCCTGACCACAGGCAGAATGACCTAAAAAACCCACACACGTCAATATTGGTGAGGCGTTAAGGTGGTAAGACTCTGTTTGGGGTTACTGACTGGCGGCGAGGTTAGACAGTAGCGTGGCTTTGGTTAAAACGCACTTTAAATGCTTCACATTTCCCCTGAAATTTTCATCACTTTGGTTTTTAACGGACCTGTAATATACATAATTTATACGTGTGAAGTCTAAGTGGAAAATATCCAACTAACATAAATAATTTCAAATGGCGTTGCTATTAATTTGGCTGCATATTTCAGTGGAGACATTTGAAAATAAGCAAAAATACCAGGCAAAAAAAGAAAAAAAAGTTGAAATAAAAAAAAAGAAAAAGTGACCAATAATAATGATGATGAAATTTAGCAAAAAATGAAAAAACTAAATATTAATAATAATAAAAAAATCCCAATCAGGTAGATAACACAGAGCCAGTCCTACCCAGCAGATTGGCAGTTAAATGTCTATAAATTAGATTTTTAAAAATGTATTTATTATATCCCTTTAATTGTGTTATTATAATAGTTTATTCCTGATCGACAGAGTTTTCCGTTCCATCCATTTCAGCCATCTGTCTCTATTTCTTCTTTCTTACCAGCTCCATGTCTCCTGTGTGTCTTACAGTAGCTGCACCACCATATGGTTATTACTTGAATTACGATCTCTCTTAACGCAAGCCTTCGCTGTTATCACAAAGGATAATTCTGACTGATTTGATGTTTTTTCTAATGTTTCCCAGTTAAAGTGTTTGTTCCTGGTCTAAGGGCAGATCCTGTCTCTCCCTGTACCAACCCTCAGCTAAACTAACCCAGACACTGGGCTGACCTTTAAAGAACAGTTGCAAACATGTACTTCTTCATCTTCATCTTCTTCATCCCAAACGCACACATGGCCACACTGAGAGTATAGCAGTGGAAAACTAACACAAACATCTGTCTGAGCGGCTCCTTCCCTCGGCCGCTCCCGTGGGCAGGGGGCGCTTGGGATCTCTGAAAGGTCAGATGACTCGACTTTTTTGTGAGTAATGTGGGTAATGGTGTTTATGAGGAAGTCGGCGTTGGTTCTCTCCAATCACAACTGGCTGTGACATTAGTCAGACTGAAGGGAGAGTAAACCCTGAGTATTTGTCTTTAGGAGTTCTGTAGTGGTACGCTAGATGAGTACTGTGGTATTTGTATCAGGAAGAACTTTTTTTGCAAGTGGTTGACCAGTACTGTAGTACAGAAGGCCGTGAGTGGACACAGCAAGAAAGATATTATTGTCTACATCGAAAACTGTCTACCTGTCCCAGAATGCAATTCTGCATCATTTAAGACAACACAATAGAAGCTCTTTAGCATCACCTCAGTCTGTCCTGCTTTACGTGTTGGTCATTTGCTGGTGTCAAAAACTCAACATATCATTTGGCCTTGTGTGTTCGTTCAATCCCGATTTATTTATGCAAAAACTTGAAGGCGTCTTCTTTCGTGTCATTTCATAGACTTTTATTTACCTCCCTAACCCATTACTGGTCAGTCTCCCTCAAGTTATTTCCATTTTGCTCAGTTTATGACGCCTCTAATTGTTGTCTGCCCTCGTGTGTTATGGCAATCGCCGCATTCTTCGACGCACAAACACGCGCTCTGCTGCGTCTCCCGCCGCACGTTGTCCAAACGCTAACACCCCGTAGTGGTACGATGAATTTGATAAATCCTCCTATCGCCCCGGGAGACAATTAAAGAGCATGTGACAGGGGTCCCTATCTCCGCTCTCCTCCTGTAGCGCTTCATTTAGAAGCCATTTGTCTCCACTATGGATTTCCTATTTTTAATGGCATGCGTATGCAGGGGTCGGGCCGTGCTGAATAATAGATGCCTTTTGCTCCCTCTCTCTCCCTTTCATTCCCTCTCGCGCTCATTTCCTCATCCCTGGGCCCCATGGGAAGGTGTCCATGTCACTCTGGAAACCAAGGTGCTCGTGTCCCGGTTCTCTCCTGGCAGCGGCCTATTCAATCTAGCCGTCGAGACTTTTGGTGAAAGCCGACCGCAGACAGTGAAGCGATATCAACCGGGAAAAGCTAACCCTGTCGGCCGCCCCGCCCCTCCCTCCTCCGCTTCCCCCAGTAAAGGACGTTTATCACAGAAAGCGGGCTGCCGCGAACTGAGGTGATATATCGCCCTGGTCGAGCGTGAATGAATAGACTAGTAATTATCCCGTTAAAAGGGTGGCCAGACAAAGAGAGAGCCGCGCTATAATTTAAATTGTTTTGTTTCCCCCACAGTCGAAGCCCGGCCCGCTGACTGACATCAGGGAATGGAAAAAGTGAGCCTATTTATAGCCTTAGACGTTCGGCTAATTGTGGAATTTAATAAGGTTTCTGGAAGAGTGGATTCTGTAAAAGCCAGCGGCCTGAACCTCCCCTCTGCTTTGCTCTGATATCTCCTCCACATCTTTCTCGCGCCTGTAGATTTGACAAGTCCCAGACTTTTCTTTTCTTTTTTTTTGTCTATCTTGCTCTTTTATCCCAGAGTCTCCCTCATTGTTTTTGTGATTCCTGACCTCCCCCCTCATCCCTCTCCCCTCTCGTCTTACCTTTCAACCTAATTCTTCCTCATCAAATAACATCCAGCTCGGACTAACGCTCCTCTCAGTTTGCTTGCACGGATTTGATTGTGTGATTTCTTGCATGTCACTGTGGCTTAAGGTGCGAACTGGATTTGTGTGTGTGTGTGTGAAGATGCCTCTGTGTGTTGGCTGGAGTGTGTGTTCTTGTCTGGTGGATGTGAGACAGGGGTAATTGAGCTCAGAGGGTTTTCTGTCTTTGGTGGCAGAGGGGAAATTGGAATCTTCAGAATCCATTAGAGAGATCCTTTTCACTCTGCGCGTGTGTGTGCAGCGTTGGTCTGTTTGTGCGTCACGTCTGCATATTTGCTGGCCTGCGCGTCGCCTATAAAGGAGTGACAACACTAACAATGACAATGTAGATGATAGAGACCCTTAAGATGAAATATGAAGGCGCAAATTAACTGGAAATGAAACCTTCTTCTTCTGCTGAGTGATTGTGTTTCATGGGATTGTCTGGGTGCGCGCTCGCAGTCCCGGGTGTGTTTGCGCCGCGGCTCGCCGGCATTAACTGGCTGAGTTCCTTCATAGGCCAGTGGGAGGATGTGGATATAGAAGAGAGAGCAGGTGAGGGTGGAGAGAGGGGGAACAGCAGGTAGCCAGCAGCAGATGGTCTCAGGCTCCCTCCCCGCAGAGCTATCACTCTCCTCACTGCACTTCTGCATCGTGTTCTTTCCTGTATCACATGTCGTATAATGTCTCGTCTCACCTTCACATCCTTGGTCACGTACAGTATCGGCTTATGTTCAAATGTTTGTTTTCTTTTTCTAGATAAAGAAGAACAATAAGTCTTAAAAATTACATTTTGTTTACACTGATTCCACGGACCCACGTACAGGGTTAGTGTTGTTGTTCCTAAGGGGAGTATTAACGATCTGTCTATCCATCCATCCATCCATCCATCCATCCATCCATACATACATCCATCCACCAGTTAGACAAATGATAATTTTTTAGGCCCAAAATGTGTAATACTATCTCAAAAAATAGCATAAAAACTGAAGCTACTCCCACTAGCGCCACCATACGACCTCAACAGTTATCTGTCATAACTGTAGGATATAATCTATTTGTCATTAGATCTGTGGTCTCCATCAATCCAGAGTAGAATTGTCTCACTGTTGGTGTTGACCTGTGTTTCAGTCCAACATAGTACACTCTGCTGTGTCCATAAAGTCCATTTTTGGTCAACTTAAACTGATTGGAAGTGCGTCAAAACACGCGGCCACGGACATGTCTTCAATGTGACATGTTTATGTTTACCTGCATGGGTTTGGTTTGTTGCGCAGGTGTGTATATTCTGTGAGTGTGTGTGTGTGTGTGTGTGTGTGTGTGTAATGATTAGCCTTCTCTTAATGGGAAAATAACGTCAGGGCCACTGGGACGTTTAATCCATCTGAGCTGATTCCGTTTCCATCACAGCTATTGATCAACTCCTGTGACAAATCAACAAGGGGCTACTTTCTGTGTGAGTGTGTGTGTGTGGTGTGTGTGTGTGTGTGTATTTGTGACAACCTTACGCAGCATTTTACTGTGTAACAGACCAAACACCTAATGAAGCAACAGCAGCCTGCAGTACTTTACTTCCCAATCTTGGAGCCATCTTCTCTCTCACTCCTTCATTAGTTTTCATCTCTTCTCTTGTTTTGTCTCTGTTTTCAGACTCACCCGTCTCCCCCCCGTCCCCCGTCCCCTTCCTCCCTTTTTTCAGTCGTTAAGTGGTATTGGCTTTAAAGGGGCAGCAAATCAGTTGCTGATTAATACCAAATTTTTGAGCCCATTTGTCTGCACAGTTGCCCCTGTCTTTGACACTGCCTCCCCCCTTTTCCCTCCCTGCCTCTCTCTCTCTCACACACGCCCTCTCTCTCTCCCTTTTTCTGCGGTGATGAATGACCGGCTGATTGCCCAGGGATTAGAGTCGTCACGCTTACCTGTGCCTTGACAAAGTGGTCGGGGGTGTGGGGGGTGGGGTGAGGAAGGGGGTCATATCTTAAAATTGACCAGTGTTTTTGTGTGTGTGTGGTCAGACGGAGGTGGACTTGTGTGGTTATGCAGGGTTGTTGTACACAGTTTATCAGCTTTGTTGTTGTGATTAAGGACAGGACTTGATGCTGAGTGTGTGTGTGTGTGTGTGTGTGTGTGTGTGTGTGTTTTGAACAGGGCAGGGGTTGAGACCCAGCTCGTTTAGACACTGATTCTGAGCGACAGAGATTGGCGAGGTCCCAGCAGCGATGTGACCACGGTGACACCCGAGAACCCAGTAAACGGGTGCCAGTGGACACTGATAAATCGGCACTCGCAGGAATCGAACGCCGGCCTAATCAGCGCATGGATCCCCCTGCAGCAACATTTTTCAGTTTTGTCCTGCCTTATCAGGTGCAGCACGTCACCTCTGTCACATCCACTTGGTCTGGCCTCTCTGTTTCTCACATACGCCGGTGATCAGGTGCATTACAAATGATTTCTGCATTAGCCCTTTGTCTTCAAGGGTGAGTTTGCATTAAAGTTTTAACAAGTTTACTGGCATGTTGGAGACTTAGCACATTTGAAACAAGTCATATTGATTTTGAAAAATAACATTGTTGATATGTATATTTCTTGAGGACCAAGCTGGGGGGCGTGGGGGGGCAAATGACAGCAGCAGAGGGCAGCATGCATCCTTAACAAAGTTGTCAGGGAAACGTACAGCCACATCCACACACTACTAACCGACAAGACACTGCACGGCCTTTAGAGTAGAATTGAATTAGTTAAATGAGTTACCCTGGAATGGCATGGAAAGATGTCTGCAAACCGTCTCCTACCCAGCATGCCCCAGTGCAGCTGCTGTGTAATGGGGGCTGCATTTATTCAAATTGGACAGATTTTTTTACAGAAGTTCTGATAATACCATAAATATGTAATATCGTTTTTTTCCCCCGATAATGAAAACCCAATAACACGATGCTGGGGTTTCATCAAATGACGTGTGCCCTAAAAATAGTTTTGGGGATAAACAGCTGTATATTATAGTGAAGGTCACTAGATGGCAGCGTTGTAGCTCATTAATTAAAAAAAATATTTTAATAATTTGGTGGTAGTATGGAGAATGCTGGTGTCAGCTTTCTCATACAGTGATTCGTACAGATAAATAAATAAATATTACAAGGCCTACAGTATATCGGCAACGGTTGATATCGCAATCGGAAATTTAGTGTTTGGACAATATATAAATATGCATTTATTTATTTTAAACAGATTTTTTCACATGATCTTTGTAGGTTCTTGCCTGTTAACAGCATATCTGCTGCTAACAATTTCCTAAATATGGGATCAATATAGTACAAATTTATTTTTATTTTGAAGGATTGTTAGTCATCTTTTAGCTTTTTACTATTTTCCTTTTCTGGTAATTTATTTTCCAAATGTTGCAGACGTATTAATTTCACCAACTGCTTTTGTGCAGAGCAGCCGTAGTGAATCAACTTTCTCAGCTGCTGCGTGGTCGGTCACAAGCTCCAGCGATGCTTCAAATTTAAAATGTATGCCGTGAACAGAGCCCAGAGGTGAGGCGCGAGTACTGCGCTGTCTCGGATCAACTGATTTACGCAATACTACAAGGTTATTATGAAATTATTAATCATTAACACCAATAAAATCGTATCTCCTGACTCAAAGAGTGGCTGGAGAGATAGTTTTGCCGTGAGGAATGGTACATTCAATCACAGAAAAATATTATTTTTCAGGTCAGCCAATTACCTCAGGAAACTGCTTCACTTTCAGCCGACAAAGGACTGATGTTGAGCAAACATTACTCCTCTGCGTTCCATCTGAATCTAATTTTGCTTTAACATTACATTAAACATGCGGAACAGTGTTTGGTGCCAGATGCTGTATAGTACGGACTGGTTGACTGCTGGGATGATTTAGTCATCTAATTACACAGAGCAGATTTAATTATTTTCATAACATTTCCATGAGGGTAAATACGTTGGGATATCTCAGAATCACCTGTGTTCACCGCAGACAAACAACAAAGAGCTGGAAAATAAAGACAAAACTAGACAACGTTACAACTTTCCTTCAACTGTTTACACTGGGAAACTTGATTTCTGATGAGGTCTGCAAAATGTGGAGTAGAATGCCACAGAAAGACAAAGGATGATTGTCTCTCTCCGGTGGGTTTATCTGAGTGGCTGTCAGAGAGGGGGGGATCCTGGGAGGATGTGGACGAGAAGGTAGAGGAGGAGGAGGAGAAGATTCCTTCTGTCCCTCCAGGCTACAGATGGATGAAGGATGGAGAGATGAAGAGACGAAGTGATGTGTAGTTTGGTTAGAAGATGATTATGTCAGGGCAGTGGAGGCTGAGGAAGAGCCTTGACTAATTATAGTCATCTATTACCGGCACAATTAAAACCTGGCTAATTTACTGCAGCCCGACACTCACACATCCAACTGATTTATACCAGAGCTCAATGACACCCGGAGGACGCACTCGCATCACACGCAGACGCACAGACTCACATGAGCGCCGCAGAGAAGACGCACATATATATGGACAGGTTTCCTATATATCTGCCTTTTACTACGGCGAGATGTAATCAAGCTACGGTTTAACGGATGGCAGAAAGTGACGTGTCAGAAGTGCTAGTCCCACTGACACTGTCACACTAATGTCAATGGAGACGTTCATTTTCAACGTCAATATTAATTTCCCCACGTTAAAACATGTAACTTTGCGGATGACTCCATAGTGGCTGGTTAGTGTCTGTCCAAATAACAGCACTCTCAGTTAGAGAAATCAGCCAGCTAAGTTTTAGCTTTTTTAAAAAAATCCTAGCTTGAGTAGCCGGGGACCAGGGTGTATTTTGTGTGTCCAGAGTACAATGGTTGTAGCCGTATACAGTTGTAAAGATGAAAAGAGAGTAAGACATAACCTTAAATGTCTCTGTCTGTCTGTCTCTCTTCTATTCCCCATCCGTGACAATTATTTGTTGGGAAACTTTGTTCAGGAGTGTATTTGTTGTGCTCAGCAGCGTGGCCTCTTGTCACACTCAACCCCTCTACCACAGAGGAGGGGAAAAATTAAAAGAGAAAGTCTGAAAAAGAGCAATATGTCAGCACTTTCCTTGGCTCTCCTATGGGCTGTCAAGGTGTGAGGTTGCTGCAGCAACCAGGCTCCGCCCTCCAGTGGGAGGGGCTCTGTATGTCTGAATTTGCTCCTCCCTCCAAAGTATTAATCAAGGCAACATTTCTGACAGTGTTCCCACCCATTGCCAGTGGCTCTACCAGTAGAAACTCTCTCTCCCTCTCTCCCCCTCTCTCTGTCTCTCCCTCTCTCTATCTCTCTCTCCCTCTCTCTCCCCCTCTCTCTCTCTCTCTGATAGCAACCCTCAGGTGATGCGGTACTTTAAGGGTTAACTCGGCACCGTGCTAGATCTCTGCAGAGGTGACAGATGCTTCCTATCCCACCCAGCACCACAGGGGAACCGGAGACACTCGGAATACCAATGAGCCACCGTCTGACACACAAACACACACAAACAGGCACACACCGGCATAAATATTCATGTGTGAAGGCACAGGGATCACTAACGTAGCCAAAAAAAAAAAAAAAAAGAAACACACACAAACTCCAAGCCACACATATGCTCGGATGCATACACTCCGTACCTGCTGGGCTAAATAAAAGATGTCACATTTATGATAATCATCTGTACGAACATCAAACCAACGTCTCTCTGCTCGGTACGACCGGCGTTAAAACAAATAGCCGTGCATGGCTTCCTCTCCAGCAGGAGTCAGGCAGATGTGATCCTTTGTCTCAACACATGACCTGCTGCAGAGGGCCGCTGCACACACGCACACACGCAAACTCGCTGGCATGTGCGTGCCCACCTCGGTACATTCAAACATATGGTCCACGCGCAGTGTAATGCACACAAGCAGACGCATGCACACGCCGTAAAAGTGACAGCTGTCGTTATGATGGAACGCTCAGAGAAGGGGAAGTGAAGGCTTAGCCGCCGCGCGACATGGTGTCGAGAAGACCCGCTATTCATTTTCAGCTTAATATGTTCCAGCCCATTGGAAAAACATTGCAGCATATAATGTAAGCAATTTCATATGTGCACGTCGCTCCTCGCAGCTGAAGCGCCGGGCAAAATGAAGAGAGCAGATTTAGCTGATGGTTGACTGACTTCAGAAATAACAGGCGGCCTGCAAGTGTGCACTGGATGTCTGCCTTGGTGTGTGTATGTATGTGTGTGTGTGCCAGGGGGGTATGGGGTGGGTGAGTGTTGGCAAGTGAGAGACAGTATAACGTATTTGCATTTGATGTGCTGTGAGCATATAGTGTCTGGTGTCTCTGTATGTGGACCATGTGTGCGTACGTGTTAATTAATCCGGTCCCGTCCGTGTCTCTGTTCTGCATCCCTGCACACTTCCTCTCTCTGGCAGCGTCACATGAGTGCGGTGTTTATCCACCAAAGCAGCACAGATGAGCAGCGGAGTGACGTCGGATGAATGTCTTCACCATCACACATGCAAATATGTACCTTACACACACACACACACAGGCGTTTGAGAGTCAGTCGGGGCAGTTGTCCTCTCTCTGGCATTAGTTTGCACACATTCACACGCACGCGTTGGCATGTGACGTCGCTTCTAAAGGACAAAGATGCTCATACACCCACCCACACACACACACACACACACAAACACAGTGATCCCAGCCGGTCCCTTAGCATCTTTATATGGGTAAATAAATGGTGTGCTTGGCAGTGGGTAAATGCGTGTGCTCTCAGCCTGCGGGCCCAGATGGCAGCCCAGTCGTTTGCTTTGCCTTGTTTTGTTTAATTACTACAATCAACTCTCTATTCCTTCAATTAATCACCACCAACCTGTTCCATTACTCTCTCTCTCCCTCTCTCTCTCTCACACACACACACATGCACACACACACAGACACACCATGTCTCTCTCAGGTTGTGAGGACATAACTTTGACTGTTTCTACTATACACATCACCTTTATCTCACTGTAACAAAGTCTCCCTTTAATCCTAACCTTAAACCACATCTTAATTCACTTTAACACATAAGGACCTTAGAAATTCACCACACTGGAAAATTTCTACCAAAAAATGCATTTTATTATACTGTTTTGGCTAAATCTAACAGTAGTCTTCATTGTTATGTGCAGAATGTTGTGTATTATATTTACATTTTTTATCGTGGATTTGAGTTTGAATGGAAATGTGAAGTAATTGTAATTTTGTTCCGTCCAGTTGGGGGCACACTCTCACTGCTCGATGTTGTGAGGAGATTTGATACAGATTTTTCTACTTTTTATTGTTTTATATCTTTTTAAAAAAATCATCGTATGACTGGGGGTCAGCCCAGGTGGTACACTGGACTAAAAGCAAGCTAATGTCCTGTAGGGGGCAATAGATTCAAAGGGCCACAACACATATACAGAGGTCAGAGGTCAGTACCTTCAGACTGAACCTCAGTGGAGCTAAGAACGAACCGAACGTTAATGAAGGCAGGGGTGGAGATAAGATGGAGCTGATGTGATGGAGGGACGCAGAGGTGGAGCAGCGGAGTAGAGTGGCGCATCACAACAGTGTGTGGAGGTGTCTGACAGCGGCCGGGCACACGAGAATAACGGGGCGGAAAGCACTTCATTAGGTTCTTTTATTCCGTTATAATCACCGCGCGGCCATCACTCCTCCGCGACACCGGGGCCCAGGCACTGACACCAGGATTGATGCACCGGAAACGCGGGGCTCCTGCAGAACAATAAACAACGCCATTAACCAACGTGGCCCCGTCAACAGTTCATATTAATTATAGTGCGCCTGAAGCGCGCCTCCATGTTGCATTTAATCCGCACTAATATGACGACAGCCTGCAAGATTGTCAATTAGCCCGGGCTTTTATGTGCAGATGATCAGCCACGCAGGCTCAGCAGCTTGTAATGGAATTAGGAGGAATCAATTTGAAACACAGAGCCAGGCAGGGATTCACTGAAATGTGTGGAGATGTGAGGATTTCTCTTCTCCGTCATGGAAAGGCAGAGCAACCAAACATTTACTTTAAACACACACACACACTGTAAACAGTCTACTGCTGATGGAAAGGTGTATATTTGGCTGTGAGTGTTTGTCTAAACTTTCGTCCTGTGGTTATCACTGATGACTCCGTCTGTGTGTGCAGAGTTTTCACACAGCACATACACCACATACCTCACTCACACCGCACTGTCGGTCTTCTACTGCCATCTACAGGTCAAATAGAGTTAAGTCCATTCCATGTGTGTAAAAATCCCTGTCATTTTTTCCTTTCAGCCCCATTTGATCCGCCTTGGCGTAGATCTTTGGGAAAACAGAAAATGTTTGTGTGTACTTTTGTAGTAAAAGTCAGACGTTTGCAGCAGCCAGAATGGACTGAATTAGAAAAAAGAAAGAAACTAGGGAACCAGGTGGAGGTTACTGGGAGATGGGTTGAAGGTTGATGTGATTGAGGAGGAGTTTTAAAGATGGTGCTGAAGGAGATGAGTGGATGTAATGAAGGTGGACCTGAAGATTCTTGGTGTTAAAAACAGAAAGAATAAGTAGACAGGTGCAGAAACCAAACAACAACACTCACACACTGGCTTCTCCATCCATGGTGTTTTTTCCTGATTGTAACGTAGAGCATTGGAAATTGGCCTTAACAGTTGTTGTCATTATCATCACAATCATAATCACCATAACATTCATTATTCATCGGCAGTAAATGGTTCCTCTGCAACCTTGAGCGCTCGGAATGTTCCACTTATCGCCGAGAGTTGTTTTAGAGCAAAACTAAAAGAGTTTGCACGTCGGAGTGCTGCACATCATGGATTCTTTCAATGTCTGAACGTGCGATAGAAACAGATGGCTTTACTGCCCCCGGTGGAGGCATTCATACTCGTATGGATCATGATCAGACTTTGGTTATGAGAGGTTTCTAAACTGAAAACAAAAGCTGACTTTTTTTATCATACAGTCTGTGTGTGTGTGTGTTTGTCCAACTTAACATTTCCAATAAGTGCCTCATTGTATTTTGTCTTTTTGAGAATAGCCATAGTGAAACGCACATCGTGAGATTAACGACAACGTCTTATGCTTTGTTTTCTGACAGAATTTGATTTTGTTCTGACATTGAATAGAATATTGATATAAGGATAGTAGAAAAGTAGAAAGTCACATTTTGGTTCTGTGGCTACAGAGTATTTGTGCCAAAAGTACAGGAACTTGGAAACTTTGTGCTAGCCTAAGGTTAGCTGATATTTTCTCCGAGATGATTTACATGCCCGGCTCCTCACCACGCTCTGGGCAAAGTTATTTTCCCTGTGCACTTTGACCTCACTGAAGCAGCAATATTGAGAAACATATAGGCTGAGGATTGACCTTCCCGCCCCCCTTTATGTAAATTCTGCAAACCATTAAGAACTCGAAGTCCATTAAAGTGAAATGTAAGAGAAAACGTAACGAGACGACGGGGCTTTCCACCGTGAAGCGAGGCTGAAACGACGCAGTGATTTTGTTCATCTCCACGGAGAGCGTGGTACGTTCTCTGATGGGTCGGATATCAGGCAGGAATCTGTTTGTTTTGCTCGTATCATAAACAAACCGTAAAATGATCCAGCGTTGCATCATGGGCCGCCAGGGAAATGCTATCCCTCACGCCATTAAAAAGATATGTAAATATTGTGATGTTGGCTACTGGCACAGAGGTTGTGGTTAAAAAAAAAAACAAAAACAAAAAAACCTATTTGTGCAGATGATGTTGTGAATGGTTGCTGGTTTTATCAACTGTGCTTTTGTCAAATGAACTAGCAGCTACGACAGAGCAACACTAAAACGTGAACTTGTGCAGCCTGCAGGAAACAGACGCACTGCTCTGAGCCCGTCGCCTTCACTTTTACTGTTAAAGACAGGATATGAGTCCCGAGTGAGGGCCATAAAACTGGCCTCATAGAGTGACCTTTGACCCCCTCTGTTTCTAGTTCTTCTCTGTGCAGACAAGCTGTATGCATGTGCAGCCCACATCCAGGGCTGGTTCTTGGCATTTGGCACCAAACTGACTTGTCAACATTTCTATATTTTGTTTAATTTCAATTACTTTTAGCATTTTTTCCAATAACTGGTGGCTTCTATAGTTTCCCAGCATGCCTGGGCAGGATTAATAACAGCACAAATATTCATTTGTGCCGCTAGATAATGCGCACTGTACCTTTAACACAATCATCCATTAGGACTTTTATTTGTTTTAATGTTTAGTCTAATTTACGGCTGACTTAAATGGTCCTGGGTGCAAAGAACAAGGCTGGACCGTCAGCAGGTTCTGGACTGTATAGTTCTATACATACAGTATCAGGACATTATTATTATTCACCCCCTGAGAAATGTCATTATTTCCCCAGTGCCTTTTTATACTGCAATGTTATATTCAACACATCATTTTCAAGCATAACAGTTGTATCTAGAACGTTTTGCTTTGCATACAAGAACCTAATCATTTAACCAAAACCAGAACATACCNCTCCCCAACCCCCGCCTCCCCTTTAGAACTGACCTAGTTACTGGCAGCACAAACTAATGGTGTGCACCATGGCAGCCATTCTCTGAACTTATGAATTAGAATGAACGCGTATCCTTTAGATGGAACTGTGTCTGTACTGTTGATTTAATACTGTATGTTTGTTGTTGTTGTAGTGAAGTGCAGGCACAGAATGTACGTCAGTAGGAACTGACAAAAGTGTTGTATCGTATGGTATCGTATCGAACCGTATAGTATCGTATATGATTACTGTCCATTTTCACATTTATTCTATAAATAATGGTTTATTGTAACGGTGCAAAACACATGACTGTGCATGAAGGATTTTACCCTAAATGGAAGTATTATATATACAGACAACGCCATGAAAAATAATAATTGGCTTCTATAGAGAGATGAATGAAAACAGTACTCTGATTGGTGTAAAAAAAAAAATCCTGTTCTACACAGCCTGCATGTTAGAGGACGTACATATGACGGAGTCGTTCCACTTTCCCGTCGATAGATGGCAGACTTGAATGACTTATTTTGCAAGACCTCGGGAGCGCGCCTGTAGCTCCAGGAGCGCGCTGCCTCCTCCCTGCGTCCATCCCTCCGTCCCTCCCTCCCCGTTTTCCAGGCTGTGCTCCTGCTGCCGTGCTTCCCCTCTCCGCCGTGCCGTGGCCGGGTGAAGAGTTCACGGTGCGGGCTCCACGGTGGATGATGCGGGGCCCATGTCAGAGTCTAATTTCATTTTTTCAGCGTGCTGAGTGAGACGTGTTACATTAGTGGATCCAGTGAGGGGACCAGAGAGAGAGAGCATGCCAATAAACAAAAGTAACAGGCGGCCGCTCATTTATAACTGTTAGGAACACTTAACCCTGAGTCAGGTTATTGTTATGGTTCTGTATAAATAACGGTGGCCATTTACTGGGACGTTTTATGGGTGAGAGGGCCCTGAATCATCTGTATTAGATTTGAAAATAACAGATATGTTATTGAGGCCATTTGCATCTCTTACTGTCCGGCAGAACTTTGATGGGCAGCGTCACTCACACTGACCACGACTCAGACACACACACACACTGCACTGAGCTGTTTCTACATTATCACTGATGATGATGATCAGCTGACCTCACACACACACACACCTTAATGGCCATTCTTCTTAGAAATCTGCATCACCTCCCATTTACTCAACCTGAGCCCTAGCTTCATGGTTGATGCCAATGATGCAAACATGAGAGCATTTTCTTTTTAACATGTACCGAATAATGATTTGAAATTTTAAAATAAAAATTTAAAAATGTCTTTGGGGAAAAGCAAATTGTTGAAAATCCCCTTGCATTCTGGAAAATATCTTTTGAAGTGATTTGAATCCAGATCTTAAATCTGTAAAATAAATAAAGTAGTAAAATATAATTATCTTTCTTTATTTGTCCAAGCGTCAACCAAATATTTTCCACAACCTACAGTAGTCGTAACTTGAACCACGCTCCCTTATTCACCTCCATTTTTCTCTATGTCCCACAATCTGTCCATGGAGCCACTGTCTGAGTCTGACCTTTTGACCTCCAATGACTAGAACATTCTTTTATGACGTTGAACGCTGCCGTTTTATTTACTTTGTTAGACCAACTGTTCTCATCTCTGCTCTCTTTTATACACACATACAGTGTGGGGTCCAGAGGAACTGTGCTCCGTCCTTCAATTGTATGAATAATGTGTGTGTGTGTGTGTGTGTAGGCTGACTGTAGACGTGCTTGAATGATAACTGCCAGCAGGGAGCACTCTGCCTAATCAATGACTGTGTCCACCCTGAGTTCCATCAGGATTGGATCATATGAATGATGTCTCTGCGTTGTAGTACAGGTACACTGAATATACTCTGTAGCAGTAGTACTTGGAAAAAATAAACAACTTTAGAATGGAGAAAAAATAAAAGAGCTTTGAATGGAAGGTTGGCGACGTTAACGCTGTCTGTGGTTTGTTAGCGTGCGTGTGTGTGTGAGTGTGTGTGTCAGATGGATATCGCTGTTTCTGGGCCTGTGTGTTTTGGCACAGATAGAACAAACCGTGACACAACATTACAGTGTCAAAGGAAAGTGACCATTTCAAACCTCAACCACAAACAGAAAACATTTCTAATCCCTGAAGACGTTCTGGACACAAAGGCGTAAAGTGCCAGGGTATGTTAGTTTCTCATGGACAGGAGAGAAGGAATCAAACTTTTAAAAGTAAATTTAGAGCTGAGAATTCATTTATTTATTAGTTTTGTAGTTGAATGGTCATTTTTGTCTTTGAATCTAAACCCTGTGGTCTCTGTTGTCTGACCCGTCTTTTCATGGCAATCTGGACAGACACCGGTCAATAACAGAGTCTCTTGGCCGTGCTTTTATAATTTTTGCGCAATAACAACGTTTTTATTTTATTTTATTTACAAGATTTTTTAGGTAAAAGTTATTTCTACTCTCACCATTTCTCATCATTTCTGCCTTAACCTTCTGCTCAGACCAGGGGAGATTCTGCTGATCGTTTCACATTTTCTCCACTAGTTGGCAGCAGAAGACTAACGCTGCGACTCATGGCTTCCTGACTGGATGTTCCTTCCTGTGCCATCACTGCCTGCGTCTCTTCATCAACTGTGGCACATTGTATCCACCACTGACCGCCATATATGGTCTGTGACGGTGAACATCAGTCTGCAGAAAGATGGCGATGAGGGGACGTTAAAGTGATCGAGACCAAAAATGTAAGAAAAGTTTTTCACTGTTCATGAACTCACACACACTAACACACACACACACACACAGAGACACAGACAGCACATACAGGAAGTGACAGCGAGACAGATATTGAAGACTGTGCTGTATGTGTCACCAGTCTGACCCAGACTGCACTTCCTGCTCACCAGACAACTGTCACCCTATAGTCTCACACACAGACACACACTCACACACACAATAGCAAAAGAGTCCCCACCAGATGGAGGCGCTGACATAGACAAAGTTGATAACGGGGTTACCCTCATCATTCCCACTTACACCCTGACTAGTGTGGGCCTCCCTCACACACGCGCACACACACAGACACACAAGAAAGTATGTTATCTGTGGTCATCGGCCTCTACTCATGTCACACTCCTGTCTCCTTATCTGCACCCTTTTGCCCCGAGCTGTAATGCCTGGCCCCCTGAGAGAGACAGAGAGAGCCTCCACACACACTCTCTCTCTCTCACACACACACAGACACACTGGATGTGCAGAGTTTGTGCAGAGGGAGTCGTGTAGACTCCTGGTGAGAGGACGGAGGTGGGAAGCGTGGGCAGATAGTGTGGGAGCAGAGGGCAGCAGACAGACGCTGGTGCCTGGAAGGAGAGAAGCTGTGAGAGGATGGAGAGTGGAGCAGCAGAGGATGTGTGCTCTGATTACTGGGGTGAAGGCGTTAGCAGCCACATGTGACCAACCTCTGTGTTGTTCTCCACACTCGCGCTGGAGTTTTGTTCTAATTCTGTCTCTCCACAGTTAGTCCGTACTTTGCTCTTTTCTTTTCTAACTCTGACTCCCGGCTCCCCTCCTTACGCTCCCCTCCTTCCCTCCCACAGCTGCTTTCAGTCTTCGACCCTCACGTCTCCCTTTGTGTCCTATCTCCACACCGGGGAGTAGATCAGTGGACTGCTTTTTGGCAAAAGAGAGTAAGGTACATGTGCAGGACTGCGTTGTGTGTACGTCCTAACTTTTCTCTTTGTCCCTACTTTCACCAGTTCATATATAGTTCACACTGGAGAATAAAGGCGCACTCTCAATTTTTTTAAACTTTAATGCATTGATTTAAGATTCAAAATGACAGAATATTTAATGTGACAGTTTTTCACAGATTCTGGATTTGAAGCTTGCAGCACGTTCCAAAAGAAAAAAGCTGGAATGAGGGTGACGCAAGACTGGGAAAAACCACAGGTAAATACATCAACTGGAAACAAATGAGTGCCTTGGATGTGTATAAAAGGATCATCAGGGAAAGGCTCAGTCATAAATAAGAAGGTCCAAGGGTCAACTGTACTGACCAATAGTCTAATGGGTTAAGAACAATGTGTTTTAATGTACAGAAGCAAAAAAATGTGAGGATTTTGTCATCAACAGTCCATCAAAAGTATCAACAGTATCTGAGAATCTGTACTTAGTACATGCAGGTATACTTCAAATACTTGTGATTCAAAACCTAAAGGAACATTATTAATTATAGATATTATTTTAACGCCCTTTTATCAGGTCATCTTGACCAAAGAGTAAAGAATAGTTAAAAACAATCTAAATCCCAGTTTAAACCATGAACCTGAACAGGTTCTCTAGTCTCATCGACTCCCTCCACCTCCCTCACCTCCTCCGTCTGACCATTTAGCTCTAACAAGTGCTCTCATAGTTAATGAAATTTCCCTGTCTGAGCTCAAATTTCTACGATTAATCTTACCGTCCCGCTCCCACTTCTCATCCCCTCACCTCTTAATAACATCCCACCTCCTTCCCTTCTTGCCCAGACTAGCACCACTGCCTCCGCCTCCTCTTCTCTCTCCCTCTCTCTTCCTCCGCCATTTATCCTCCATCTTCTTCTAATTTGCCGGGGTGTAATCATATGCACAGGAGGAGAGGACGAGAGGGAGGTGAGGGGCTTAGCCAACATTTGCCTAAGGCTCCGCAACCGGGATCGATAAGTGGTCTTAAGTTTATCTGATTTTTATCAGCGGAGCCGACAGGGGGGTAGGTCGATGGGCTGTGCCCGCGTCAAGTTGACCTTTTCAGGGACGACGGCGAGCGAGCTACCCCTGGGATCCCAGTGGTCCCCTGTCACTGTCTGACTGGCACAAGTCTGTTGGGCTCAACGACAAAGTCTGCAGAGACGTCTATATCAGAGGCCGCTGTGTCTGACAGGGCCTGGCTGTTGTATTTATAAACTGTCCTTTAGCCGTGACACTTTGCCAATGATCGGGCCCTAATTTATGCGGCAAAATCTCCTCGGTGCAAAAATGAAAGCTAATAGAGTCATTAGCCGCTAATTCGAGTTGGGATACCTTGTATAAATTGGCTTACTTTGTAAAGCCCTCCCTGGATAATGCTCCACTCTCACCCCACCACCCTCACCCCCTTCTTCCTCCCTCACCCCCGTTGCTCTTTCATCTCTCATTCTCAACATGGCAGAACATCATAACCCTCCCAGAGAACACGGCTAATTTTATCCCCTCCGAATGGTTGATGGTGTGGGTTTGTTTAATAGTGTGTGAGGTGAGATATTTGATGATGGTGTCTGCACCTTGTCTCCACCTCTGTAGTACGCGTTCAGATACACAAACACAATGAGATGTTTCACGACACGAACAAACCTGCCCATGCACTTATGTGCACGTGCGTTTATGGAGCGTCGCACGTATCGCTGTCCGCGCCCAAAAACAGTTAGTGCCGATGCGTTGTTGTGCAGCCTGACGGCTAATTATGACATTAAATGTTTATGAGCATTGATCAGCAATAGCCCCAAAGTGAGATCCATTTCATATTCTCACCGGCACGGCTTAACGGCATACTGATGGATGCACAATGATCTCCGATACGATGCAACAGGGAGACCTGCACGCGCCGCATATAAACACACACTCTCACTGTTATCTACACTCGTTAGGAAAATGATTTTGAACATTAGCTTTGTTTGAAAACATACAGCGGCGATTCAGCTGAGCTGAGGGGCAAAGCAGGAAGAGAAGAGAACTGGGTTAAACTCTGAGAGGTTAAAAAAGAAAATGAAACAGTTCTTCTGCAGCAACTGTGACAAGGAAATGTGGATTACCGTATTTTCTGGACTATAATTTCATAGTATAGTAGTGCTATGCTATTAACAGAATTTTTTGACATAGCATGCTAAGTCAAAAAAAATCTGTTAACAATAGCAATCCAGTTACAGTGATTACACTACATTACTAACTACAAAAAAAGCCTAACAAATATACTAAGTACTAATAAAGCTAAAAAAAAAACATACTAAGTCAACTAACAACAGTTGCTCCTTCACTCTACCTGGCAGAGTCCAAGGCTAACACTTCAGGCCTCCATGTCACATGTCCGTCTTCTCCTCCATTGCATCTGTAAACAACAATAGCAGAGGAGGCGCAATGAATGGAATGACAAATACGAGCTGGAATCACAATCAAATGCTGTGTTGGTCTCATTTACCTGTTGCTGTCAGGGTAGAAAGCCACACGGTTGATGGGACCAACATGACCTTTGACTCCTGCTAAACTCATCCTCCTACATAGCAAGGAAGAACCTGCAGATTAGAAGAACACAGCATTGTGCCACATGTTAACACAAACAAACAGGTTCTCCTTAAAAGCAGCTACAATGTAGTCACTTCAACAGCACTGCCAACCACTACATGTTTACACATCACTATGACTGCTCACTATCAACTGTAATACAAAGTTGTGGCTTCTTCAGTGCTAATGCCAACACCACAACTCACCTCCCATAACCACCTACAACACACACACACAATTGCAAGGTTCAAGGTCACTGTTGATCTACTAGGACATATATTGTACAGTGACAACTTCATCTTACCTGACTGGAGAAATGGCAGCAGAATTCACCGGTCTCTCAGTTTTACAAGTCTTCATGTGATCCAGAAAGGCAGAGTCAAAGAGCTGTGGAGAGAACACATGGCACTCAGTCATTTCCACAACATCATCACTCCAAGTCTTGGATTCCAAAACAAACAAATAGTCATTTCATTTTTACTCCACTATCTGGGTGGCTGACAAAGAACCTTTAACAGCCTCACGCTGTCAGCTTTGAACTCAGCAAACTTTTATTCAAGCACTCATCTCTCTTGAAGGCCTTAAAGTCACAGACAGTCAAGTCACTTAGTCCTTTATTGGACTGCAATCTGTCAACACTAAAAACTAACACAAAACCATCACTGTCAGTTCATTTCAAACTGTACCACTGATTTCCCCTAAGATGTACATCACATACTCAAAAGTCTATTTCAGAATATAACTCAGTGGATTCACATTACAAGGTCTGTAGTACGGACAGATTGACCAACACACCTAGACTGAAGGAAAACATCTTTGTAAATTAATGGGACACTAAAAGTAACCACACCTACTACTGGGTGTTTTTTTAGTGTATCTCCTTATAACCCCCAGCAAATTGTCAATGTTTACTTCACTTTACACATACTCGAATAACAAACTATCAATAAATATCTTCAAATACATTTATAATTCACTTCTTTCTGTTGTTCTACTTTGGAGCAGGGGTCTCAAGCACAAATGACTGGAGGGTCACCTCACAATTCCATACATATATAAACAACAACAAATCCAAGAGTTAAAAGGAGAAGAACAACTCTTTTCTTTGTTGAACATTTCCGTTAGACAACTGGACATGAGATTTTCACTCAAGAGGAGGTGAGCTGAGACACAACACAATCACCCACACACAAAAACAATTCTGTTGAGGATTACTACGACTGTTTACACTTACTCAGATGACCCCAACGGCCCACCCAACAGGAGAGGCCTGAAGTAGTGGCCCTGCAGCAGGATGGGTTTCTGTACAGAAAAGCAATATTTGCAAGTTAATGTCATATTTTCAAAAAGGTGCATCAGCCCAGCTTAAATTATTTACCCCGACACCTCTATGTTAATTGTTTAGGACGAAATACTAACTACGAATCACTTTAATTTCTGACAAAAGCTAACGTTTGCTACCGAGACACGTAAGCTAGCGTAACTTGCACTAACGGTCTCGACCGAACGACTACAATTTCAAACAAAATATAACCGACTACTGTTTCAAAAAACCCACCATTTCAATAAATCAGATGTAGCCACGTTGCCCAGGTTTTCACATGAACGCCCGCTGGAAGCCCAAACGGCTAACACGCGTGCCTCATGCGCCGGAACTGCCACCGGAAATAAGGCCCGTACAACGTATTCCCACTTCCGTTAAACAAACGTTCCGATATCAGCGCGCTCCCTACCCTTGACCGCTGACGTTCCCATCACATTCTTTTTTTTCTTTCTTTTTTTGTGTGTGTGTTTAGTCTCTTGGAACTTTTTGTTTGATAGAAAGAGCGTGCTTTGACAACTGTAACAGAAAATCTCATTGGTGACAATCTACATAAATTAATAATTTAAATTCAAAATGCGCACCAGCTGTTTCACCATTGAATTTACATGTGGATGTACAATAAAATTGACTGAAAAAGCATATATATATATATTAGAACTTGCCAGAGCGCAAGCCCACCGTAATGAAAGTCGACGTCATTTATATATTTTTTGTAGTCATTAATATAAATAAAACACTAAAGTAACGCCGCTATGTAAACACAGACGAAGGCTAGTCCTAATGACAGTCCTGCTTCGCCATAATTTCAGTCATAGTTTTAGTTTTTAGATCCTGACTCGTGTGTGAAACAAGGGCTGGGTCACCCCCTGTCTGTTTACTTACCGAACATGTAAGTTTTCAGTGGTACAGGAGTAGCAGATACTGGTACACAAGCCTAGAAAATAACGAATATGTGAAATTATATATTTTAATATACAAGTTGCACCAGAGTATGTAAATAAGGTATGTAGTTGGTGACAAGACCATTTTCTTAGAACTGGCATTAATTTAAAGTGTGTTCTATGTTTCTCAAGCAGCCTACAGTATGTAAGTATATGAATAACTAAACAGTTGAAAAGTAAAACTACATGACATAACTTGAAGTGAACGGCCTTAGACGCTCCAACTGATTGTTATACAGTGTGCTGGATGTAGCCGGTGGTGGAACATTCTGGTAGCAGTTGGAGCTCCCAGGTGTGGGTACATCTCAGTGTAGACAGTGGACTCACATATTGGCTGAGAAACATGCAAACTCAGCAATGTTCTTCCTTGGATTAAAAAAGAAATAAAAAAAATCGGACTATTTTATTGGACATTTAAACGTGTCGGTGGAGACAGGGAAGGTGAATGTGAGAGTAACTGGAGAGCATGCAGGGGGATTTGCAGACACGCCGTCCTCAGTGCTATACGTCATTAGCAGAGTCAGCCGCTGTGCTCTCCAAATGCAGTAAATTTAAGGTTGGCTACCAAGCTGGAGAAAGACCCAGAATGTGTGCCTATTTATGATGTGAGTTATGGAAGCTCTGAGCAGGCTTTCCATTTGAGTTCCATTGAAGTTAATGCTGTAATGCCAGCTGTGACATACGCTGAAACGCAGCTCTTCAGGAACGGATCCAGAAGGGCTTCGTGTTTTCCCTGGAAAAGTTCACAGCCCTGACAGCAGGTCCAGGAAACGTCCCACACACTCTGTAACAGCAGGCAACAGATGGAAAAATGTGGAATGTGAATCCCAGAAGCTTTTTCTCAGCATTCTGGATGGCACATATAAGAAGAAACTCAGATTTAAGTCTCCACCAAGACACTAAATCATCCTTATTAATAGAAAAAAAAGAGAAAAGAAACAACGCTGTTGTTTTTAATTGAGCAGCTCGTGAGAAATGACACCCAGATGTGCGTTATGAAGATCATGTAGCTAACACAGTTACCCTCCACCTTTATCAGTCATCTACCTTCTGTTTGTCAGCCCAGTATCCTTTAACCAGGGCGAAGCACTGCAGGTTAAACATGATGTAAAATGCCTTGTGTCGTCAGTAACTAATTTATTAAACTTCAGAAACCCAACATATTAAATGGAAGTAATGAAGCTTAAAAAAACCAAACTAAAGATAATAACTAATAACTGAAAAACATGTGTACATAAAAAATACATACGAAAAAAATAAAAACATCAAGTCCTGTCTTCAATAACAATAATCTGAATCCAAAATATTTAATATACATAAGTTTATTGAAAAAGCTATTTTTACTAAAAGAAGTGTGCTCTCCAAATGCCTTTAAGTACCCACTGGAATATGCATACCCCCATTTGAGAACCAATCACCGATAACACGTCAGCCCAAAAGCTGGAGGCAAAACCCTGTCGTTCACCTGATCTCACCCTTCACATTTGACTTGGTAAGCAAACTTTTGTCTCACCGAATGAATTAAATAATTAAGCCAATCCAATTACTTAATTTATTTTTTCATTACTCATGCGTTCACAAATTTCCTTTGCCTCCATTCGTCATGCAGCTCAATGGTTTCATTACAGATCAATGGGGAGCTGTCCCCATCAAGAGTCGCACTGTCATCGTGCAGATTAATCAAGATGTTGCCTGCATGTGGAGTGGGCCGTCCTTATGGTAATCAGCCTGTAACTGGGAACGACCTGAAGGTGGTGAGAGACGACAGAGTGACTACAGGTTAGCATGAACAACTCCGACAACTCCTACACCGTCGCTGTGGTCGTTTGAGTATAAATGTGTGATTCAAACGTAGTGATGGTTAAAACCTTATTTAGACTTTCAGTAGGATTAGATTCTTTGTATACTTTTGCAAAACCTTGGTGAAAATGTCCTGCGAGGCCTTGTATCAAAACATTTCACATTGTCTGTTGCTACGTACGTTATGCTGTCAAAAGTGTTCGGCTCTTACTTGGTTGACAAACAATAGCAGGTCATCCAAACATGGAAGTAAGAATGGCAGCACTGTAGCTTAAAAGTGTACAAGTTAGCAAAATACAAGAAAATAACACACAAAAAAAGAGAGACAAAATTCCATATATGTGTATATATATAGCCTAGAAAAGAAGAAAACAAAAATAGCATAAAATTAGCCGACATGCTCGTAAAAACTATTGTACCACAAGTAAACTATCCCAATTTATGCAAATCCACAATTATACCCAAAACCAATAATAACCCAATTAGAGAAAGGGCTACAATTGTCTAACAACATGCCAAAAAATATGAAGCTAAAATGTAGTTAAATGTAGTCACATAGATCCATCCAAAAGTTGCCAGAAGATATTTGCAAAAATTTCTGCAAAGCCGTGACATTTATTTGAAATCCCATTGTTGAAAAGTGAATTACGACCGTAACCTGAGGCGCTTGCAAAACTTTGAGGAGCAGTAAAATAGATAGGATGGTTATTTATAGCCTTTGAATGGAAACGGTAGAGGAAGTGGAGTGGTGCAGCAACACACGCTGGCCAACGTGATCTGGACGACAGTCAACATTCCTGACTGGAGTGAGACATTCACACCAGGGGCTGTTGATTTTGGTTTAAAGTAGAAACATGGAGTAGCACCTCTGTGGTATCACAGTTGTGAACGTGCCCTGCAGCTAAAGCCAGGATGTGACAATAGTAACGGTTCAAGGATCAAGTTTCACCATTAATCACTGTATGTCAGAGAGATAAGATGCAGGGTAGCACAAGGAGACTAAAAGTATACAGGTTAACCTGCAGGTGGCACTGAATGGGCCTAACAATGACAAACAAATTAGATTACATTTCAACTGCTAATTACCCAGTGGAAATTAGAATATATACATCTATACATATAAAATAATAATAGTATAAATAAAATATATACATCTGTATATATGTATATATATAGTATGTGGTCGCAAAAGTGCAAACATCCTTTTGAAATTTAGACGTGTTTTTTTTTTAATCAACAGGTGACAAACATAAGTTAGTGCACAACCGCCATCAGTACAGTGAACTCCTGATGTAGTTCGGCTGTTGGACGAGGACTTTCTTGCCATTTATTAAACTCTGTCACACAGTGAAGGCCCTGGGCTGCAGAGAGGTTGACCCAGCATGAAAGAAGTTTCATTTTTGAAAAGGTATCTTTGAGGTGAGGGTCACAAAAGACTTTGTGAAGCTGTAACATTCCACAGGAAGTGGATGGTTGTCACAGATTGAAGAATGTAGGGGGCGACTGTGACAATGAACAGAACTTGATGTCACGATGACACGATTGATTACGAGAGCAATGTTAACAGTAAAGTTATGAGCAGGTTGCCATTTTTTACAAAACAGAAGAGGGGTTGACTCCAGTCCAGGGTTGACTCACAGGTCGTGAGATAGCATTTCATAGCTATTTAGCTTTTTCCATATAAAACCATCAAAGGTCCTTTATAATATGTGACAAAGGAAAAAAGCCAAGTCAAAGCTAAGATGTTTTGACTTGTGTTTTTTATTTCCACTGTCATGCAGCTCAGTTTGGTCTTTTCTTCACATCTTCAGTGTGAGACGTTTTTGTGTAGATGATCAAACGCATGCATGACTGTCCGTATGTCCAAGTGTTCTGTTAGTTCTGCAAGGCAAGAGCAGTGATAGGAGGAGGGGGAGGAGGGGGAGAGTGGGAGAGCGGGGAGATCTTCTCTGTTTAAGCCTAAATTCCTCGTTTATTTGTTTGATTAATTTGTGCAACGGCGTGCTGTGACCCTGTTCTGTCACACGTCTCCTTCACTGGGGGTTTATTTTAGCAGGGCGGTAAGTGGCCCCATAATGTCACAGTAATACTGGGTCAGGCTTAGCCGAATGCTGAGATGATACTGGGGGGCGGGAGGGGGAGAGGAGGAAGAAGAGGAAGAAGAAGAAGAGTAGCAGGGGGATGAGTTTATGTGAGAGAGAGGAGCGGGAGGAGGAGGAAAACGTCCCTCGTTCATCTTCCGAAAGTGAGCGTTAAAATAACACCTGGCCTGACTGGATGCACCGTGGGTGTGCTGGAAGGATCTGCACATCAGGCTAACAGGAAGTGTCAGCACATGCACACAAAGAAAGAGAGAGAGAGAGAGAGTGGGAGATGCTAACGCTCGCAAGTGAAAAATTAATTTCGCTTACAACACCCGTGTGACAGAAGTGAACCTGTAAGCCTTCACTGTCAATATCTCTGGAGGTCACAACCTCTCTGTACGAATGCAAATGCTTCAAATGTAACGCAGGGCTGTGTGTGCGCGCATATATTTTTAGTGTGTGTCCTTGTGTGTGTGGCAGCCGGGATGACGTTCAGCGGTGAGGTAGATGCTGGAGTTTAGAGGGACAGCGGAATACAGAGAGAGAGAGAGAGAGAGGGACGGCTTGCATATTCAACACACTGTCGCCCGGCTGTCATCGGCCGACTGAGCAGCGTTGAGATGGGGAACTGGTCAAATTACCGGCCGTGCTCGATTCTGTCTCCCACAGTCACAAGTCTGTCAGAGATGAGATTTAATCTCTTAATAACGAACCGGGCCCGAGATGTGTTTTTTCTCCCCCAGCCTCCTCTCATACTTTCCCTTTCTGACCGTCTTCAGATCACATCTGCTGGTGCTGACAAATCACATGCATCTCGCAGAGAGAAATATCAAAGTCTGAATATGTGATATTCCCTCCCTGCTCCGTATCTCTCCGTGCCTTCATCTCCTCCTCCTCTAATACAGGCTGTCGTGCCAGATCATGATTGATCAGGGTCTTAGTGGCCAACGCTGGCTTTCCCTCTCTCGCTGCGGAAATGAATGGGGATCAGATGTGCTCCAGCTATAAAGTTGGAAGCTGAGTTATTGGTGACACCAGCTACAGAGAGTGGAGAAGAAGAGAGAGAGATGGAAATGAGGAGGAGGTCGATGAAATGGATGTCTGCTCTGGGATGTATCAGGGCTCCGGAAAGTTCAGTGATTTCCGGGAAGACTTGAGAAACATGTGATCTAGTGATGCAGGTGACAAGAGAGGAGGAGTTACAAGCTCTTGTACTGTGTCTGAGGCATCTTTGATAATGGGAATCATAATAACACCAGGATTGTCCCACAAATAGACTACAACAGTGGTTCCCAACCTTCTTTGTGCCCTGGCACATATATATCGTCAGGAAAATCTCCACAGCACACCACCAAACCAAACAAAAATCTTACAAAAAGTATATGCAATGAAATGTAATAATATAGTTGAAGACAATGCTGATATACTGGCAGGAATTGAAGAAAGACACTCACAAAGATCTTCAACAGCTCTGACTATTTTTAGTTTTCATAGCCATCTGCTGCCACCTAGCAGAAGAGTATTTAATTGCTCTGCCTGTCACGCATTGACTGACAAAGAAAATTATTTGCAATAAATAAATAATAGTTTTTGGACCAATTAATTGAAATTTGATCATTTTCCACGGCACACCTAACGATCTCTTACGGCACTCTAGTGTGCCACGGCACAGAGGTTGGGAATCACTGGACAAAAAGCTCAAAATGTGACAGAAACATTGTGTGAAGAAGTCACTGAAGTTTCTCAGACAAGCTAATGGTTTCGACCTCCAGTTTTAGTCGACTCTTCACCTGAGCTGGAACACTGTAAACCATTGCTTCTTAAAGCGTGGGGCGGGTTCAATGTTCAAATGATGAGGGCGCAACTGCATTTTTATCTTCTTGAACTTGTCTGTTATTTTTGCGTTATTGATTTGAGTTCAATAAACTTGTCAGAATGTTTTATTGCGGCTGTAAAATTGTTTTGTTCGTTCCCCTTTGAAGAAGTGAACAAGTTTGATTATCATGTCTGAGAATGTTCACAGCAGTCCTTCTCAATCGTCGCTTTCTTTGATCGATTTATGTACGTATAATTATGACACAATTATATACTATTGGAACTCTAATTACTGTCGTGCGTACTAGACGTGCTGAACATGCCTACAGTACAGGACGTGCCGTCGTGATGTTTTATGGTCATTCTGTACCGACTTCAAGTTCATACCTTTCATACCAGCGACGACTGATCGGTCCCACTATTCTGGGACTTCACCGCAAAAACGGTCCACACCTATTAGCCTCAGGTCTGGGCACCTCGCTCCTCTTCACGCTGTTCCCACATGGCAGTCACCTTTGAAACTGTTGTAACTCTAGTTGATTAATGCCCCAGGAAATGAGCGCGTTGCCAGGGACGGCGTGGAAACGCTGGAACTTCCTGTGTTCTGCCGAGGGGCTGGAAGGCTTCGGTGTCCAACATCGAGCCTTTTAGCTAATTAGCTAAATCAGCTCGCTGGGGTTTAATTAGAAGCAGCTCGCAGACACACCCGTGTCCTGGGGGTCTTTAATTACCATCAGGTTCGTTAGGAGAGAAGGGCCTTGAGCTCTAATTACCTGCCTTCGTTGCACTCCTAGGTGTTTCTTTTGTTCCACGTCTCTAAAAGCCCGTATTTACAGGAAGAAAAAAACCGTAAAGACCCACAGGATGTACCGATACCTCGTTAAACTGCACGGTGAAGAGCGGAGATGTTTTCATTAGGAGGTCAAGAAGAGCCGTTAGAGCGGTGAGGGACAGGGCAGATAACCCAACAGGAGATTACAGTGACGGAGGCCTGTGAAGCTATTGAGTGACAGCTGTGGTGAAAGAGAGTGTGTGTGTGTGTGTGTGAGGAGCGTGTGATAAAGATGGAAGGAGAGAGAGAGAGAGAGATGCTGCCAGTTCGGTGTAAAAGAGCAGTGTGTGTGTTGTCTCTTCTTTCATGCTGATTGTCAGCCTGTAAGGTCTCGCACAGACAAACAGTGGTAATTACCCTGACTGGCTGTAGCAGTGACGGCACACTCACACTCACACACTGACCTTGTGTAGGTTACACCGGTACATTAGCAGAGACAGTGGACTCACTGCACGTTTCATTCATTACATTCACTCACTGAAGTTAATGCAGTCTACCCTGAAAATGACGGACGGTAATGAAAGCCAGCAAACTTTGTGTGACCTTTGACCCCATGAACTTATACAGCAGATTAAGTTAAAAGATTAAGAGATTTTCTTGTCATTGTTGGCTGCAGGATTCAAACCTCCTATTCAAACTTTTTACTTATTTTTGCCATTGTTTACATATTAGCAATTAGCAATTTATGGCTACAATTATTTTTTGTACAAGGAAAAAATTCGAGCAAATTGTTTGCTCGAATTTGCAAAAAAAGCAATTTCGAGCTGCTTTTTTTGCAGCTCAAAATTGTTCTATTGTTCTATTTTATATAATATTGTTGCCATCTTTTATTATTTTCAATATGTTGTCTTTTTTCCCTGTCTCTCTCTCTTTTTTTACATTTTCGTGATATTTAACCAATATCACATGTGTATTCTGTTCTATGGCAACGCTCACAGTGCGTTGCCAGATATCTTGTGCACCATGACACTTTCATGCCTTTCCCTGCTCTTCACAAAGTGCTGTGCCAGACCGTGTCAGGTCCGGCTGAGACGAGCCGGGTATGGATTCATTGATTGACAGCACGAGTGGAAGCTGCCAGGCTTGAGGCATCGAGTCACTTCAGTCGATTTGTCCTTGGCCGTCAGAGAGGACTGTGATGACACACAGAAAGAGCTATCAAAACACACAGTCAATGTAATGGAGTAAAGACACACTGAAAGTGAAGGCAACGCAAACAATGACGGCGTGGCTTTGGGAATGATGCTAAAATTATTGGCATCGTCTCCAATGGCAGCTTCTCCTCAACAGGACGAGCTGAGCTGAGAGTTGGTTTATTGTTCTGACATTTATCCTTGCATTTATATATGAATTACAGATTTGTCAGCATATATGAGAGTCAAAAAGCCCTGAATTAATAACAACATGTATTTACTTTAAATATATATAAAAAAGGTATTAGTTTTTACATCCTCTATTTGAATATAAATGTAAGCACTTCTTTAAGTGGTGTTTCTATCAGTCACATCACTCTTTTTGGAGTAAAAAAAACCTGACGGAGATCCATCAAATCCTTTCTCAAAACATTCATAATTTCATAATTCAAAAAAAGATTGTTGACTCAGAATGAGAATATATATATAAAAACCAGTCAACGTACTACAGCCAATGCTAAAGAAAAATGAAAAATAACAATGAAGATATTTCAAAATCAGACGTCTTTTGAAATAAAAAATATCCGTCTTACAACTGTTTGACTGACCCTGTACTGTACACGTTCCTAGTTGAGACATTTGTGTTTATTAAAAGAGCCACTGACGAAGATGAAGATAATGGGAACCTTCCTCATCATCAACGCCAGCGATGAAACCATGACGTTAATGTCCATTAGGGATGAGAATGGGCAGCATTTAACAGAGGGTAAAGGCACTGGTTTGAGGGAGGCTTTTGATGGTTATGGGGGCAATAATGCTAACAGGGTAATTAAAACAGAGGTGATGCTACAGTGGGAGCAGACGATGACTATAAATATTTCTACTCACACTACATGGGCCCAGGTTGGGTTAATGGTGGCACTGAAAGTCAATAGATGTTTAAGTAGATAGATGTGAGGAGAGATGGATGGAGCGGATGGGAATACATATTTATATGTCATTTTAATATATCAAAATATATCAAAATGACTAATAAAGCACTGTGGGCATATCGGTTCCATAGTGTAGTGGTTAGCACACCTGTCTCAGAAGCAGAGAATCCTGGGTTTGATTCCCTGAGCAAATCTGCTGCTAACATGACAATTTCCCAAATATGAGATCAATATAATACAAGTTTATTTGTTTTTATTTTTTATATACACACATATATACTTTTTTTTTTACCTGGGACTTGTCGGCCACCTACATGCCAGTGGTCAACAAGTTTTTTTTGGTATATGAAAAATGCCACGTTAGGTTGATTCAAATAAACGAATCACTTCAATTCATCGTCCTAAATGTTTCCCATAATTCTTTACTTGTAAAACACAGGCCCGGCCGCTCACGGTTTGATATTTACTGAGATCTCCAGTGATGCCTTCGACGGCGTTGTTAACAACGATGACGTGCTTTATTAGTCATTTTGATGATCAGGTCAATCCTGTTAATGAGGACGATGACGACGATGAAGACAAGTGTTTCCAGGTCTAACTCTCCTGCTGTTCCGTGCTCAGAGAGTACTAATGATATATTTAGCAGTAATCTACTGTACAGGACCACAGTGTGATGGAACTGTTTCTTGCAGTGCGTCTGATTCCTGTCTCCCCACACACAGAACACCAGAGCGTCCTGACAGTCCTGCCTCTCCCACAGAACACACCTTTAGCCATTCATCAGTGTCATCCTGTCGCCGTCGGTTATGGCCCGGAGCCCGTCGCGTCTTCATTACAGTCCGAATAAATCTGAAATAAAACCGCAGATGATTTATTAGCTTCCGATGGCGTGGCGCTGGTTAGCATGGTCCGCCGCCACTCGGGCCTGCAGAGACAGTTCTTAGACATGAGCAGCAGAAATGTGATGTGACAGAGAGACCGCTATGTGATGATATCAGTCTGTGATCGCAAGTTGTGTCTGATGAGCAGAGGAGGGCATCCTGGAACTGTCACACACCAACAGAGTTCATTTGCCGCTTGTGACTTTGTGATATTTGTCAACAGAAGTCAGGCGTTTTTTTTTTTTTTCAAAGCAAAGCTGAGAAACTGTCACATCTGTCATCTGGTGCAGCCAAAATGTTGTTTCACTTGTGGTTTCAATAAATTTATAAACTGTGACTATGTTAACAAGTGCTTTCCCGGCCAGCGTGTCTATGTAAACCTCCTGTGAGGTTGGTCCTCTGGCAAATACACAAAAAACAAAGTGCAGATAAAAACTGTTTGGGCCTCACTTTTCTCCAACTGTTTCCTATAAAACCACAAAGCTGGCTATGCTACCTCCGATGTCTGTAATGGAACAACATTAGCTATGATGCTAAGCAGGATTGGGGGATACGTAATACCCCTTAAACATCGCGTGACTCAAAGGATGGTGATGTAGCATAAACAAACGATCCCAGATGTGCAGTAATACGACTAAAGCTAGGATTCAGGGTTCACGATGAAGTTCTAAAAGTAAAGCCCATGACGGTCTTAAGATCTTTTTCTGTCTTTTCTCTTTTGTTCAGAGACAAAAGGTGAGCATTAAGACTGATATTTGTGTTGTGCCCGTGGAGTGTCCAGCCCAGGAGCCGTCCCAGCCCGGTCCAGATGACAGAGCTCCAGCTGACTCCAGGCCAGTGCACAGCTGAGACCTGCAGGTGTCACATTGTCCTGCTTGTCTCTAACCCAATTACACCTGGATCACCAGGGACACGCTGACTTAATCCAGCGAGGTACACGAGAGCATGTCAACACACACCCACACACACACACACACACACACGTAGTAGTAATAAATACATGCAGACACAGGAGAGGTGTGTGTGTGTGTGTGTGTGTGTGTACAGATGAAAGAAAGATGAAGTGAACAAAAAAAAAAATCTTGACATCCAGGATATTCATTTCGTACCTTTCTTACTGGATTAATTATGCATTAGAAAAGGCTAGAAGATAGCTGGAGAAATGAGCCAGTAAAAGAAAGTGGATTTTCAATATCATTTCCACCACCAGTCTACATTCAATCCTCCATCTTTTTTCATCCCTCTTTTTTGGCTCTGGCTCCAGTCACGTCTGTCTTATTTGTTTATTATCTGAAGAAGGGCTTGTTTTAATTTTATATTTTATATTTTTTGTATTATGAGACTCATTAGTTCATGTTACATTTGGAAATTGTTGGTGTATTTTGTTTTTAATGAATATTTAATTTTACCTATTTTACTTACTTATTTTTTAATTTACCAATTCTACAATAATGTTGACTTCCCCCAAAGTATAAAAAAACAGCACGTGTGTAAAGGAGATTGTTTTTTTTCCAGGCCACGGCTGTAAACAAGAATGTGTTCTTAATCTGTCTTGTCAGGTTAAATAGAGGTCAAATTAAAAAAAAGAAATGTAACAGTTGTAAATGTGTAACTAAATGCTTTCAAACGCATCCAGTTACACACTTACAGCATGTAAATTTGTCAGTGCAGGACTGAAGTGATGCTCTCTCTCTCTCTCTCTCTCTCTCTCTCTGATTCTGTGTGAGTGTGTGCACTCCCCCGGCTCACTCACCTCCATGTGGTATCAGGATGAGGGATGGTGCTGCCAGCAGTCAGGCCGACCTGGACTCAAGCTCCTCTCAAGGATTCCCTGCTGGAACCATTAGTCTGTGAATTAAACACCATTAGAGTGTACGCACACACGCACACACACACACACACACACGCACACACACACACACTCACGCACTTCTATATTTGCTTGCTCACACTCTCTTTTCTTCCTGCGGAGGACATCTTTTATGCCTCGTGTTAACTGCTGTGAGGGAAAGACTAAATAAACCAACACCTAACCCTCCTCAGACGTGCAGCAGTGCGGTGTTCCCCGCAGCCACAGCACATACTGTGTGAGAAGAAAATCCACAGAAATGATACCAAAAAAGTATAAAATATATATATATAAAAATATATTGATCTACTAAGTTTGACTAAGTTTCTTTCAGCGAGGAAACGTATTGAGTTTCACGGTAAATGAATCGGAGACGACATTTATTTCATTCATTTCTACTAATTTCTTTATTTCTTTGTCCAAACCATTAGGGCTGATTGCTTCTATGATTAAATGCTTTAATTGGACCTTGACGTATGGGGGTGGTGTTCGCCAGCAAGTGGATGAGCTTTAGATCTTAGAACGTTCTAGAAAAAAAAAGGAGGTTTGGACTGGCATTTTGGAATAAAAGTTAGCAACAACAGCAACGAGAAATGGACGGACGGTGGAATTATTGGCTGTAAAGTCTGCGTCTTCCTGATAATGCATTTAATTTAATTCCAATTAATAGAATAAATTAATTATCATTGTTAACTAAACATTTTGGACATCTCTACGAAAATGTAGAAACAAAAAAAGGAAACCGGTGCTGAAGCGGACAGCTGCACATTCTGAGTCTGGATCTGAGAGAGAGCTTTTTTTTCTCACAGTCACTAAAATAAATCAATGCATGTTGAACCCAGAAAGCACCACGCATGTGGTTCCTCTGGGAATCGAACCCAGGACTATTTCAAAGCAGCCGTGCTAACCGCTACACTATGGAACAGACTTGTATGTCTATTTTAGTTATAGATAAACTACAATATACATTTCTTTGTATTTTTCTTATACTTTCAATAGTGTATATATATATATATATATATACTTATATATATATATATATGTATATATATATATATAGTGTTTTTGTGTGAGAAGGAAAAATGTGTTCTGTTAGCTTGTGCTACATCATTAATATCACTGTCTGGACTTTGACTCTGTAGCTGTGACTCTCTCCAGATTTTAACTACCGACTCTCCTCTGCTCTGCTCTCATCCCTGTCTGTGATCCATAACCGACAGCTCCCTCAGCGTCTTCTTTATAATTCTTTCTCAGATTTAATGCCCCACCATCTGCATTGTGTGCGAGGAGGTAAAATGTCATCCAAATAAACGGCAGCTGAAATAAACGTGACAGCCAGGTGAAATAAACGAGCTGAATATATGACGCGATATGTTTTTCTGTCATCGCACAATCTGGGTGAGATATTTCTTCAAATCATACACACACACACACACACTCTCTCTCTCTAATTCAGTGTGTACTATTTATATATATTACAAGAGGCAACGGAGGGGTCACAGCTTTCAGGGGGGAGAGGTGAAAAGCTGCAGGGCTAAGATGAAAACACCGCGGCTCTGGATAACTACGGGCTGCACCAAACGGCTTCAAAAGGAGAGATTAGGGGAGGATGGAGATAGGAGGAGGTGCAGAGGTGGGGGAGTGCAGAGTACTGAAGGCAAGATATACGGTCGGGGTGTAAGGAAGGGCCAGACCCCGGAGTGAAGAGGGTCGAGCTAAAATAAAAACAGGAGGCAGAGGACTATCAGAGGGAGGAGGCCGTGAGGTGAGCAGGAGGCAAAAAGGCCACGAGGTAACGGAGCGGGCGGAGGGAGCGAGACGGAGCCGGCCGGGGTGGAGATGGAGGTGGTAGTGGGCGTAGACACGGGTACGGTGGAGCAGGACTGCGGGGCTGAGGGGGTGTGTCAATACAGATGCTCTGTGACCGGGTGTCACAGCTCGGGCCAGGAAGCTGAATCAGACGATTAATCACACGGCCCCTCTGCTTGTAATCAAACGGGCTGTGGCTATGATGTATGAGCCGTGTCACAACTACTGACTCACACACACACACAGCCGCTGCACTCACAGTTGATCATGTGCACGCAGGCATTCACAGATGTCTGAGGATGAGTGGGCGCACACACACACACACACACACAGAAACCACACAACCCACTTGGATTATGGCCGACTTCCAAAGTGCCGCTGGACTGGAGTTCAACGACACAAACAGCACTGGGAGGACGGCACGGTATAATCTTCGTCAGCAGAGGTGGAGGAGAAAATGTCAGCGTGCGGGGGGGTAAAAAAGAGGAGAAGATGAAGAAGGAGAAGAAGGAGTCGGTGGGAGATAAGGACTAATGAGGAAGACAGATATACTGAGTAATGGCACTGAAGAAGGATAGATGAAAAGATCTGAGCAGAAAGGTGGAGGTACGGCTGGAAATGAATGAATCAGGCAGTGGATAATGAGAGGGAGGGAGTGAAGGAAGTGAGGGCTGAGCCGGGGATGAAGAGGTGAATCCGTGGGGATGGAGGCAAAGCCCTTGGTCAGCGGTTTCCACGGCGATGCCGGACAGGCCAGCTGACAGGATGAATAATTTAGGACGAGGTGTGGACATCGATCCGACGGCGCACTGCTGCCTGACAACACTGTCCCGGCACGGATCAGAGACACTGGGTGTTAGACATACAGTCAAAGACGCAGCTTTAGAACTTCCTGATAACAGAGAGGAGCAGGAAATAAAGGCTTTTTAAAGACAGATGTTGAACTACGAATCCCCTGTACCACAACACACCATGACCTCCTCTTTGACCCTGTCAATAATTCAAGGTCAACATTCCACTGATGTGACGATGTTATCTGCTATTTGCCACCACCTCCGTCACCATGACTGTACCCATGTGAGCTGTTGGGTACTAGCTACAGCCACATAACTGCAGTATTTGATGTATATCTGTCCCAACACACCCATAGAGAGTCTAACGTCCGTCGTACTGACCGCCATGACACAGAAACAGTTGTACCATACTGTGGTACCGATCCTTTTCTGCTCAAATTTAACTTTAAAAAATATATATTTTTTTAATTCCTATATTTTTCTGCTGAGCCTTTTCTGAATGTCTGTGAACATTTCTATTTTATTATTATTATTTTTTTTATTCTATATTTTCTATGCATGTTAGGGGTCCCCTTATTTTTTGAAGTCACCACAGAGGTCCATGTCATATCATGACGATCCCTAACTCAACGTACACCCTCAGTGTGTACTCCCTTGATATTTCTAGAAGGTAATATTACAGTAATGGTTGTCACCTGCAGCGTACTGTCACCTCAGGTATTGTGTTTCCTCCCCTGTGGACGGAGTTGGTTTTCTAAACGTATCTCAGTACCAACAACGAGCAGTGTATTCATGTGCACTAGTACTGATACTGTATACACATCCAGAGTTACTTCAGAAAGTACCCCAGCGATACCCACAGACTGCAACAGAAATCCACGTCTCCTGCTCTGACTGCTTCGATGTCACTGTTCAGATTCCACTGTTTATTGTCATGGAGCTGATATTATTAATATGACTTGGGGTCGCGACCCCACACCCACGCACAAACACACCGTGCTGACAAACACCGACGGCTGCCTTTCGGTAGCTTCTCCGGGTTAAGTCCTTCCTGTTTTGTAAAGCCACTTCCTGTCTACTGAGACGTGATACTTCCTGGTTGAGTCAGATGTCTTTGACCCCCCCCCCCCCCCGCCCCCCCGGGGGCTGCCGTTCAAAGCAAACACAGCCACTTCCAGCACTTCTTCTCCCGTAGGAAGAGAAGAAAGGCACACACTAGGAGAGGAAACTTTTAAGTAGTCAGCCAGCGAATCCACACAATCAAAAAGCTCATTTCAATATTTTATTAGTTTATTCCTACGACGGTGACGATAATAAATATAGGATGTGATGAACATCCTCCAAAATAGTGGCTTCACTTTTTTTTTTCTTTTTTTTTTTTAGCAGCCTCTGGCACAACACGGGGCCATTTTTAACCCCGTGGAACAATGTTTCTCCCAAATCTCTGTAGCTTTGCAGGCACCTCTCCTCTTCATTCATCACACAGCCTGAACAAGTGACCGGGGAATGACCTCACACGCACTCACGCACACACACGCTAACCCACAAACACGGTATTAACTCACACAAAACCATGATCCATTTTTCACCAGCCTCGGAACACACACTCCAACATGCGTGTGCGCACACCTACACACACACACACACACACACAGGGCTTCATGCACGTACACTCACACGGAGCAGCTCCTATCACATCCGTTACAGATGGGCTCTCCTCCTCCTCAGTCCTAAATGAATATAAATGTGTCTGTTTGACATCATTCATCTGCCACAGAGGAACACATTTACCGTGTTCAGCCAAAAGAGGCAGTGTTAACCTCTCTGCTGCTGCCGCTGCTGCTGCTGCTGCTGCTGCCGCTGCAGGAGAGTGATGCATATGGAGGCAGGTTAACTGCAGCAGGGAATGGGAGCAGGGAGAAAATTAAACAAATACACTGGCAGACACAATGCCTATTAGAGAGAATCTAATAGTACTGGGGAAATGTGGGAAACTAAAGAAGTGTAAAGTCAAGTATTAGGTTTGTTGTTTCCACAATTACTTTAACGTTTACCAACCTAGATTTCCACAGAAGTTAATATGCTTTTTATAAATGAAAAAAAAAAAATTAAATCAAGCCACATGGTGGCAGAGTAGTTAGTGGTTTTGCCTCAGAGCAGGAGAGCAGCAGTTTACTGGTTCACTCCTCTGTGTTTCTGTGCAGATGCAAACTGTATGGGTGTGAGGATGAATTTATGGAAAATAGCATGAATAAATTGAACCTTTCAATAAAAGGCAAAATTAAAAAAAATAAATCTGGATAACATTTTAAGTAAAAGTTAGTTATAGGTACAGAATATTTTAGAACACTGTGGTTATACCTTTAGTTCAAGATATATTTTTCCAGTATTGTCGTGTGTCCATGCTCACTGGTTTGGCCCCGAGCTCTAAGCTAATAGTCTTAGCAGCACCAAGGAGCCACCATTTATTGAACTTAGCTTTGGTTACACATACATTAAACAGCAGCAAAATTATTAAAGGTTGAGATAAACAGTGTTCTTGAATCAGTATTATTATACTGATGTGGTTGGTTGTTCGGCTTTAGCTCCGCCAACAACAAGTTCCAGCCAAACGTTTGTCTTTGTCTGAATCAGTTGTTTGTTTACCTTTATGGCCACCTAAAAATAATTATTAACTGAAAATATCTTCTTGTATTTAATAACATTTCTGTCAAACCAAATTTTTCAATGACCTACATTTGTGTTTTCCCTTCTTCACAAAATATTTAACTCCACTTCACTACAGCTCAGCATCGTGCGCCCATCACACCTGATCTTATCTCCCCTCAGTTGACAGGTAGCATTCACAATGAAGCATTTGAAAGCCCATTAGCTGCACTTCCGGCTGTTGCAGAGCCAACAGTGATCCGATCTCATCAGTCTCAGACCAGATGAAGATGACATCCAGCTGAAAGTGAGCTGTGGACAGGCTACAGCGGCTGAGATTGGAACAAATTGAAAGAAAATGGTGGCGTACTCGCCGCTGAGAGATGCTTAGGGACGTGTCACACGAGCCAGTGGTGAAAATATACAAAAGACGGCACATCATGATGCTGTGTCATTCCACCGAGTCGTCCTCTGCATTTTTATTTATGCTTGTAAGAAGGGGAGAAAAGGAAAAGTGAGACACCTGCTGAAGGCACGCCGTGACATTTACGACCACCAAAGGGTCGTTTCACTTATCATCTGAAAACCATTAAAGTTCACCAGCTTCTGACCTGTGTCCTGAGTCACCACATCGTCACTGTGCACTGCTCTCACAGCCCTGAGGGAGGTGACAGCGCTTTCAAAGGCGGACGGTTCCTGCTCCGGCCTGTGTTCCATATGTCATTAGGGCCATTAGGAAAACAGTGGGTTCGCTTCAGCGCCAGGCTCCCAGACACTGCTGTGGGAGCAGCCGCGGGTTCATATAAAAAGCAGCGTTTCACTCCGTCACCCTTCCTCTCTTTGTCTGGCTGCCTGTATTAACCAGCCATTGTCTGCTTTTTTTTTTCCCCCTCACGACTCTGCTCTCTGAGCTGCATCCTCTACTTCCTCCCCTTAAGTCATGTCTCCTTCCCTCAATCCTTTCTCTGCTTCACCTTCACTGGTACCACAATCTGCCACCGGGGGCAGTAGGAGGGAAGATGTCAACCTCTGGAATGGCATCACAGCAGTCTAACTGCATTTTTAAGGTGGACATTTTTTTTTTACCCCTTAAACATTGTGAGTTATGGCCTGACATGAGGAAATATTTTTTTTAGTTTTTCTGGGAAAAATGATGTTCAGTAATATTGAAGATAAAGTGTGTTGACATTTATATATATATATATATAATTATTATTTTAAGTTGTCTTTTATGATAACTTAATGTAATGTTTGTGGCTAAAACTTATATATTTTGCAATGATTTTTTTTGCAGTTTAGCCATATGCAGATAGATAGATATTTCTTTCAACCGATTCGTTGCTCTTCCACTTTTCTCCCTTCAGGTAAGCAACTCACTAATATAGCACGCTCACCTTGAGGTCAGATTGAGGTCAGCGTGGAGAGTCATGCCTCCACCCTTTCTCTCCTCACCCTCTCCTCTTTCTTTCCCTCTTTCTTTCCCTCTCCCATTCCCGTGACAAAGAGATCAAGTTTGGTTGCCAGGGAAACAGGCTTTTTCCATGGCGATGTTGGAACACGTGGGAAGGGCAGGGCGGCTTTGTTTCGCTCGTGATGAAGGATTCTCTCCCATGCATGTTTAATCTCCAGACTTATGGTCCTAAACCTGGGAGCCCGGCCCATCTAGCACAGGCTGATTATGTTCAATGGAGCTTCTGACACCGTCATTCTGCCACTTTTATCACGCTGGCTGCAGCTCCCACCGCGGGCACCTTAGCCATTGTTGCTGCTGATGAGTACAGCTGAGAACGCAGATAGTCAGACCAAACAGGGAAGGCACACATGTGTCACTGAAACAGCTCTGCTCAAATAAACACACCGGCTCCACATACGTACATCCTAAAACATACATGGGACCGCGCACACAGTCCTTTATTGTCTTGTCTGGTATCTGTGGGCACCCACCCACCTCTGTTTGGCTTAGCACAGCAGAGGAAGAAATGGCAGATCACCATGGAAACCCCTGTGTGCCGTTCTGCTACAGCTGTGATGTATGTGGTGACACTTTTGACCCTGTGGTGAACTTTGGGCTGCAGGGGCTGTGCAGGGTCCAGAGAGATGCTGGATCAACCGCAGTATCTACCTCAGACTGAGGGTCCTGAGCATTTAAAAGAAAATATCTCGGCTGTTGCAGGAAAATCACAGCTGATCAGGAGCCTGTCACGGAAAAGAAAGAGGTCTCAGCAAGAGTCCTTATCAACACACGTTTACTGCTGCTCCTGAAAGACCTTGTATTTTATGGGTTGAATGTTTCATTGTTGGTGTCTTTGAAATGCTGAGGCTGCAGCGCATTATTGACTTCACTTTAGGATAAAAACTCGATTGACTTTGGAGCAAAAATTCAGTTCTATTTGACATATGTTATTTTGGCCATTTCTGCATTTTAATATTTTATTCAGCACATTTTCTTCTCAAATTTGCTGTTTTATAATAGGTACATTTTTTTTCTATTCATTTCTTTTTTTTTTTATAACGCCTCGGTGTTTACCTGTTGTCTTTACACTAACTTGGAGTGACTTTTGCCTCCTTATGTAACCCTAAAACCATATTGGAACATGCTAGCTGCCTTTTTTTTGAGCTAACATCAAGTTCTTCTTTGAAGTAAATTTAAATATATATATCTTGGCTCACAGGCCTACTACTTTGCTACTTTAAGGTTAAATTCACCCCATGTTTCGGCAATAAGTGGCCAAAGGAACAAATCTGCATCACAGCTATGACTTTATTTGTTATATTTGTTCCTCATTTTAGTCAAATCTTTATCTTTTTGCCAGTAATTAGCTAATCTGTAATTCTTGGCTTGTGAAAAAGTCTAGTTATTTTATCCAATCCAAGTTATGGCTTCAAAATTTAAATAAAAACTCTAACAGCATGTTGGATATAACATCTTATTGTGGGGCTCACAGGACAATTCTTTAGCTCCTCGTCTTTAGTCTTTTCAAAGTGAAAACAATTCATGTCTTGAGAACGTGAGTGGAGATGCCAGCAGCCTGTCTGTTGTCGAACGACGGGGCTACAGGCTGTCAGTTTTGGAAGTGCGATAAGACTCAAAGTTTGTTTGGCCCCCATGTGTTTGCTTCCGACTCACCTGTCAGTTATGTGTGCCCTTTATTGTCGCACAACACAACACTTCAGAACCTGTGTTGCCATGCCATTTCCACTGACATTTACAAATTATACACACACACACACGGGTTCATACGTCGGAGGGTCAAACACAGACGGCCCCGGCCTGGATGTGCGAGGGAACACACAGCGCTGCCGACGCTGTGTTTTCCCCACTGAGGCACGTACACACATTCATGAACACAGGCATTGTTGTGTGATGAGACACGAGAAATGTCACGCCAGCGCCCCTCCCCACCTGCCATCACCTCTACATAGACACAAGAATGCATGTCAGCTGCAACGGCAGAAACACAAAACAAAGAAAAAGACAAAAACAGAACAACAACAACAACAAGCCAAGCAATAATCATGAACACAAACTCTCTTTCTGAATCTGCCTCATTCAGCACTCTCCCGTTGCTTTTCTTTCTTTTTTGTCCCAAGACTCTTCTGCATTTCCACCACTAGGAGTGCTGCAGCTTTGCACAAAACCACTGCTTCCAAATCTGCCACAGCTGCTGCTGCTGCTGCCACTGCTGCTGCCACTGCTGCTGCCCCACACTGTGCTGCAGTGGAGCAGACGAAGGGGAGCTGACACCCAATAAATTCAGACAAGCAGACACTTTCCTAATCATTCACAATGTCATTCCTCCTTTTCTTCTTTTTTTATTAAAAAACAACTGGTTCCATATGGTACCAGACACACGGCAAATATACATTACATCTGACATATAGATAATGTAGACGTGGGAGAATTCTAACTCCTAAAACATGTTCCTCAGAGAAACGTGCTGCCCGTATTGTAAATCACATTCACAGGGAACACCACGGCCAAAATCACACGTAGAAAAACAGAAGAGAATCACAGGCACCGGCTCTGGTTCATGTATTTTGGGGTAGTTTTTCCACCATGTTTCTTATGTAAATTCTGCCTGGTTTGCTGCCAATAACATGTTTTTATTCACGGAGGGAGGAATTTTCCACCCTTTCTTCAAAAAAAAAAAAAAAAAAAAGCGAACCCAAAACAAAAGCCTAAAAGGACATTCCTTGTCCGGCTGCAGCTTTTCGGTCCTGTTTGTCCAGCCCACAGTCTGGAGGGGTCGTGACCTGGTAAGATACACTAAGACCTGCCATACCACTGAGAAGTCAACCCGCAGGTCGAGAGAAAGTCACCGTGGCACAACAGGAGGTTGAACTGAGCAGAGCAGCAGCCGCACACGTGCTCCCAGAACTCTCCAGCTCTCAGATTTATGAGGAATGTTTTATTTCCATTTATCAAATCCATACTTTATCAAGCCATCAACTTTCTAAAGACAGAGTTTTAAAGTCGCAGACAGGCCCTAAAGTGTAGTTTTTATATTTGACCATATTTAGTCACGTAGTTCCTGTTTGGCAGAACATTTTCACACATTATCACAAACAAACAAAAACATTTGTTTGGATACAGATAGTTCACCGTGTGTTACTGTGGTTGAAGTGGTTTGTTTTTCTATGATTCCATTCTTAAGACAATTTAGGAAATTATAACAAGAATTAAGGCAATGAGATGAGATGATGTAGTTATGGCCATTAAATTAGATTAGATTAGACGAGATTAGTTTTATTTATTTAGATTAGGTTAAATTAGTTTACATTAGATTAGACTAGATTAGATTAGATTAGTTTAGTTTAGTTTAGTTTAGTTTAGTTTAGTTTAGTTTAGATTAGATTAGATTAGTTTAGTTTAGTTTAGATTAGATTAGTTTAGATTAGTTTAGTTTAGACCCATGAGGATGAAATCTCAGCCAAAGTGTTTTGCTGACACTGTAGGTTCATTTACAGAAATCCATACAGTTCACGTGGACCCCCCCCCCAAGCACTAGTATCATATGAACTAAAGGTAACGTGGCCCCCAAAATGTTTCCCAGTTCCCCTGATGAACATGTAGCAAACCTGACAGAGGGAATAAGCTGCAGCGTGTTGAAGTTGGTTTCATATGTGTCTGTATATATATTAGAACACTGACTCTGATAAATGAATGTCCACCACCGTGG
>NC_024324.1:8218726-8228701 GCF_000523025.1 Cynoglossus semilaevis | reverse complement strand
GCCTGTGGTCCTGCCACTGATGTTGAGCGGGTGACCTTTTATCTCAGCTAATCCACACCAAAAAGCCCTAATTACTGCTGCCGCTCCACCAACCACCCCGGCCCAATAATCAATACAGCCGCTGGATCGCCCCATCAGCCACCACGGTGGATGTGTGTGAATTTAAAAAATAGATTTTGCATTTTTCTTAAGAAAATGGAACAGAGCTTGCAGACTGGAGACAGAGAATAAGAAAACAGCGTTCATTGTGTCTTTCTGTCACCAGGAAGACGTAGAGAGAATGACTACAGACGACTCACACACTCACACACACACACACACACACAGCCAGTCTGAATGTTGTGACACTAGTTGACCTTATTGAGCTGCTGTTGTGTCAAGAGTCCCTGATTAGAATATCTTCCCTTTAACCTTTAGCGGAGTGACGCGCCTCCTGGAATCAAAGAAATAAGCCATCGGTTTATGCAAAGAGGTAAATGTATCCTGTCGGTGTTTGATTCCTCGCTGGCATTTTCACCCAGCGCTTCCGTTACTCCACCACATGTGATGTGTTTCACTTCTTAACCGACAAGCAGGTGTGCATTTCTTTTTTTCTAAATGTTATATGATGACCTGACAGAGTAGAATGTGTGCTGCCCAGAGCACCCGGGCTTTTATCACTCTTTCTTTTTCTCACCTGTGATATATGTGCACACATAAAAGGCCCCGGGACAATCCAGGGCAACAAAGACCCAGGAAAAATGTTATCACAAAGAAAAAAAAGTTTCACAAAAATTTCACATGCAGCTGGAAAAAAAAAAAAAAAGAGAGCAATGTCTTTTTCTTCTTCTTTCCGTCCCTGTCTTTCTACTTCTGTCATTCCTCCTGACAGTCTTTGATTGGATCAGACAAGTTAATGAAAAGCAACACAGAGAAGACTACTGGCAGCCCTCGCCGCAGCCTGCACCTGCCAGAGTCTGCGCCGGTGTGTGCGCTCATACCTGCCCACTGACTGCGTCTGGACGTCTCATGTCCTCAGGCGTCCCAGCCAGTCAACACCGTGATGAGACAGTAAGAGAGTGATGAGAGGCTCATCCATAGCTCCGGGCTGGGGCTCCGTTGCGGAGACATGAAATGGTTATGAATATAAAGTACACTCCACTGTGTAGCTGCGGCAGAAGAAGCTGGAGGGGAGTGCTACATAGATGAGACCTCCGTCCCCTAAACTCTATAAAAGAGAGTGACAATACTTAATAGATTTTAAAGTGTCTTTGTTCCGTCTTATAAATGGCTTCACCCCGGTGTGTTTTACAATAAAGATGATGAAAGTCATCACAGGCTTTGGGATGAACCTGCCAGGCCGTACAACGGAAGGGCGGTAAGCGCTCTTGCCTTACAGCAAGAAGGTCACCAGTTCGAGCTCTAACTGTACTTGCTTTGACGAGCAATGAAAAATTATATGCAATAAATAAATAATAGTTTTCAGCTTAATTAAGCGAAAATGACCTCTAACGGCACACTGGTGTGCCGCGGCCCAGGGGTTGGGAATCACTGAGATATTGGATCAAACGTCATGGCATGACATCACTGCTGAAAGGAAAACCCCAAACTCTTTTATATACTTTTTTAAAGTTGTAGATAAATGTCCCTTCTTCTTCAGAGGTCATTTCTAAGTGGTGCTAAAAAAGTTCAGGCAAAAAGCAATTTGTAAATGTTCGCTCTTTTCTTTTTAACCTTTTAACCTTAATCTTCTTTTCCCCCATATTCTGTGGCAGTTGGAATCCGTAATGTTGCAGCGCTGCGTATTAAAAAAAAAAAGATAGAAGATCCTCTGATCTTGGCTTAGATACCTGAACCTTCCTGCTGCACAATAAAAATGCTCTGCCTATGGAATGTCTTTAAAAAACGTGTCACCGCTAACAAAAAGTTGGTTTTAGCTCCTGCTATATGTCAGTGTGTTTGCTGCTGAGATGATCTGTGGTCAGCTGTGGTCAATCTGTCTGCCCCTGCTGGTCACCAGGTCAGTGTGAGTCAATAACATGATGTGTGACACCGCTGTTATGACACTTCGCAGCCTAATCAAAAAGTATATCAATATTTATACACTGCACCTCAGGCACTGCGCTATAATTAGAAATTAAAGCCATTGACAACGGAACAGAAAACTCATTCCACCCGAATTAAATGCCTCTATTATGCAACGTACCTGCAGAAGGAGGCGTATTATGTTGATTTATTGGACGCTTCGCACTACGGAAACGAGCGGGACGTGTGTTAAAATGCAACAAATACATTGTTTCCCGTCCTGTAGCTGTGAGTGACCACAACATGCAGTGAAGGTTAATGGAATCGATGGCAATGACTCAACGTTGGTTCTATGGATAATTTCTGTTTATGATTTTATTGTGCTTCCTAACGCAGCTTAAAGTCTCAATCAGTGGACGTCAGAGGCCTTCAGAGCCGATAAAGACCAAACATGGAGGAAACAGTAAGAATTATTGTAACTCTCAATTTAAATTTTGGTTCTTTGTATAGTCCCATTTGACACAATGATATTCCCCGTGTCTTTCTCCCTGTATCAGTTTTACTTTGGCGTACGTTGCTAAAGACTTTTAATTTGAAATCTTCTTTTCTTATCAAAGGGCCAAGATTCTTGAGCTAAGTCACTGCCTGAAGGTTTCAGCTGTCGAAGTCTGTGCTGCGATGTGTGTCATCACCTCGGTATTCTTCAGTAATTACCACCTGATATTGATAAGGTTTTGGTTTTTTTTTCCAGACTTTTCTCAACTTGTTATCCTGTGAGATTGTTGACATCTGCCAAACAGACGATCTCGATACTTGGGAACTTAAAACATTTTAAAAGCTGTTTAAATATTTGGATGACGAATTTCTCAAAGTTTTTTCCCTCTTTAAATTGATTCAAATTTCACTTCAAAGACTGAAACACTTTTTCTGGGTTTCTTGTGAATTCAGTCTTGCGTCGGTGCACACTAATGGAATTAAAAACTAAAAATAGGACCTGTTTTTCTGGCTGCAGTGCTGCCTTTGGCGTTGCTGAGAGTTTTGTTGACACGTTCTGCACTGCTGGCACGAAGGTGGAAACCAAACCAGAAGACACGCACAAGTAGAGCCAGTCATCGCACTGGCAAACATTTGTAAGCACTTAAATCACAACGTCTTTGCCTTTGTCTGGAGCTGTCCATGTGTGCGATGCGTCCACAGTTACATCATGAATGATGTACATGTTAGTGGCTGCTGCAAAAACTGCAAATATACTGTTCCCTCAAAAACTGAAACTGCTCTCGACAAATGACAGAGACGACGCGGCCATATGTTTGTGGATATTAGCGGTACATATATGAACATATGACGGAGGACTGAAGACACGCAGCTCCACTGAGGGCCGCCCCAGTCGGCCTGGCCTGCTGAGTGAAGCCCTGTGCTAATGTTTAGCTTCAGGGGTGAAAAAGAAGGTGATGTGGGGGGAGGGCAGCGGCGAGGGGTACTGAGAGGGGTTGGGGCTGCTGTGTGGTAGACAGCGAGCGAGCAAAGTGAAGAGGGCTGCGGTTGAAGAAAAGGGAGGGATGGGTCATGGGGGAGCAATGAGGAGTGGGAGGGAAGGAAGGATGAAAGGTCCAACCCAGGATAGAGCAGGAGAGGTCCCGCTTGGTCCTGTCAGTCAGTCGTCTCTCTCTGACACCTGAACCTCCGCTGACCGGGTCGTGACTGCCTCTCTGGCACAGGAGATATCAGTGGGGGGGCTGACCTTTTGACCGCTCTCACCTCCTCATCTCCACAGCCCTGGATTCACCTTCTCCACAAATCTCCGGACAGGCTTTCTCAACTCTTTTCAAACCGTGCTCCTCCACCACTCATGGAGTTCTTTTTTTTTTTTGTTGCATTAAACTCATGAAGATGATGTTGGGCTCATGAACTGAAGGCTTAAATGACGACCTATAAACTGTCCACATGCCACCCATCGGAGGCCATGATTGGCCCCACTCAGACTTTTGAAATACATCCAATCAAGGATCTACTTATTTTGTCACATTTCCAGTGCATTTTTTTAGATGAACTTTAATGAACTGTTTATTCACATGATGTCATTCCACCCCGGGGGAAGACGAAGGCCGTGTTCAGACAGGCATTGAACCACGCTGGCTTTGATTTCTTGGTTGATAGCGAACGTGTGAAGCCACAGGCAGAGATTACACCAAGGAAAATGTTATCGTCAAGGCATTCGGTTTATGATGTTGCATTAAAGGCACAACAGCGCTGTATATAGAAAGAAGAAAAGTCATTGACACTTGCAATCACAGTCAGTCAGGCTGATCAACATTAGTCATCCATGATTAAAACGGTTAAAAACACATGTAGTTATGTAGTTTTTGTCCATTTTACTCCAGATATTTCTAATATTTCATCTTCAACACCGACTGTATACAAATGAAGCAAAGACAACTTGGTAATACAAAACTAAAAAGCTACTATAGTTCACCATATTAAACTAACCAGATTGTGGAAAGTAACAAAGAGCACAAACGCTGCAACAGCAGCTAAGAGTTAGCAAAAGAAAAAAATAATCAGGGACAGTATGTTTAACTAACTGTTTGCAAAAAAGGAGGAAGGGAAGGTTTAAGTCAAAATAGTGGTAGGTTAGGACAGATCAACAAGAATAACTAAAAGTTAACTAATAACTAAAGTAAAGTAAATTGTCAAAAAAAAAAAAAAAGGTGAGCTCAAAACTACAGCGAAGACAATTAAGAAACGATCGCAAAAAAGCTATAATGTATCCCATTTTAGGCCAGCAGTCATCATGTGGATGACATCATCACACAAATGGACGTATTGATTTGTATGACGGCCACGACTCTGACAAATCCACAGCTTTGATTGTTGTTTCTGCCTTTTAAACAGCGTAAACTTCTCTCCTGATGGAATTATAAAGCCCTGTGTAATGTTCCGGTGTCTGATAGCTTTCAGACTAATGGATTTGTTTCCCACATGATCTTCCAGGATTGTATTTCACCATCTCACCAGTATTTGAAACAGCCTGCCAGGCCTGTGACACTTTTATGAATCAGGAAATTTATGTTGGCAGATTTCAACCCAACATTGTCCCTATTTATGCTGGGCTGCCAGGACCTTAATATAATCTGGATGGCTGTGATTTTAAACGGTGAGCTTAGTGCAAACACACACGCTCATCCCCAGAGAGCCTGGTCTAATCCTGAGGTTTACATTGTTAGGACAACAGGGCTAATCCTGCTAACAGGGTGTTTATCTAGGAACGGCAACTGCTGAATCCCCAACACTCACAGTATTGACCCGCCGCGTAAAAAACAAGCGGGTGGTCGTAGTAAAGGCTGCACTGAAAAAGAGTGAAAAATAAATAAGAAATAGAAGTAAATGATCATTGGTGAATATTTCAGTAAAGTAGCAAACAAAGAAAGGAGGTCGGTGCTGCTCCGTATGCAGATGACTGTGTGGAGAGAGGACGAGGAGAATCAGAGCAGGAGAGGAACCCCCTCCCCAGGGAACATGGAAAACCCTACAGCTATAAGCCTGCATTTGAGACGGCAAACATGGACGCTTAAACAGAGCACGTCAATACCACAGGCTAACAAGGACAAGGATCAAACACACGTCAAACCGAGTCACCCCTGATCACCAGGAGATGTTTCATTTCCAGGTCAACAGCAGTGTCCTCAGACCATCAGTACAGAGGAACCTCGGTTGTTGGACGACTCCCATGTAGGAAAAGCCAACTGTGTTCCTCAGTGTTGGTATTCAGACTTTTTTTTTTGAGTCAGAGTCTGCTGATTTCTCCAACGCACCAGAACTTTGCACTTTGGGTAAAACCCAGTTTTTCCAGTTGATATGGACGTTCCTTGAACATGCGTGGGTTTTCTCCTCAGATGTGGACTCATTAAATGAATCATAGGTGTAAAAGTGGTTGTCTTTTATGGCATGGTGAACCACCCAGGGTGCACTGTGCCATCTCCTGATCGCCCCATCTCCCCTGGAACCACAGGCAGGATTAGGTTGTAGAAAACTGATCACTTAATGGATTCCCACAATTGTGGAATCGCAAGCAAGTGGAAATATTATATGTATTGATATTTAATAGAAAAAAACCCAGAATGTTTTCTCTTTGTCCAAATCTCTGACCAAAATAGTTCAATAATGCCTTTGCACATAAAGAATATGTGGCTCAGATAATGTAACAAAGGTGGACGCTCGCAGCAAATACCACGGTCAAGGTGAGATCTTTGTCACCCTCCTGGAAAAAAACCTGGTAGTAATTCTATCATTCAAACCAACAACCAGCTAAACATCGCCCAAGGAGCCTGTGTTTGGTCGTGAGCTGCTCTTTAAAAGACATTAGGTTCAACTCAGCCTGTTGTTTCCAGTCCATGTCATCACAGTTACAGGTGTAGAACCACAACAGCAGCATACACTAGATTCTGTGGCAGAATGAGCTCAGCTCCTCAGGGTGTGTGTGTGTGTTAATTAATGCAATCAGATCGGTGTTTCAGGAGAGCTCTACTGTACAGTATGTACCAGAACAAAGCGCGCACACACACACACACACACACACACACGTATCATTTCAGTGACTCAGAGTCACAAACATCACTGGTACAACAGAGCAGTACTGTTCCTTTGGTCACGTTTGTGTGCTAGAACTAATGGTGCGTTTAAGTACACAAATGGATTTCCAATGTTAAACGTAAGCCTGGATATATACAGGAAAATATGAAAGGAAAACACCCCTAGTACCTGACACATACATAAATCATATATATATATAGTTATTGATATAGATATATGTGTTTATATATACATATTTACACACATATGTACGCAGATATATATATGTATATATATGTACTGTATATATAAATAGATATAGATCATATAGAGAAATCCCATCTGCTCTAGAATGGCTATAGTACTGGCATATTCAAATCACGGCCCACGGGCCTCGCGTCGCCCTAATGCATCCTCAGAGTGGTCCAGTCTTTGAGAAACTGAGAGAATGACAATTGGAAAGTCATCAAACATTTCTGCAGCAGAACAGAACAGAGATGCAGCACTTTTCATAGCCTGAAAAATGCTACTTGCTGTGTATAGATTTTTTTTTACAATCACACCACTATGGCAGAATAGTTTGGCAGTAACAACATTATTATCATTGTGGTTGAGTTGTTTTTAAGGATCCACTTCAGTTCAACAGAGGCTCTAACTTCTCTGCTCTGTTGGATTATTGTGCTGGGTGGCGTTATCTTCCTGCTGGGGGATATTGGCAGGACGGCGGCAGGCTTTAGCATGCGTGTCAGGGCCGGGGGACGCTCCCTGAGCCAAATGCCAGTCTATAGATCGCAGAGGGGACTAAAGATCACATCATCGTCCACCCGGACACGGGTGACACCAGAAAGCGGACGTGGGAGAGAGGGAGGAGCGAATGATCCCTGCCAGGACGAGACGTTATAGACAGCTGCTGTCATTACAGGGGGAACGTGCGCAAGTTTGAGAGCACGGGCACGAGCGCTCACACACATACAGCAGCGCACTCACGCTCAGGGGGTGACGACGACGCTATAGACAAGTGCTGTCATTAGAGGAGTCTCTGTGGAGATCAGATGATAAGGAGAGAGGGGGAGGAAGGAGACACTGAGGAGGGAGGGGAAGTGTCCGGCTGTCTGCAGGTGAGAATGTGGCGTTGGAGAGGTCAGCACGCACACACACACACACACACAGACACCGGACACTGTTGTCTTCAATACTTTACAATTATTATCCTTGATTTTTCTACCACAATATGTTCAGCCTAATTTTCTGACTGAATTCTACATTCTAAATGGTTCACATAATGAAAATAAAAACACAAATATCCAGACAATTTGCTACACTGAGATATTTTATTGTTTTTCATTGCACAAATATAAACGATGTTTCCTATGCCACCATTTTGTGCTGGACTTTGTCAGGGACTTTTTTTTTTATTATAACCTACGTTTTCTCAGTGCAACACTGCCAGAAATGCACTGTATCATATTGATTTTTGGACAAATGTGTAATTTTCTACATGTCAAAAATGACAAGTCAAATTTTTCATATTCACATTTCACTCTTGCCTCCACAAACTAATGGACAAAGATGTGTACATAAATATTTCAAATAAAAATGGATCAATAATATTTGCCTCTGATAGATCACAAACTGAGGAGGCACTTCAGACTCAGATTGTTAGGAATCTGTTTATGTTCATGTTATTAGATTGTGTTTAGTCAACTTCTACGTCCGATGTTCCGTGATGGCCCCTGATGCTCAGAGACCATCCCAGAGTGACGAGGAGCTTTTATCCCCCCCACCCCCTTTTTTTTCTACTAAAGCCATAAACACAGACTATCACACAGATTTGAAGCAGAATCAATTTGTCTCACTAAGCTTTTTGTAACAAGTGCTGGAGATTAAGGTCTGCGCTGCTCCACGCCTGAAGGGGACAGGCAGCCTCACAGTGCATAGTTTCTCTCTGCCTCAGAGTGCGCTGCGTCCGTGAGCCTCGGGGCTCGGACACACAGGAGGATTAGAGTTACACCGAGCCTTACATCTGTCACTGAAGCATCTCTGCCATTCTTTATGATAACAAGCCGCTGCATTAAGGCTCTGTGTCTTTAGCATTGTAGCTGTGAACATGCACAGATTCTGATCTGATCTCAGGGGTTTAGTTTGTACTGTCTTTTCATTAACAAGGTTGGAGGTTTACATGACCCCGTGTCCCTGGATAATACAGCTTACCACAAAAGTTGCTTGGGTGAAATTCAGTGTTGATTCCTATGAGTTGTCATCAAGAGCCATTTAGATTCTTCAACACGATGCAGCCTGCGGAAATAACGTCAAGAAAAAACAACTTTCTCACACACTACGGTTGGAGTGGCTCCATGTCAGCTGCCATCAGAAAGGTTGAGCGGAGCATTTTGTAACAGTTAGCACACAAATTGCTCTCTGATCCCTGAGATTGTGTTTCAGCTGCTCTTCTGTCACAACGCACGTGAGCATCATTGCTCTTCCTACAGGGAGGACTGACGAATGGTTATCAGGTTGAAAAGATCGTCAGGTGAGCTCAAACATCCCGACAAACGCTGCACGTCGCCCTCAGCAGAATCCTCCTCACAGATGTTTGAATGTGAGGTGGTGAAACCCTTCGGCTGCCCCGGAGCTCTGGGTGTGTAAGTCAGAACAGAGCTTCTTTTCACCAACGGGATAGCAATTATGTCCTTCAGGCCATTTTAACACTTGCTACTTTAGCTGTCGAGTTAACTCCTGACACCAAAGAGTTCCGTCTTTCATATCAAAGATTTAAACCCAGCTATAGATCTCTTATTGACAAGGCACTCTGGAGTAAGTCTCAGATGTTGCCGACTACAAAGTTTGAGGATTATCGGATTATGTCAGTGTGTTAACGGCAAATCTGTAAGGTATAAAAGATTAACAAATTAATCATTAGCAGTAGATTAAACGTTCCTGCAAGAAGTTCACTGCAAAATAAAACAAGTAAACATTTTGTCCAAGTTCCTGGACTTTAGTTTAAGAACAATGGAGGAAAAAAAAGAAAAAAAAAAAGAGAGCAGCCATGGTAAATTTAAGGTAGTTTATTTTGACATTTTAAGAGACAACATAACCAAAGGAATGGAGGTCCCAACAGAACAAAATGTCCCACATAAACAGGGCTACTGTGGACCCCCACCCTAAACTGACAACAATCAAACAAAATAACCATGGCTTCTCATCTAGAGTCAATGATGAGGTCCAAAAACCACTGATGACTGTAACTTCAAACACTTGATCTAAAAAACAAATCTTCATTCTATTCTAAAAGACTTCTGGAGGATGCTGTACCATGGACAGTGTCAGGTCCCAAAATCAGATGGATCCAAGTCTGATTTTGGAATTGGCAACCATGGTACAGTCCTCCGTAAATATTCATTA
>NC_024324.1:8213464-8213822 GCF_000523025.1 Cynoglossus semilaevis | reverse complement strand
CCCCCCCTTCTTTGTTGAAGGTCTTCTGGGACAATCTAACAAAAAAAAAAAAAAAAACCCAAAAACTCTGGGTTGGAGATCTTCAGGATGAATCTGGGAAAAAACAAAACAAAACAGATGAGTCGTGTTATGTTCTGAAGTGAGCACACACACTGAGTTTCCGAACTTGACCTCCGTGTGCAGGATAAAAATAAAATCCTCCTTAGTTTCACCAAGTCTGAGATTAAACTGTAGACACATCAACAGAATGTAAAGTGAGGAGCAAGTAGCATCAATACTAGGTCCAAACAAGTCCCTTTATCTTCTGCCATTCAGCCCACAGAAGTTGTCAATACAATAAAAAAAAAATTAAAAAAGG
>NC_024324.1:8156630-8212805 GCF_000523025.1 Cynoglossus semilaevis | reverse complement strand
AAAGTTTGTGTTTCCCCTCCTTCCAGGGTACAAATTTTTCTGGAAAAAAAAACAAAAAAAAAAAAACAAGACAAAACAAAGGTAAGCAACCATGAATCACAAACAAATAAAGATGAGAAGGAAAAACCTGTCTTCTAATGGTGCTCTGCTCAGGAGTCTGCTTCAGCCGTGCTTCACCAGGTCCAGTCCAACATCTGCCACAGGACATAAGGAGAAGAAAAAACAATGTCCTGGTTCTTGGCCATGTCATTCAACATTCAGTCACATCAGTAGTAACAATGGCTCCCATGGAGTTGGTCCATCTGGGCTACTTCCACCCTGCAGTCCAGGAAGCTGGATTTCCAGAAGTCCTTCAGATCCTGAACCAACACCTCTGAGGCAGGAAATGTTGAGGGGGTCTTACCTGTTTGATTGACTGATCTTACCACATTCAGTCAACACCACCTAAATCATGTTGATAGAGTCTGGATGAGTCTGGCAAAAAAAAAAAAAAAAAAAAAAACAACCCAAAAACTCTGGGTTGAAGATCTTCAGGATGAATCTGGGGAAAAAAACAAAACAAAACAGAGATGAGTCGTGTTATGTTCTGAAGTGAGCACACACACTCAGTTTCCGAACTTGGCCTCCGTGCGCAGAAACCCCAACACGTCTGTTCAGTTGAAACAAAGTTGATACAAGTTTAACACATTGCCTACCCTATCTTTTAGAAATTCATTCACAAAAACACTGCAGCTGTAGTTTTAACACTGAAATGTTAAAATATAATTCAATTCGTAACCACGTTCTCCGAACACATCCAAACGTGCGTCAAAGTTTTTGAAACATAGGTTTCAGCAAAACAACAACAAATAACAATTAAAAAAAAAAAGTACCTTTTCTCCCACTTTGGGTGAAGTCAAAACGCCAACATTAGGGAATAAACATCCATCGTGACTCTCAGCCGTCCGTCCGTCCGTCCGTCCATCTGGACCAGGTCGAGTCGCTCATTAGGAATAACTCTCTACACCTGCGGCTTTTAACACGTGCGTGGGCCATTCAGACGCTCAGCGTCACATTCAGTTTAAATCCGTCGCATCTTTGTGACTTAACTACACTTGAGCTGCGTGATTGGCCGACTCCAGAGGGGCGGGGCGTCGGCAGCAGGGGTTTATTTAATTTTGTGCACTGTTTTTAATTAAGAGCTGATCAAGAAACAAACTGTTTATGTTTGAATCCTGAAATGCTTTATTACCAACAGACACTTCTCCGTTAAAGTGCAGTTAATGTTTGTTTGTTTGTTTGTTTGTTTGTTTGTTTGTGCAACAATGGAATTCCAAAATATAAATTGAGAACTTAATGTAACTTCTGAAGTATATCTATAGGGGGCGCTCCATGAACACGTTGGCTAACATTGTATATATATTAGATAAATGATCATTCACTCAACTTTACAAACTCTACATCCTCAACAATCGCACAAACCACAATGTTCTAATAAAACAAGTCTGACGTCACACAGTGCACCGTGCGCCACTGATAACACTCTCCGACACAGTCCAGTATGGTGTCTGTCTCTAGGCAACCGTGACACGCGCAGGCGCATACACAGAGGACGAGATCCGGTGGAGGGCTGAAGAGCGGATCTAGATGTGTTGGTGTCCATAATAATAAATAATAAAAGCTTGTCTGTCAGGTGACTACTCACATTAGTTATGTAAAAACAACTACCCAGACTACTCAGTGTCACCTGATCTCTCTCTGTCTCTCTCTCTGTGCGTGCGTGTGTGTGTGGACTCCTTTTACCTTTTTGGCATAAACACTGACCTTGTCACGACCAACACTTGATCCTAGCAGACTCTCAGGTAAACTTTTGTCAGAGGCCTTTGGGTTTAAGGTAGAATATGCAGAAATTTCAGGCGACTGTTTGTAAACACAGAGCAAACAGAAATAGAGCTGGAATCTTTATTTGATATTAATCTGACCACATAACCACAAACACATACGTATTTTAGTGCTTTATAACTCCATGCCCGCCCCCGCCCTCCCCCCACTTCACTCCTAGATGTTGAGTTTCAACATCACACATCTGTGTGTTTCTGTTGTTATATTTTTAGCTTAGCGATGCTAAGGAAAGATTGTCTTTTCTAGAACTTCCACATGAACAGAAGTGTCTGTCCTTACTTGTGTACATCTGCCAAGCTTGCCATGTGTGTGTGTGTGTGTGTGTTTGATGGGGGCCTTCTTTCTTTGGAGGGTATAAGGGCGCCTCATTGGCTGCCGTGCTGAGGTGAAGCAGAGGTCAGGCCCCGTGTGATGGATGGATCCCTGTCTCTAGACCACTGCCTCTCTCCCCGTCCTCATCAGGGCCTCAGACCTGCAGTGGCGTTCCCTCTGCGTGCTCTGCTCTTCCCACGTCTCTGTGTGCCATTTCTGTTCTTACTTAGCTCCATTTGGCCCAGTACGACAGCCTCGTCCGACCGCGGCAGCAGAGAAAACTGCGGACAACTCTCCGAGGTGAGTTCTGTAGCCTAGCTGTGAACAAACTGCTCTTCAGTCATCGTGCCTGGAACACTCCCCCTAATCCCTGCTTCTCCGCTGGTTAACTCTGCTCACATTCCAGCCACTGTGGTCTCGCCAGCCTCACAGACATATGCAGAAGCAGCAGGGCTGACTTCCTCTGACCACATGATGTCATCTCTCCACTCCTCTCCCTCCATCATACTGTCAATCCCTCCATCCGCACGGTTCCCTTTATCGGCACATGGAGACGCACATCTGTCGATGGAGGAATTCATTTTGGCTGCCAATCACACCAGGGGAGTGGTCAGTGAGCACATATGCCAATACGTCGACCGGCCTGATGACTGACTTCTGTCCATCTGCTGCTCTTGACTTTGTTGACACTTTGTAGATTCCTAAATAGAATGACAAACAGAGTGACCATGAGTGGGAAATGCACGTGTCACGCTTTTTGGGATTTGACCGAGTGAATGGGTGAAGACTGACCATGAACCTTCTCCAGCCAGAATGTATGGACTGAGATTATCTCTGATCAATGCGGGTGTCACTGCAGAGGACGCAGACACACTCTGATGATACGGCCGTGTTCATATTTGTGCAGCCTTCATTTGCATAATGTCATCTTCTCTATTACAATGGGGAAATGAGGCTTAACCGTGGAAGCGTAGGTCAATGAGGTTCAAAGGCAGGGCCAAATGGATATTTACCCTGGGTGGTGCGATGATGAGGTCTGAGTGTTATTTCTTTTTAGTGTTCTTGTTTGTTTGTCACAGAGCACCGCTATCACTGAGAAATTATGTTTCCTCCTGACGTATTTCCCAACGGCTTTGGTACAGATGAACAAACACCTTCACTTGGGAATCTGAGAAAAGCTTTAATTTTCTTTGCATAAAGTAACAAAATAAACTCACAGAGTTGAGGAATGGCCGTGCTTCCTCCTGACTCAGTGATCTTATAGGATACGACTCAGACTTCTGTGCAGGTCAAGCCTTCTGGAAACAGTTCCTCACTTTTGAAGTACATGCTCCGCCTGGTTTCTACAAGAACAATCAAGACCCAGTTTTAGTTTCTTTCCAAACCTAATGTTCTTCTTTGTTCATAACTTCTTCCTCCTGAAGAGGATTTACAGCTTTGACATTCCACACACTTCTACCTCCTTGTTTCACCTTCCTTCTGTCAACACAGACATTTGTTTGTCTTCACATTTATTCAAAACGGTTTTCAACATATCCTCTTCAATAATTAGATTTTTTTTTTCTTCTACACGTTGTAGTTCTGGTTGAACCTGTTGACAACACGTTGACTTCCAAAACAGTTTCTAGAACTTTATTGTCCTTTCAACCGTTTCATGGGCAACCACAAGTTAAGTAAAATTATTTCTAAAAGTTATTTCCTTCAGACCATAATACTTTTGTGTGAAGTGAAAGTTCAAAACTTTCAAACCAAAACGAGTTTCTTTTATTTTGATAAAATTGTCTGAGAGATAAATCTTTGTTTACGATTTCACCTTATTGGGTTTAGATAGAGATCATGGCGTTCTTAGAATAAACTCTGCCCTGGTATTTCAGTGGCAGCGTGGTATGATTGTCTGCGAACATAAATCAAATGTGTTGATATTTTAAATTATTTATCAAGGAGTAAAATATTTATTTATATATATTTAAAACATATATGTATTTTAAATGTATCTGCTTCTGCTTTTGTTTATGTTGCAAAATGTTTAATGTATATTAAATTATTTTAATAACACACTAATAAATAATAATAATAATTTATATTTTATTTAAATATTTTCTTCCATTAGAGAGCCCACACTCATTAAATAATTATTGGAAACATAAAGTGCGAATTATCAAATATAACTGAAAACTGTTTATTAAAATTACGATTATAATTTCAAACATTTAATTGAATTATATTATACCACAATTCCCAAGGTTTTGCGCCAATATACAAACGACAAAATTTCGAAACTAAATATAGGTCAGATATTGGACCATGTTTTCCGAAGGACATTGTGACAAATATATCGGCCAGTGTCATAAACTAATATTTTCCATATGTTCCAGGCCCATTTCATTAAGTGTCTGTTTTTTTAGGCCACATCAAGGACGCACACATGAATTTTACGTTTCATTTTTGCGCCACCTCGTCAACAGTCAGGGTTTTTTTTTGTGTCAAACATCTTTCATCGACTGTGTGTTTGTTCGAGGCCCTAATGAGAACCACCGGTCTGGTCGCAGGGACCGGGAACAGTGTCCAACTTTCAGCAAAGTGAGGTCAACCCTGCACTCAGCAGTCAGTCTGTGTGTGTGTGTGTGAGTGTGTGATCCGAGCCGAAGTGTTGACTGCACTTTTTCAGATGCTTGTTTGCGCAGTGCGATGTGTAAACTGTTGTTTAGGTTCAGGCTCTGACCGCGCGGTGACCCCGCAGTTTTCTTTCAGGGTCAGCTGCCTTTCTAATTCACTGTGGTCGGCTCCTGCAGAGCGCACAGAGGCCCGGGCTAAGAAAGAGACCTTCATCAAAGGGAAAAACCCAGAACACCTAAGAGCGTTCAGAGATGTTTTTTTTTTATTGTCTTGTAAAATAAAACAAGAATATTTAGTTCCTAAAATTATGTCCTTGTAGAAAAAGAGGGTAAAATAGTGACAAATATTTTTCTCTAAATTGTTGTCGATGCTCAATAGACAAATACAAATTAAAAGCAAAATGTTTTAAGCGTTTAAAAATAAATAAGATATCGATTTTTATTTTAAGTTATATATTTAAAATGAACTTTTCAAAATTGTTAATCAACTATGTTTATGTCTGAAAATGTATAACATATATATAATAACATTTAAATGAATATATATACAATTTAGTGGTAGTTTAGTAAATTGTATATATATTACTTAAATGTGTGTATATATACATATATGTGCGAGTGTATGTGTGCAATACAAACAAAATGTTTTGGTACACAGACAAACTAGACATACGTGAAATACACCAAGCAACAGGTAACTATTACCTTTATTTAATTTTTTATTTTAATAATTTTAATTATTTAATTTAACAAATTTAATGATAATAGTAATGATAATAGTCTACTAATGTTAGACTAATAGTAATGTTATTTTTGAAATTAATCACAATTAAGTTTCAATTAATATGCAACATGACAGAGGATGCACTTTGTGCTAAAAATATTTAAAAATGTATATATTTTATATATTATAGAATGATTGTATTTTTTGTGTGTTTTTCCTACATACAAGTTTAGTAGGTCAAATCCATTTTAAAGAATGTTTACTTCTCTGTGTATATTCAAATGAAAGCCAACCTTAAAACTTCAAACATGTTCAAACTTTGACGTCATCTTGATTTTCCTGACTGGCTCCTGGTTGTGTCAGTGAACATTCTTCGTTGTATTTACACCGAAACAACTGCTCTGACAACGAAATGAGGGTGTGACCCAACTCACCTTGTCACAGGTGCGGCCTTTGTCCTGAAAGAGAGGGGGAAAAAAACACATGAGCAGCACTGAAAATAAACAGCACCAATAACAGAGGAGCAGCTCGTGCAGATGAATGGCACCACCATCTCTGTTTATTTACGATGGGATGGAAGTGCATCCTTCAAAAACTGCATTTCTTTTCCATAATCGCATAATTTAATCTTGTGATTTAAACGCAGTTTCTTATAAAAGTTTAGTTTTGTGTTGATGTCAGCCTGTGTTTGACAGACACTGCTGCAACTTTTCACCGTGCACCCCGTCATCAGGTGCTGCTGATGACACCTCTGTGTAACTCGGTGAACTGGGGAGTTGACGCTGACGGGGCCAGTCGATAGTCTAACCTCGATGTTTAATCGATATGAGTTTTTTTTTTTAGTCCCCTCAATAAGACCGTAGCTCGATGAGGTTGTCATCACAAATTACGCGGGCGTCCGCGCTCCCATCTCCTCCGTGGATAAACATGCTCCTTCTTATGCCAATAGCGGTTGACCCCAGGGGGAGGGGACGCGCACGGCCGCATACATTGAGAGACTCAGATATGGGACATAAAAAGAACTGAAGACATGTGCTCTGATTGGTGGGTTAAAGTGGAGACTTTTTTTAAAAAAAAAGTATGATTTACCAGATGTTTGCGCTCATCAACGACACATGAAGAGTTTTCATTTGAAGTAAACGCACTTTAATACTCATGATTAACCCGTAAACGTCTCTCTGGACAATCCACTCTCCCTGGATTACATAGACCACAGATTAAAGCCTGCTCCGACAATCACGTGACCACGAAGCTCGGATCTCCAACTGATAAAACTCAGTGCCTCGCTCGTAAACACATGAAAGCATTGCGCGTCGTGCAAACCTCACACAGAATACATTCAGAAAGTCACAGACACACTTTCACAATAAACTCTATAAGGTGTTGGTTGATTGTTTGTTGCCTGATTGATCGACATCCCGGGCAATCAGTCCGGCCTCGGCCATCACGCACGTCTTTGGCACATGTGAGGTATTCGCTCGTGAGGGGGGGGGGCGTGAAAAAACAGGATCATGTTGTGCCACAGATTTAACATTTAGTCAGAAACCGTGTGAAACATCACGTACACAGGTATGTACACGAAACACTGAAAGTCTTCCAACACGTATTTAACCAGGAGATTTTTTTTCCAAAGTTCTCATTAGTGCATAAACTCGTCCACATCTGCAGGCTCTGACACAATAGCTGTGGCATGTGTGACGCCATGACATGTTCGACTCTAACTCTCAGTTAGAGGAGTAAGGGTCAGCTCCAGTGGACGACAGCGTGGATGTTGAGGGAGAAGGAGAGGATGGAGCAGAAATGGACTTCTCGGATGCTGCGTCGTCCTTTTTGTCCTCTGTGTTTTCCCCAGCATCCGAGCTTGTTGGAGCTTTGGCCGGAAGCAGCCCCTCCTTCTCCCGCTTCTTCTGCTTCATCCGCCGGTTCTGGAACCAGATTTTCACCTGAGTCTCATTCAGCTGCAGGGCAGCTGCAATCTCTACACGCCGCGCACGCGTCAGGTACTTGTTGAAGTGGAACTCCTTCTCCAACTCTGTGAGCTGCTTGGTGGTGAAGTTGGTCCGGACAGTGTTGGGCTGACCACCGTAGCCGTACTCCCCTGACCTGCCTGTGGGCAAACAAACCACGTCACCTTTGGCTGGAGATAAAATGATAATACGGATTGAAATAAACTAAACTAAAAGTAGAGCATCTCAGAGGAACCGAACGTGAGCAATGGCATGGCTTTGTTTTTCAATTTTATTCAATGATTTAATTTATAAATTTTTAAAACCTCATAATAATTATTCCAGGTTAATAATGCTTTGGATTTTTGTGCAAGTTCAGGTTCAGTTCTGTTCTGACTCCAGGAGCCAACATCCTGTAAACCAAAACCACATGGTCCATATTTAGCACCTACCAGTTTTTGGTGGGTTCCTCTTGACCTTCATCCAGTCAAAGGTCTGGGCAGAGGACGCAGCCTCGGACAGAGGGGAACAGCATGCCTCCAGGTGGGCTGCGTGCAGAGGAGACAGAGGGTTCGAACAGCCAGGAAACGGGGTGGCCTGTTCATGCCCGCCGCCGTAGGCTGCATGGGCGTACTGCAGCTGACCCAGGGGGGCGCCACTGTACCCTTGGCGATGCTGCGAGACCATGGGGGAGGAAATGTTGCCCGAGTACATCAACGGGCCACACTGTGGGAATCCAGCTGTGGTGTCAACTTCCTGGTTGAGTGCGTATGGGTTGTATGTAGCACAGAAACTTTGGGGTCCATAGCTGGAGCTACAGGCCGGGTGGGCCCCATAGGCAAGACCCAGAGGGGGGGCATTGGACTGGTACGACCCCTGGTGGGGGATGACATCAGGGGAAGCCCTGCTGCCCATGAACCGGTCATCCGCCCCGCAGTTGTTGACACTCACTGCACAGGACTGGAAAGTGGTCAAACCGTGGTCCGTGTGGAAAGTCCTGACCGAGCATGAGCCGCCGTCCCCGCTCATCACCGTGTAGTCCAGGAAGCTGCTCATTGTAGCATCTTTCGTCCAGGACCGAGGGACCGTCCGCCGTACAGACACCCTCAGGTCTCCTCTGATCTCCTCTGCTCTCCCCACTTTTCCCTCAGTGTCCGTGCCAATCTTTACCTTTACTCCGACCTCATCACGGGGAGGAGGAGGAGGACGCACGGCCCGATATCAATGAACGGCTGCTGTCACGTGGGCCCGGGTCAGCCAGTGAGGCACTTGTCCTTATCCCTGTGGCCGGTGACAGATTGGCGTTCGAGTGGCTATTTAAATTCCAGGCGCTCGTCGATCAAGGTGACGCGCGTCGCCACTAATGTATTGGCTGAGCAAACAACGAGCTGTAAGGCAAACGGCGGTGGACAGCGCCGGGGTCGCAGCACCATGAGCAGGGAGCGGATAAGAGTGTGACTCCGTTAACACCATAGATCTGCTGAGTGTCGCCCCAGGGAAGATTAACGCTTCACCCCTCGGCCAGTGCAAGTGGAGCTGCACACACTCTGACCTCAGGTGATGGGGCTATTTTTGGAAAAGTCTGTGAGTGTGTGTGTGTGTATGCCTGTGTAATATTTTGACATTGTTGGCGGTGTTTTCAGGGCCCTTGTTCTTATGAAACAAATGTCATTTCTGCGTCTGTTGTTATTGTTACGCATTTTAAGGGAGTGAGGTTTGTAATATAGTCCTAGGTAGACTGTACTAATGAATGGAGTGTGTGTGTGTGTGTGTGTGTGGGGGGGGTGTTGAGTGGCTAATGAATGGATTTGTGTATGCACTTGTACACTGTATGTTATAAAGGCTTTGTTACGGTATGAAATCTAAACTTAGACCTTGTTTTATTTATTCTTTTCACATCACTTTTAGGTTATTTGTTAAGAGCGTATCTATCTATCTATCTGTCTATCTATCTGACGGACAGACGAATGGCTGGATCAGTGCTTAGTGTGCGCACGTGCGCGCGCGCGCGGTCACGCTGTACCCTTTTGAGCTCATCCGCGCGCGTACGTGTCCGCCTCCATGTATCACACTTCGACTCTGTGAGGGGTTTGCACCGCGCCTCGACATGAAAGAAAAGACGGAGCGCTTCAACTTCCAGTCCATTGACAGAAACCCTTCTCTGCTGCCATATTAAAGTCACATTAGGAATGCGTGGCCGCCTTCACTTGCTGCAGGAAAGGGCGCGGGCGACGCGGCGACAAGATAACATATTGAACATTAAGCTCGTGTTGTATTATTTTTCTCCCTGCGTGTCTCGGGGTCACGGGGTCGGCTGTGTAGGTGACTGTGATTTTACACCCACATGTATTCATTACGCCTCTATAATGATCAAATGAGCTGATAATGTTAGGCACGTCGTAGGAGCTAATGTGCCCATATATGTAGCCCGAGGTGCGAGAGTGGGCTGATTATCCTGTTAAGTTCATCAAATCAAGCTGCGAGAGGAGTGGATGGAGTGAAGCGGGGGGGGGGGAGGGGAGGAAAGAGGAGAAGTGCGTGGGAAAGAGATACGGCAGATATGGCAGAGAGCAGAGGCAACCTCTCACTGAGGAAGGAAAAGGGAGGAGGCGGGAGGAGGGAAGGGAGGAGGCAGAGTGAGAGAAGGGATTGGACGGAAAGACGAGCGCCTCCTATGGTGGCATGTGGGAAATATCAGGAAAAATAGGACTTTCAGTTGTATATCGAACAGAGACACACAGATAGATAATGTGTATCATACAATACTACGAATAATATTTAAAAATATATATACAGTGCTGGCCGATATAGCACTTACAGCTGAGATATGACTCATTCTCAATCACAATGCACTGTGCAATTCAATGAGTTTGATTTTTTATTAAACAAATGAAACGAAGACATCTTTGCCCTTCAAAACCTTTCACAAAGAGGTCTTCCATAAAAGATAACATGTAGACTGTTCTCAGCAGCCACGTGCTGTTGTAAACACAAAGCAGCCATAACAGTAACTAACTTTAATTATTTAATGAAGCAAAAGAAAATGGTGTCAACAGAACACCTTGTGGCCATCTAGAATAGTGCACGACTGCACAGCAGTCTGTCATTTTCATTGTCTTACTAAGGCTGGATATCTTTACAAATGCAGAAGGCTACAGTGTCATTTGTTGTCTTTGGAGCTGAGCTGTTAGCCAGCAGTGCATGGAAAAAGCTTTGAATAAGTTGCTCACCACTCTTAGTCGCCACACCTGCCGGGGATGCCGGGTAACTGGCGCAGGCCTCCACGGTCACACCTTCGCTTCAGGTGACTAATGAGGTCCCTGTGTAGCAGCACGGCACAGTTTGTAAATAACATCCGTGGTGCAGCCAAACTTTTGATTCATAATTGACAGGCGAGTAAAGAGCTCTACCTACGCCATGTTTGTTTTGAACAGCGCGGCTACGCGCATCAATACGCCCCGAGGCGCACATACAATGGTGCACATCCGCGGTGCACGTTAATGTAAAGAAGATCCTATTTAGTCGGAGTAACAATGTTCAAAAATAATATGTTATTTGGTTTGTTACATGTACAAATAAATGCAGAAACCGCTCAATTTAAAAAAAAAGTTTTTTTACCCATATAAAGACATATATATATGTGTGTGTGTGTGTGAACATAGGCTATATATAAACAAGCATGTGGTTATTAATAAAGAAGTGCTGCAAAGTTCTCACTACAGTTAAAAAAAGAAAAAACGCAGTGGAGTCAATAGCTCCTCCGACATATATATACGCTTCCCTCCTCCCTCCTCCCTCCTCCCCCGTCTTCCCAGCTGCCTGTGCGGCCACAGAGCGAGTGGGCGCAGTGGAACCAGCCTGCTGCCTGTTTGCCTGTCTGTGGAAACTTCGCCAGACCCTGCAGCCTTCTTGGCTCTTTGTGTGAGCACATGTGCGCAGAATAGGCGCGCTGTCTCGGAATGATTTGGTTATACTGGCCCTGGTGGTTAGTCAAGGAGCTGTGGAGCGAGCCCTGCTCCTACCCATACCCCCATAGGCAGCGAGAGGGAGGGGGGGGGGGGGGGGGGGAGAGAGAGAGAGAGAGTTGAGTCATTCATTCAGTCGATGGAGTCCTTATGGCTTCCACATTATTCGATAAACCCAGATCTGGAGCTTGGTTGACTTGTATGAGTTTGTTAATCGATGCACACAGACCAGTGACGCAACTGGTGGTTTTGTTCAGTTCACACAAACACACTTGGAGTGTAATAACCTATTGAATCAAAGTGTGTGTGTGTGAGTGCATAACTGATTCCATAGGTCAAGTCAATACGGTAGAGCCAGAGCATAATAGAATAGAGTCGTCATCCCTGTATTGGACCTAAAGACTTCCAGTGCGACACTAACCCACGCTCCAATAAAGTTAGAAAAATACTACCAAAACCCGTGTAGTCTTCCTGGAATACTTCTCTCCACAGTCCCTGCTCTGCCCCGTGGACTAATTTCAGAGCCCGTGATTTAGTCTGTTCGAGCTGCTTCTGTTTGTGCCGCTGACTGCGGGCCAGAGCCGTGTTTAAACAAGCCATAAAAATGAATTATGACCGAACGCACGCACGAGTCTCGGCCCCTTTTAGCACCAGGAATTGGGGAGTCCCATATGAAAATGTAAGTGGGGTTTTATTTGTGCACATTACGCCACAATTGGTCTCCTTAATGTCCGCCTCATTCATGCCACGGAGTGATTTATGAGCTCCTGAAGGCAAACATGGCTCGGGTGTTTGCCTGCAACATGCACACAATGTGAAGAGCCTTGTCATGCTTTAAGAACCATGTTGGCGTGTATTTGCTTTTAAGGAATCTGTGCTAAGTCATTAAAAGGCCAATAAAAGATAAATGACGATAACGGCGACCGTGTAGTCTGCGTTCACGTGTTTGTTTCTCCTTTTGTTACATGCGTGCGTTGAACTACAACTCTGAATAATGTATTCCTAATCATAATAATAATTTTTATTTTTATTTATTTTTCCACTGCTAACTGCAAACTAATTTAAATGAATTCTAAACAAAATTCAACGGTATGAGTTTTTAAAAGTTTACTATTAAAGTTTAATTTGCGTGTGTTAATTTCACATATATTTATAGTCGATATTAGTAATTTGCAACTATGTAAATATGTGAAAAAATGAATTTAAAATACAAATACAATTCATGTACGTGCCTTTCCAACTCAATGCGGCCCACGCTATTTATATTCATTGGCAACCTGTTGTTAAAATTTGCATGCACCGTCTCTATTCCTCTGCCCTACTTTTTTTTTATTATTTTGCATATTTTCTACATGAATAATTCACGTAAGAAATGTTCAGCGTGTGAAATGGAAAAACAAACGACTCCAAACACAAGGAAAAAAAGGGATTGTAGCAAGTTAATTGTATTCTAACAAAAATATCCAAGACGTTGGGAGCTATACAAAAATAAAAACGACCAGGTTCCATAGGCCTAATATTGTATCATTATTCACATACACTCATAATTTCCATTCCAAGAGATCGATTTCTTATGGTAATTACAAGCCACTTTCTGAAGAAGAGCTACTTCAACGAGACAAGTCCGTCCTTACCTTGAATAAACTGTCAAGTCAAAGAAAAAAAAGAAAGAAAATCAAGAGAATAAATGTGCCGAATTTACAAACAACACCCGAGGTAACACCATTCTAGCCTGATATTTATTGTCCATCTTACCCCCTCAAAAAAATGGTTACTCTGATTGGTGTGAATTAATAGTTCAGATGCTGCAGGTCGATTGTAGTTAGAGACTCCGAGAAAAAATAGAAAGTGTCCGTGGAAATGTCCACCGGGCTGTCCAGAGATTCTGACAAGCTCGGCGAGGCCGCGTCGGAAAGTTGTAGGCAGGAATCCGAGGAGAAAGGCTGAAAGTCGTGTATAGAAACATCCAGGGCCGGGGGACTGTCGCCATTGTCCGGGTCAGATGCCGAGCCGGGGCCCATTGTTGACATGCAGCCCGGAACAGTGGGTGACGGGTTGGGAAAATGTTTCAGATTTTTGTCATTGCTGTTCAGCGGCGCAGCAGCAAAGCCGTGCAGGGACTCTCCATTGTGAAGCTGCTGTGACGAGGCCAGAGAGTTGTTTTGAAAGGAGCAGGTATCTCTTTCCAGCAGGGCCCCACTCCGCTCGTACAGCTGCGGGGCCTCGTCCTCCTCCTCCTCCTCCTCGCTGTGGATGCTGTCCTCGGCTCCGGCGCCTTTCCCGTCCCCGTTGTGGTTCTCCTTGCTCTGGGTCTGGCGCTTGTGCTTCATGCGTCGGTTCTGGAACCAGACCTTGACCTGCCTCTCGGTCAGGTCCAGCAGAGCGGCTATTTCCACCCTCCTCGGCCGACACAGATACTTGTTGAAGTGGAACTCCTTCTCCAGCTCCAGCAGCTGGGTGTTGGTGTACGCCGTCCTCAGCCGCCGGGAGCCTCCTCCTCCTCCTCCCCCGCCGCCGCCGCCGCCGCTCTCCACAATCTCAGGCGAGCCTGCAAGAAGGAGCAGAGTGGCGGAGTGAAGATTAAAATGCTGGACTGCACTGTTACATCACCTCACAACAACATGCTGCAGCAAAATGGCCGCTGGAGCTGCATTGAAGGCAGCCTCACAGCCTGTGCTGTCGTTATCTAAAAATCACCGCTGGTTACAGATAATAATCTTCTGCTTTTTACGCATAAAATAATGTGTTCGACCTGGTCGTGCAGAGGCAGAGAGGGTGCAGAATAAAAGCTGTGAGGTCCAGGCTGCTGTGGGATACTTAATGAATGCTCCAGCTGCCCTCCTCGGCAACGGCACTCCATCACTCTTCATTACTGTCACACATCAAAACTCTGCCACGGCGAGGAGAATAAATCATCTCCCATCACCAAACTTTAGCCCAAACTTTTCCCCTTTGCTCGGTCACAGCAAGGCAATAACAATGATCCAGTAAATCCAAAATGATTTGTTTATTCGGCTCATTTTACTGGTCACCTCAGTGCAGTCGGTTTTTTTTTCTCTCCCTAAAATGACATAGTCATCTCTGTTCCTGATGGAGAAATCACCCACCTTTTGGAGAAAAACACACGGGTCCATTGGAGATGGTGGTAGCGGTGGAGGTTGGCAGGTGGTTCCTCTTGGAGGCTTTCTTCTCCCGCATCCAAGGGTACTCCGGGGGTAGGGAGGCGGTGGGTAGCTGGCTGCATCCGTCGGGGCTGTGCCTAGGCCGGCCGTGGCGCGGATGGCTGCCCGGGTTCAGGCTGGGAATGGTCTGCTCAAAGGGAGGAGGAATCAGTGTCGGGCGTGAAAGCGTCGAGCTCTTGATTGATGAACTTTGAAATGAATCAGCGACAGGGGGGAAAGATGTCAGGCACTCAGCAAGCGACGGCTGACTATTGATAAAACCGCTCTCTCGCTCGAATTCGTAATTCATCTCCGCTCCCTGAGAGCCGAGGAAAGTTTGCACGCGTATTTTTATAAATGTTGCGGCTCAGTGAGGACGAGGAAAGAAAAAAAAATCATGTAGAAAAATCTCGTGGTTGGGTTTTTATTTTTTTTGGTTCTATTTCACTGATTACGGCCGTGTGGGGACCGAGCTACTATTAAACTATTGAATTCATGGAGACAAGGTTGAAATTGGACCGAATTGCCTGTCACATGATTACCTCTGTCCAATGACAATTTGAGGCTTAATCAAAAGAAGCCACTGTCTGTCTGATTGATCCAAAAAGTCAGGCGAAGCTGCGGGACGCCTGTTTTTATTTACATCTTTGTCCGCTCAGTTTATCCTCCTGCTCGCCATCAGAGTCCAGTCCAGTCCAGTCCAGTCCACTAAGCTACAAAATGTGTTTTTTAAGAATGGCTGACGCTCACTATTACAGGGAAGGAGCCCGGGCTGGGGTGCGCGCGGATTCGTGCACTCCTCTTTTCTCGTATTGTTTGAGGATGTCAGTCGAGAACGCCCCCAACCACACACACGCACACACACGCACGCACGCACACACAGACCGTCTCTCTCTCTCTCTCACACACACACACACACACACACCAGTAGCCATCCTTGAAATCCAGAAACAGCCAAAAGCTTCAAGATGTGTAAAAGAAACAAACCTCTGACCAAAACTGATATTGAGACATGTGGACAGAACCAGACCTCAGTCTGCCTCCTGACTGTGGTCCCCACAGGGACACATGTTGGCCCCTCAAATGTGCACAACAGTTAAAAAAAGAAGAAGAAAGAAAAATGCAGCGCATCCATCGACATGTGTCGCAATAAAACGCCCATCCATTAAGTTAACGCTGACGGATATGACACCTTCACGCTATTTTCTTCGCGTAAGAGGTGGGCAGGTGGTTCCTCTTGGAGGCTTTCTTCTCCCGCATCCAAGGGTACTCCGGGGGTAGGGAGGCGGTGGGTAGCTGGCTGCATCCGTCGGGGCTGTGCCTAGGCCGGCCGTGGCGCGGATGGCTGCCCGGGTTCAGGCTGGGAATGGTCTGCTCAAAGGGAGGAGGAATCAGTGTCGGGCGTGAAAGCGTCGAGCTCTTGATTGATGAACTTTGAAATGAATCAGCGACAGGGGGGAAAGATGTCAGGCACTCAGCAAGCGACGGCTGACTATTGATAAAACCGCTCTCTCGCTCGAATTCGTAATTCATCTCCGCTCCCTGAGAGCCGAGGAAAGTTTGCACGCGTATTTTTATAAATGTTGCGGCTCAGTGAGGACGAGGAAAGAAAAAAAAATCATGTAGAAAAATCTCGTGGTTGGGTTTTTATTTTTTTTGGTTCTATTTCACTGATTACGGCCGTGTGGGGACCGAGCTACTATTAAACTATTGAATTCATGGAGACAAGGTTGAAATTGGACCGAATTGCCTGTCACATGATTACCTCTGTCCAATGACAATTTGAGGCTTAATCAAAAGAAGCCACTGTCTGTCTGATTGATCCAAAAAGTCAGGCGAAGCTGCGGGACGCCTGTTTTTATTTACATCTTTGTCCGCTCAGTTTATCCTCCTGCTCGCCATCAGAGTCCAGTCCAGTCCAGTCCAGTCCACTAAGCTACAAAATGTGTTTTTTAAGAATGGCTGACGCTCACTATTACAGGGAAGGAGCCCGGGCTGGGGTGCGCGCGGATTCGTGCACTCCTCTTTTCTCGTATTGTTTGAGGATGTCAGTCGAGAACGCCCCCAACCACACACACGCACACACACGCACGCACGCACACACAGACCGTCTCTCTCTCTCTCTCACACACACACACACACACACACCAGTAGCCATCCTTGAAATCCAGAAACAGCCAAAAGCTTCAAGATGTGTAAAAGAAACAAACCTCTGACCAAAACTGATATTGAGACATGTGGACAGAACCAGACCTCAGTCTGCCTCCTGACTGTGGTCCCCACAGGGACACATGTTGGCCCCTCAAATGTGCACAACAGTTAAAAAAAGAAGAAGAAAGAAAAATGCAGCGCATCCATCGACATGTGTCGCAATAAAACGCCCATCCATTAAGTTAACGCTGACGGATATGACACCTTCACGCTATTTTCTTCGCGTAAGAGCAATTTAACATTTACAAACACATCACAAATTCATCACCCACATACCCACACGTACATGCATACATACATATATGCACATTCACGGTCGTTGCAGCCTCTTTATGCCGCTGTATAAACACATGTAGCCTACATATGATTTAGTCCATTTCCACCAAAGGTATATTTCCCAGGGAGATCACGCGTGCTAGTGCTAGCAAAGGCACCAGGAGGTTAGAAAGCACAGAGTCGTTCTTGTTCAATTTGGGGGGAAAGAAAAGAAAGAAAAGAATCCAGCTTTAAAATGTGAGCTTATTCTTATTTATGTGATTTTGTGAAAACCCGGCCCAGCTGCTGCTGAGAGCAGAGTTTACATCCACTGCTAGTCCTGCACTCATCACCTCCACCTGAAATTGCCATGGAAAAAAACACAATCATGATCGACCATGTACATGCACAGTCATTTGCAGCGCCATTATGCAGATGGAGTCGTTATTGAATGACCCTTGCTTCTGCAGCCCTTCAGATTTTTACAGCCCCTGCAGAACAATCCGTGCACGATTACACATAAAGGGGTGTTTTTTTCTTCTTCGTCTAGCTAGCACTACATTTTGGAATTTTATTTTTAAAAAAAAGAAAAAAGAAAGAAAGAAAAAAAAATCACGAGTAAGAGAGAGGGAGAGAGAGGAAGAAGAGAAGTAGTCATAGGCCTCTCTCAGTTTGTTGCTTATACACCAAACAAAGAGTCCTGGAAGCCTGTGCGCGATCAATCTTACTCGCCAAAAGGTCTGACAGCTCGGTGCCCTCACAACACATTTAAGGCTTCTAACTCTCCCTCGGATCAAATGCAGCCAGGAAGCGGCCAGAAACACTGGCCACTCAGATTAAAACCAGTCTCTGTTCGCAGTCAGAGCAGGGACTGTCGCTGGAGGGATGTTTTAGCAGATAAATAAGCCGCACAACCAGATGCGACCATTTTGCCTGTTTCTTTTCGAACAGCCGTCGGTGAGTACAGGGCGATGCCTCTCCACCTGTCTTTTATCTGCTGAGCTGAGAACCAAAGCGGGGAAAGAATATTTCTGCAGTTTTGGTGGACACGACGGTTTGTGTGCAGAGAGCAGAGCGTGTCGTGGTGGAAGACAGAGTTGCCAAGGGAAGAGATGGATGGCTTTTTTGGAATTACGCACAGGCTTTGTGTGTAAGGAAAGGAGTGGGTGGCGGCATTTAGTGAACCCCAGCTTGTCCCTCACACTTGTCTTTATGATTTAGTGGCTCCTTTCCCACGGATGGACAAAAATAAAATCCAAAAGAAATCATAATAATAAAAAAAACCCTGCTCTCGGATATATATTTGTTTTGTTTTTAGCCCAGTCTTCTACCTTGTGTGTTAATTACGCACGTGAGAGCAATTTAGTGCTGTGGGCGCGCGTGCATGTAGGCGTGCGTGTGTTTCTCAGTTGGATGCAGAAATACTCAGTGCATCAGTTTTTTTTTTCCCCTGCTTTGACACACCATGGTTCAATTGTTCTAGGTTTCCCTGCTAACCATATGTCAGGGCTACTATGTCCATGTCCTCTCCCATCAGTCAGTGTGGGCTCAGAGTGGATTACTGCTGCAAAATTAGTTACTACAAATGCGCATATAATAATCAGCAAAGGTTGGAATCAGTTGGGTTTGAAGAATCTCTGCATGAGTGGACGATATTTTTGAAAATATTTTTAAAAAACGGGGGTAAATGTAGTGTGTGTTATATTTCTGCCACATCAATAATATATATGCAGACACAAATAGTAAAATACATAAAGGATATTTCAAATTCTAAAATCCATACAACACCGAAAAAATACAAAGCTATCTGTTAGCGTCGATGTGGTGTTTTAATTTTCATAACCGTTTTTTTGTGTAAAATTGATATTTTTACACAGATGAAATGGGACCAATAACATCGTTATGATTCCATTTAAAATATTTTTAAATGAAAATATCAGTTCTCATTTAGCTTCTTGTGTTTTTTTTTCAGAGCCCCAGAAAGACCTGGCTGACATTTTAAAATTTTTAATGGATGTGACCACGCAGATGAGACCTGGAGGAGAGAGAGGGCCACGCGAGTTTTTAACGTACGGTGGAGAAAGAAAAAAAATCTGTATTATTCTTTTTAAATTGTTGAACGTATTAATAATGTTTTAACGAGTATTTTTTGTGCGTTAAAATATCGAAATCCTTGCTGTTGGTTTTATTTTTTGTTTACTGGTATTATTTTTTGCTTTGGATATTATTAACCATAATAATCATGAACTAATAATATTATTAAAATTAAAAGCATGTACCGTATTTTTTCTTAATGTTATTTTGTGTCATTTTTTAAATTTATAGTCCTGTAAAAACGACGTAACTTGTGCTACAGTTACATTTCAATTCTTTTATTCATTTGTTCGACCTGGAGCAGCATGGAATGTATGACATCAAAAAAAATTGTGATCTGTCTCTTTTTTCCTCAATAAAGAAACTGCTAACGTGTGTCTATTTTCCACCCTTATTGCATGACTGATTGGTTTTACATCGGCTGGGAAAACAAAATACCTCCTCGGAGAAGAAGAAGCAGAAAAAAAAAGAGAGGGGAAAAAATGAAAACATGGGGCTGTAATGGCGACATGGCATTTTTGCTGCTGCTGCTGCTGCTGCTGCAGACTACATATGTTTATGGAACAGAAAAAGGGGGTCGAGACTCGACAATCCATCAACCTTCTCCCCACACAAAGATCGCATGGGTGTCAAATAATACTAAAGGTCTCCTTTATCTTAACACCAAACCAAATAAATAACAACAGGGAGTACAATATAACAAAATAAAACACAAGCAAGAGGCTGCGCGATTAAGCTCGTGACCCCTTGTTGTTGTTGTTTTTTTCTTTCCTAGTTTTTTTTTTTTTTTTTTTTTTTGAAAATGTTATTTCCTCATAATCCAAGCTTTGGGCTCTGCGAGGATTCTTTCACAAGTGCAACAGAATGCAAAAAATAAGAAAAAAAAAAAAGAATAAAAAATTCTTCAACTGCGGATAAATAAAAATACGAACAAATTCACATTTAAATGAATAGTATACGTTCATAATACCCTGTTTGGAGTTTAAGCTTTAAAACAAATTTTTAAAAATAAAAAAGATTAAATAGGCCTATGCATATGCTGCCCCCCTCCCTCCAATTCTACAGTCCTACAGACCAGATAGAGTTCTTTTTGAGAGACAATGACACGAGCAAACAGAGACGAATCCAAGCAAAGTCGTGATTATTCATCCTAAACGCTACTTCACACATCAAACTAGGAGGAGAAAAATAAAGAAAAGCAGGGAGAAGGTGGAAGCTGCGAGGAGGCGCAGAAACAAAGCAGCTATGTGTCTGTAGGTGGGTACTGAAGACAATGGGCGGAGTGATCCGGGGTGGTGCGCCACCACCGCTACAGATGCGTCAGTTTGGGCGCTTCCTGGATTCTTCCCTGAGAGTAGTGCGGCGTAAGGTCTGTGTACGTCGGTGTCGGATCACACACTCCGTGATGCTGACTGTTGCCCATCGTGATTGCTCCGTTGTAGTCCATATTAGCGGACGGCGGGTGCGGGAGGTGGGTCAGACCGAAAACGGAGGCCCCAGAGTTAGGCATAGACTCCATGTAGCCTCCGCCGACATACACGGGGCTGCCCTGCATGTGCGTCCCATAGTTGCCATTGCCTTGGAGAGGATGCGCGTCATACTCGGGCGTGGCCGAGTCTGTCCCGGGATACCTCTTCTGGGAGGGCGGGCAGTTGTTGAGGGAGCTGTTCAAAGGCGGGGGATATGACGTGGCCATGCCGTATGCGTTTTGATGAGGTTTATTGTAAGACGTCGGCGACTGGGATTCATAAGGTACACTGTTTACAAGAGAATGCATAGAGTTGAGGTATCCTCCTCCTCCTCCTCCTCCTCCGCCACCACTGGAGGCTGGGCCCACGGGACTCCGCGGGGACTGTCCACCAGGGGAGGGCATCATCCCCACGCCCTTCTGATCCTTCTTGTACTTCATCCTGCGGTTCTGGAACCAGATCTTGATCTGTCTCTCTGTGAGGTTCAGTAGGTTGGCCATCTCCACCCTGCGGGGTCTGCAGAGGTACCGGTTGAAGTGGAACTCCTTCTCCAGCTCCACTAGCTGCGCGCTGGTGTAAGCTGTCCGGGCCCTCTTCGACGCTGCTGACCCTGGGGGACTCTTGTCTCCGGGACAGCTCTCCACTGTCAGGGAGGAGGAGAGGACAGTGTCAGTCAGTAATCCATTACAGACAGTTATACAGAGAGAGAGGAAAGTGAGAGTGAAAGGAAAACACGCACACGGCTGTTGAGAAAAGTCCCCACCGTCAGAGGCGTGGAGGAACTCGGGTTTACCAGATAAACATGCGCCGCCGTACTTCTGCGCATGTGTGGGGACGTGCACGCACACGCAGCAGACATCTTAATACTTTTTTTTTCTTTTTTGATAAATCTGTTCCCATGCTGCGAAGCACAAGGGTTATCATCAGGGCTCCACGAGACAATTAGCACTCCGTGTTCATACACAGCGGCAAAATAAACACCTGAATATGTCAGAAGCATCAATGGAAGCCAGGTTACCTTGAATTTACAACTCAAATCCACCTCGACCTCTATCTTCCGCTGCACATTCACAAAACGATCTCATGCAAACACAGCCGTATATCGTATATTCCTCAGGGTGCTCACGGCAGCACGCCTCTCCCTGAAATGTCTACCATTGCGTTTGGCTGCAGAACAGCGAGGTGTTGGTCCACTTACCGCCGTGGCAGACGGCCAACACTTCATAAATTTCACTACCTGTCGCCCAGGCAGACCTGGAGCCAGAGGAATGCACCGTGGCATATCCTGACCCAGTATTACACAGATGAGAGAGCCTGAGAGATGGTGGCACAGGAGGAGTACTGCAGTAACTCCTGCTAATGATTATTATTTGACTATTATTGTTTTAAAAACACTTGTGAAGGGCTGTAAAATTTGACCCCTCGTGACCCGCCTCACCCCGCCTCACCCCACCCCCAGGCAAGAGTATGTTTCATTATTGTCAGCACCTCAGCGCGTCTTCTTGAATTGAGAATGAAAACACGTTTTCATTCATAAACGTCTCTTCATATCTCCTGGGTCTCACACTCTCTCTTTGTTAAACTAGAGGATAACCATCTTTAAGAGGTGATGAAACTGCAGAGGGTTTTTTTCTTTCATTTTTTTCATATCAAAACTGCGTTTGTGAAACGTGCGTAAAGCGTGTCCCATAAAACCACTTTGTTATTAACAAATACAAACGCCTTATCATCATAAATCACCCTGAAGAGTGAGGCGTGACGTCACACAGTGTGTGGCTCTCACTGTAAACTAGGCCTTAATAAATGTGCATATGATGTATTTCAAAAAATGTCATACATTAAGAAAAAAAAATCAACAAGTCTGTGAATGTTGCACATAAACCCCACTCCAGAACCATTATGGTCTGCTTAATTCCCAGTTAATCAGCTGGATGTTGTCTACAGACGTGCTTTAAAGGGTTTAAGTGTCCGTTACCAAATGTCTGACGAAAACTAATCAAAAATGTTGCCCATCTAGAAAGGCTATAAAAGCACTTCACTGTGCAGCTTAAATTTTAACTGCAGGAAAGTGATTATGACTAAATGACAACATTACCCATTTAATTAACAAAGGGACATTTGGAAGATGAGCGTCCGTCCGTTTCTAATATGCTGCTCTTTATTTTAGGACATCTGGTCAGCATATGTGGGCCACACGACCCGAACCTTGTACCCATTCAGCCTAGTTATTGCTAACCTGGTAGGTCTTACTAGGACTCATAAAGGTCGAACTGAGTCTAAGGTGGAGATTTTAACTAAAAATAGAAGAGAGTTTTCCGCCTTCCTTAACTGTAACGTCAGGTTTGCGCACATGCGTAAAGCGTGCGTAAAAGCCCTTGGTTTTCACCAGTCAACACATACGGGTGGTCAAACTATTCTTGAGATTTTCTATAGATTCAGTGTACCATACATTTTGTACCTCAACTTGAAAATGATAATAAATAAAAATACAAATAAATAAACACTACAAGAGGAGAGAATTTCCTGTACGTTAAAAAAAATCTAATATAAAAACACACTTCCCACGCTCTGACCTAGTAATCCCCCTCTAATGAAAACAACAGGACAGAGTTGAACAACTGTTGTGTGCGTGTGTTTGTTTGTTGTCGCTACGGGAACATTATGTGATCAGTGAAGACGCCTGTTTACAGTAGGGCAGGTCAGCTGCAGGGCACGGGGATGACAAATGGCAGAATCTCCCTTTAATGTCGAGACACGTGGTTCTTCCCCAAGAACCCTGAATGTGTGTAGATCCTGTATTGTGTCTGGCATCAATTTAATCATCATTTTACCTATAGGAGTGAGGGGGCGGGGTGAGGGTTACTTCAATAAATAAATCAGAGTTTGTTCTTCATTCACCTGACGGTACACGATGTAACATTAACTACAGTTTAGTCATGAGTTCAGTGTTTCGGTTGAATTTTACTTCATCATTTCTATCCGTTATGTGACGTCTTCCTCAGCTACTTGGCCATAACCATAACACTCACAGCTTAATCTGACACTCATTTTAATCCTAACTCCAGACTAAATGCTGAATCTCAAAATACACTCTAACTCTGTCCAACACGTCTCCACAAAGACAGGAAAACCATCGTTATCCTTGTACTAGGTAAACACTAATACACGTCATTCCACTGTGGACTCCATCTGATTTAAATAAAGATTTCTCTCTTAGTGACATACAATATTTTTCATCAATTTCTGCCAATAAAATTGAATATAAAAAGTCACTTAAATCCTTCAGACCAAAACTTTAAATACTGCGTCCACAGACGTGACAAAATATTACTGTGATTAAAAAAATATATATACTTTTTTCACAGTGTCAAAGATAAAGTATAGCCTCAGTAAATGTTTTGTCCTGTAGGGATTTACCCCCCCCCCTCCTCACCCCCACCTGGTCACCCACTCTCACCCTCTTCACTTTGCACAACGATGTTTTATAACCCTGTGATTAACAGTGTGTGTGTGTGTGTGTGTGTGTGTACCTGAACTGGAGCTACTGGCGGGTTTCTGCTTGGTGTTCTGACGGGACTCCTTCATCCAGGGGAAGATCTGTTTGCCGCGGGCGTTAGAGGTCGGGGAATCGCTCTTGGCACTGGGCTGGTTGGACCCGTTGCTCGCGTTTTGGCTGATAGCACCGGGGGACTGTGAGGGAGGGGGCGGACCTGACACCGGCACCTGCGCTTGATTGCTTTCAGGGTGGACCTGGGACTGCGTCGCCTGGATGGCTGTGGTCCTGTCGCAGCCCTCCGCCATCTCCCCCGGCTTCTGCAGAGCCACGGTGCCGTCGGGAGACTGCAGGGAGCAGGCAGGTCGATGGTACTCACTTTCCACATGAGAGGCCCGGGGATATTGGACCTGATTGGCATCATAACTGAAGCCATTTGCGCTTTGATATGGGTAGCCACTGTAAATTGCAGAGCTGTCGTAGTAGGTTGCCTTTTGCATCTCGCCGTTTCCCAATATTTATTTCAGAAACTGACAGGGTCTTGACACCCTTGTAGAATAACATTGGCACCCCGTGGTCACGTGACGCCTCTCCGCCAATGGCCTCCTCGGGTGAACCTAGGGTTACAAGAAGCACTGTGAGGAGAAGAAATGGTGGCGATCCATCTTACTTTTCAATACAAGCCTGACACCAGAGACTATGGAGGCAAGATAGGGCCAACAGTTCTGCAGACTATTACCGTTTACCTTATGGCTTACACGGGGCACAAAGGCACGGACTAACCTTGTATTACCATTTGTGCCAAACAGCATCAAAACAAAAAACCTTTTAAGAGCATTTCGGATTGTTGAATCAATTGCAGGACCTAACAAGAAACTGCATGACATTCTAAACCTTTGAGCCGATAACGAGGAAACTGAATACACGGTTAGAGAAAAACGAATGGAGAAAAAAATAGATTTGGTGTTTTTTTCTAAAAAAAAAAAAAAAAAAAATACTGGTCTACAGGAAAGTCTTATTAGTGGGTTACCACACAGGAAAATAATATTTCTGTAACTCTGTTATTCTACCAACAGGCCTGTCAGCGGCGGATCTGATTTCCATGTAGCAGCTGAACACATTCCCCCCTTGACTCCCACAAACGTTTCACCCAATTTATGTTAAGAAATATCAAGCCCTTCAGTAAAAAGCCACCTGGCACCGAACATAAACAACCGCATTCTCTTCTTTCCTTTACACTCATTTATCTTTTTTGTTTTCTTTTTTTTCCCTCTCTCTCTTCCAGACAAGATAAATGAAAAGAGCCGAAAGGAATCCAGAAAAACCGGGCAGGCGTTTGTGCATCTTCCGTGACCAAACTGTGAGCTTTCTGCCTCCCAGGCCCCAGAATAATGTCCTGTTTCTCTGCTACTGCCTGGAAGCCGCGGCCCGTCGCCCTGACATATTTCGGACGGTGGGCTGGTCCGACCACGAACACGACCACGGAGCTACAGGGAGTGAAGAGCGGCACTTTTAACGCACAAGGAAATGGGAGAAACGACCGAGTTAATCCTGCTGGTTAATCGCCATAATTCACGCAGCTCACCACGGGAACACGAGCATAAAAAGGTAAGTGGGGAAACTAAAAACAATTGTGAAATAATGGTGATTTATTCTTAGTTACGAGCCAGTTCACGCATGGAGGACTTGCCTAAATAATAATAATAATAATAATAATAATAATAATAATAATAATAATAATAATAATAATAATAATAATTAGGTCACATTTTGGACTAAAATGTCATTAAATATTCTTTATTAAATGTAAAATAAAAATGACAGGCCTTTGTGCTTTTTCATAGTCAACTTTAAGTCTTACAGTGCGAATCCGAGATTATAAGATTGTTATAAAAATATAATGCATTTTTAAATAATTATGTATATAGTTCTAAAATGTACGCGCAATGGTAGGCAATGGTAGGCGCTAGGTAATCTTTGTGTGCGTTTTCCCAAAGAAGTCACAGTAAATGGTCCAACAGCGGTGCTCCTGAGCCCAGCCAGAATGTAAATCAGTCTAAAATGAGCAGCTAAACCGCAGCCTGAAAGCTGAATCTGCTCCCGACATGACCTGGAAAAGATATCAGGAAGAGCCCAGCGGTGAATATCTCCAGACGAGCCATGGCGATAGTCATAAATGGCAGAGAAAGAAAGAAAGACAAAAGACAGGCTGGATCTGTGCGCACAAGCCTCCGCTCCACGTTTTTTGAGAAATCTGGCTGCGTTGGACTCTGTGTGTGTGAGTGTGTCTCTGTGTGTGAACTCTTCCTGAACCGAGATCTAAGTCATACGGTGATAAATCACCGCACGACACACAAACTCCGCCATTTACAACCGAGGAAGACTATTTCTGGCCTGCTTACCTTTTCCTCTGACGACGAACACAGAGCACCGAGCAATATTTTCTCATTCAGCGACGAAATCGATCAAAGCAGTAATCCACAGGAAGAAAGTTTTACAGCCAGGGCTGGCTGGCTGGAGCGGCAGCAGCAGCAGCAGCAGCAGCAGCAGACTGCGCCCTGCCATACAGCAAGGCATTAGCAACCACAACAAAAAAGGAAGAGCAGAGAGAAACCCCTTTCCTCTGCTCTTTTTTTTCCTCTCCCTACTCGACGTGGATGGGTAAACCGAGATTACGAAAGCAGGCGTGAGCAGTCGGGTCAGCGAGATAAGACTTATCTGGCCCCACGATTGGATTTATCGTCATGCTACAGAGCAGTGGTCAGGGCGTCATAGCAATATTAAAGCACAGACAAGGCAGTGCTGGACTATGTGATCCTTCACCAGTACCATGCAGACACCAGTGAACTGCCCAGAACCAGAGCGTCACCATAGACAAGAAAAATTATGCAAATGAAGTAGCTCCTTGGAAAGCCAGTTCACATCAAGTGGCTGCCTCTCCTCCTCCTCCCCCAAACCAAATGAGGTGCAGAGTCTAGAGAAAATAATCCTCACAGATAACATGGGAATCTATCCCTCAAGTGTTTTAAATCTTTTTTTTTTTCTTTTGGGTTATTATTGACTCTGCACCGTCTGCAGTGGAATTATGAGCCCCGTGGATGAGGTGTTGGAGAGAAGGGGGCCATACAAAGGAATAACCAGCCGCTGACCGAGCTGCATTTCCATTTGCATGGAACATAAAGGGCTTCTATCCACAGCTTAATCATTAACACACCTTTTTTTTCTTCTGTAAAGCATTTATTCCTTAATACTGAGGAACAAGGACGCGCTGCAAGTCGGTTTCATTTCCCTTCCGCTCCTAGTTATTCTGCTCTCTGAAAAAAGGGGATCACAACACGGCTTTGCTGCCTTTTCTTTACACAACAGTAGCAGAGCCATAGATCAAATCAGTGTTTGAAGATTATTAAGAGGCGCAGACTGTGAAAAATGAGAAGTTTCATCACCAAAAGGCAAAGCAGAGGGAGGGCGGGAGCCGACAGCAGGGGAATCCCTCTGTCTTTGCAACACAAAAATACGAATATTTAAAAAAAAATAAACACATTTTTTTTCTTCACTTGTGTTAAATGCTGCTGATTCTCTAATGGTTTTAGAGCAGAACAAAAAATTCCAATGGCCATAGTTAAAAAGGTGCACAACGCGGACGGCGTGGGAGTGTGAGTGGGGTAAAAAATCCACGCGTGAGGATTTTTTTTAGCCCACTCGGCTTTTTCTTTTCTGAACCTCTGTATAATTATTTACTTCTTTGTTTACCGAAAATGCTGAATCGTTTTTCCCTTTTACTTGGATTGTGAGCTGAGGGTTAAAAGTCAGTGAGTTGGCGTTGAAAGGCTTTACGGAATTAAAAGATAATATATTAGAAAAATCTGGCAAAAAATAACTATAAAAATATTATTGTTAACTGAATAGCAGTCACACACGCAAACACACACGTGTCTCATACAGAGAGTAGGTTTTGAAAGGAGTGAGGCAGCTCTCCAAGAGCTACGATTTCCCTCGTCACATTTATAGTGACAAATTACACCACAAAGACAAGTGGAAGAGAAGGAATTATGGCTCACGGCTTGGTCATATTTGCTGCTGCGGAAAAACACACACAGAGGGGGAGAGAGGGAGAGAGAGAGTCCCTGCACTTCGGTGGGCGTGTGTGTGGTACTTATTAGAAATTGAATAAGGATATGACCATTGAGCAGTCATAATACAAATCAATAAAGACGTGTGGACTTACCGACGGCGGCTCGAGGTGTCCCGGAGACACTGCGACGGCCTGGCTTCACTGTAGAGGAGTCCTGCAGAAAGAAAAACAGAAAGAAAAACACGGCCTTCAGTCCTGTTCTCTAAATTATTCTTTAGTAATTATTTTTTCTTCTTCTGAAGCATAGAAAATACAGATGAGCGTAACGAATGTGTTGTTTTTGTGCGTAATCCCTGCGCATCGCTGCTGAAATGGCTTTTAAAAAATTTAAATAAACAGGAATGGAAGTCGTAGTTTCATTATTTTCAACATTGCTATTTCGTTTATCTTTAAAACATAACATATTTCAAAATATTTAACAATGCCCGATAAACAATTAAACTAACAATTATGATACAAAATGTAAAATTGGTAAAAAAACAAAAATAAAGAATCAACTAAAATCCTAAAACGGGCTTCAATGCAAATAAGCAGTTTGTTGTTTCCCTGCTGACCGCCGAGCATTTTCTGCACAAACGGATCGAATAGTCATTAGCTCCTGTGCACCATCTTCCCCAAGTCCCTCTGCCCATAAATCAAGCAGGCGCGCCGTGACCCCGGCGCGGCCGCGCGGTCCTGGATGGCACTCTGTCTTCCATTATATGCTCGTTTTCCCTGGCGGAGCGACACAACCCCGCCGCTTCCTCTCCTGAATTTTATTGGGGCTCATCTTGATGTAACATTTGCAGAGCAAAAAAAAAAAGAAAAAAAAAAGAAGCGTGTTTAAACACACACCATGTTGGTTTTATAAGACAGGATGCACCTCGGAGCGGCCCTGCGCTTTGTTTGTGTTCTTTCTTTTTTTTTTTTAAATATAAATATGTAAATATGTGGACGTGTTATTTAAACGTCTGTTTTATTTACAAAACGCAATACGGGTATTTAATTCACGATATTAACGGTGTAATTAAGCGGACTATGAGAGCAGCCGTTTGTTTGTTTAAATTGGACCTAGTGCCGTCTGTGTGTCGTTGTGCTACCTGCAGAGAAAAGCCTGGACCCTTTTTTACTGACCTCTGCCTCCCGCGGTAATAACTCACGACAGTAATGAACAATCGGCGGAAATACCTCAAAATAAAATCCATCCTCCCAAAGCTCGGGCTCAGACTCAGTCCGCGTGGAAAAACATATCCGTCCGTGACAGCAGTATAATACATCCACAGACGCGGGGCTCGACGGTCTCTCACTCCGCCTCTGTCTGCTGTGTTTTCTCGCTCCTCGGTAAACAAACTACACGGCCCGGTCTCCCCTCACAGAAAGTGGGGGTAACCCGCATATAATCAGCATCATATGGCCAGACCGGGACTCCGGTTTTCCTCGCCGTGCCATAACACCGCGCAGTATTATGCGCCGCGCTCACGTGACGCAACGTCAACTTAAATCCCTTTTATTTGAGGCCGTGAATCATTAATGGAGGCAGTCATTGCCCCTGAGGAGAAACGGATCAGTTTGGAGGGAGGAAAGAAAAAAAGAAGGGGGGGAAGACGAAGAGGGGCTATGTGACACAGAAATGTATCTGGCAGAGGAGCAAGAGTCTCGCAGAGAAACAGCTTTTCCACGTGTCGCCCATTCACAGAGAAAAAGGGCTGTTCTGTCACATTTAAAGTGCCATATATTTGCAGCCAGTTAGCGGCTGAGAGCGCTAATCCTGGCTGCATTCTGCTCATCAGATTCAAGTGCAGCCGCGGCTCAGAGCCAGGCTACAGCCAGCCACTGCTTTTGCAGTGCAGCGTGAAAATCCACACCATGTGGGAAGAAGAAGAAGACTTTTGTTTAAATTTTATTTTATTTTTCAACTTTAGAGTGGCATAAAGATGACTCCTGGCACTAATAAACCTCTCCTCATTTCTCTCTGTATTACACACTCGGGCTTTTTATGAGGGGGCGGGGGGCGCATTACAGACAATTGAACTCAAGAATGCCCCATCTATCTGCTCCCCCCCCGCCCCCCCCCCCCCTCCCCACTCTCTCTGTCAGAGCCCGGCTGTAATATCGCTCAGTGAGCCACTGCTTCTCCATCAGCAGAAACCTGCATGCTGCTGCCTTCACTGACACTAAACGTTCACCTGTCCTACACAGGGACTGTGCGAGTCCCGGTGGTCGCGAGAGGTGCGTGTCAGTCAGCAGTGAGCGGAAAGTGGAGGTGAAGTAACCAGAGAGTGTCTGCCCGACCCTGCTGATCGCTACACGGAGCCCCATCACACCTACAAGCACTTGTGCGTTTCCTGTGACCAAATGAGTGATGGTAGAAATTACATGTCGGTGCAAAGAGGATTTTTTCCCCTGAGCTTTTGGAGAAGGAAGGGGCTGAATGAACTAGGAGGCAAAAAAAAAGTACCCACTCCGGCCACTATCTCGCTGTGCATTGCCATCCCGATAAAACAACCCAATATTCAAGTAATGCGCCACGCGTGCGCCGTGGAGGTTTATCCGCCTGCCTGCAGCCTCTGCATGGCTGTTGCCCACAGTCGTTTTCTGGAGGAGGTTTGCTCTCCTCGGCCACATTTGCCGCGTTTTTACCCCGTCAACACCGAGCAGCGGGCGTGGAAAAATCCCACCACAACTATTAATCATTCGGGGCGGACACGGACAGCGTCCCCACTCCCACATCTGCCTTTGTCTGCTCAAACTACAACTTGAGCGGCAAAAACTTTTAAAGGGCGCAACAGAAGCAGCGCGGCTCTCATTAATTTACCTTGAACACATGTGGAACTGAAGAGGAGGAATTTTAATGCTAAAGGAGGGGGGGGGGGGCTTTTACGCACAGAACTTTTACGCACAGGTTCTGTATTTGTATTCCTTTAACTACTTTTGTTTTTGTTTTGTTTTGTTTTTGTTCCACAGATGGGAAGCTGCTGCCTGGACTTCTGTGGCTCGACTTGACCGTGCACTGGAGCTTGAACCACCCTCGTCTTTCCTGCATGGCCACACCTGAACTTCTCCCTGACCCGGACAGGAACACAATGTCTGGGTGCAGAACGTAAGCCTGCGTCCAACACGAGGGCCGTAACTACAGCTTTTCACAGCTTTAACTCCAGACTAGAAAGTTGACTAGTTGTCCCAACAGAGTTATTTACACAAACCAGAACTCCTTATCAGTGTCAGCGGAGAGGAGTTAAAGGCACAGACCTCTGGACGATGGCCAGTCCGTGGTCCATATCTGCCCACAATGTTGACACTCAGAGCTCTTAACAGCCAGGCTTGGGTTACCGACACACTCAGCCGAAGATAACTCTTTCTGCTAGGTTTACACCGAGCAACATCAAGGCTAAAGCGAAATCCAACGCCTAGAACTGATTGGAGCCATTCCTCATGGACGCAGAGCAGCACTTGGTTCGATTAAAGCCGAAGATTTATAACTAACACACTGTAGTGGTTCAAAATAAAACAGTTTGAATTTTCATGCTGGTTTCTGAACCTCTTTTTTTCATGCAAATGGAGGAGGTAAGTGAAAAACAAAAACCCCAGAACAAATACAAATAATAAGAACAGTAGTAACTAGAACCCACGTCTGAAGAGCCTTTAGGACCAGGTTAATGTTTAACTGGTGGTTAAATCGGCCATTGTGCCGTGTCTTATTGAAGGGCTCTGTCATGTCGAGTTGTCCTGACAACTTTTAGAAGCAACAGATAAGCGCCGCGCATTGTCTCCGTCATTAAAACACAGTTTCTGCTATTTATGCACAGATTAATTGGGAAATAATCACTGTCGCTCACATAATTTATGGCAGGCATCTATTAGGGCTCCTAATGGCGTCAGTAAAAACAGCCATTGTTTTGCAAAACCACGGCTGCAGACAGTTTAATTGTAATTATCAAATCAATGCAGGCATTGCTTTATAACCAGGAATGATTCGCCATATTAACATTTATATCTTCAGCAACTATTTTTTTAGATTATTATTATTATTTTCTTAAACTGTTGTCTTTAGGAAATGCTATTTCTTTCACAGTATAAGGTTAAAGCACGGATATAAAAACGTTTTCTATCGGAAAAATAATACATAAATAATATTGGAATCTACAGGAATGCTATGGTCAGACGTGGACTAAGTTTGTTTGTAACATCCCTAAAACACACATTGTCATCAATAAAGATGGGAAATACACGAACGGTTGTAATAAACTGCCATCAAATAACTTTACCTGCAGATAAATACTAATAAAAATGGTTAAAAACAGTATGGTCTACTCACAGGTCATGGAGGTGTGTGCAGCAGACATGCAGCGGGGCTGTATCAGGGGAGAAGAGACCAGACTTGTACCCTGCAGAGGATCACTCCGAATGAAAATAAAGGCAGATTTTCACATCTATTTCTGACCCCCGGGGCATTCATAATTCAGCACGTCACGTGAACAGGCGAATTAAAATTTCAGTACATCGGAATTGACCTCTATTCCCGACATCAAATGACTTCAAATCTTTAATTTGAAAGTTGGACTTGTCGGAGTAGCGCGCTGCCAATCAGCTTCAACGCCATCTTCTGCACAGCCTCCATGTCTGCACCATGTCTGCAGCCGCTGCTGCACAGAGCGGAGGAGCGGTTTGCACAAATCTCATCCTGTGTTTGTGTGTTGTTGATGGCGGAAGGTTTGCACAACGTGCAAGAAAAACAAACATGTGCGCACATTTGTTTTGGATTAGATGGTCAACAAAAGGTGTGTAAATATTGCTCGATTCCCTTTAGACAGAAAATGAAAATGGCTGGACGTGTAATGTTTTAGGTGTGATTTCCACAAACACGTGATCAGCAGCAGCACCCCGCTGCTCTTATAACCCCATTACTGCCTGTATATGTTCAAATATTTCACGGCAGGTTAAGTTGAGACGTGGTTAAGTGTCACATTACACTCAGAGGCCACTGGTGGTCTGGGTCTCTGGACAGGGCTACTATAATATATATATATATATATATATATATACACTATTACACAGGATTGTACTCCACGCCACTGTATACATGTGGCATATGTGAGCACTTTAATCCGACTGTGGTGTGAACTCATCTATTATGCAATTACGAGCTACATTTTTGTGCAGAGATGTGTGCCAAGATATATAAAGAATCACAGCACATTACATGCGCACTAGCAGCGTGTTTCTGCTCATATCTGCTCTCTCCATGAGGTCTGACAGGGGTGTTCAAGTGATGGATTGCTCAAGAGCTGTCCCCAAGAATAATTTTGGGGAAAATTCATGGCCGGGATTCACACCTTCAACGCCGTTTTTGTTTTCGTGCTGTCTCTGGGTGATAATCTTGAAAATGAGAAGAGAAGAAAAAAAGCTCCCGGAGACCTGAGCGCTGATGTATGGTCTGGCCACTGTGAGTGTCGAGAGGTCAGGGGTCAGGAGAAGTGCTCAGAGACGGTGATTGGTCAGAGCGGGCCGTGTCCCCTGGTTGAACTCTCTATTGTTTGGATGTAGCAGGTAGTGACCAACACTCACACTCTCGTGCACTGAGGTTGGCTGAATCCCACTATAGTGGCCACAAGAACAATATAAGTGGCCGGATATATTCAACAGTTTGGGTTTGGTCGAGGTTTTGTCAACAGCTGTTACCCGACTAATGGAGTTGATTTTTGCTTTTAAACATGCAATCTCCCTGGACAGCTGCTTAAAACCTTATCGCCGAATTTATTTGATAAGAAAAAGAACAAACAACTCAAATTGCGTATCGGTTAGTCACAAGGAGTTCGAAATTTTAAATTAGTCCAGTTGAAAAAGATTCAAATTATTATGCAAATTTGCGCAGTAAATACATTTGTACTATTTAAAAATAAATACATTAAATGCAAGCATAAATATCAATCTTTATCTGCACATTTTATTTTTAATTATTTTTAACGGTAGGCTGGTGAACGAACTAACGCGCTGACAGCCAGTTATCAATTTTACGCACGCGTCTTTCACCATTCGGATGCATCAAGTGGTGCTTTTGATGAAACTGTATTTGCACACATGCAAATAACAAAACAAAATATGTAAAATAATATCAGAAAGGCAGTGTCTTTTTCATATCCTTTCCGTGTTTTTTTAAAAAAAGCTACTGTCACGCTTTTACGCACGGCTTCAACGCCCACGTCCAATCCAAATTCGCAGCAGTGACAAAACAAATAATATCCAAATCCACTTGAGCCTCGTATGTGAAGTACATATTTATTTCACAAAGACAAATAGAACCTACACTAAGGTCTACAACACGACGGCCATCACTGAGACAACACACACACACACATATTCACAGTTTAGAACACAGCACGACATGGGACGCACCAGCACAAATAAAACTAGACCGTACGACAACAGCGATGAACAGAACTCTAGTGGACGAAATGCTTTTTTCTCTCCTTATTGTGCCTTCATTATGATTTGTCTATTTACATAAAAACGTGGGAGTCACCTGGACTACATTCAACAGTAAACCGACCCACCCTGACACACGAACTACAACTGTTAACTCTGGCTGATGCCACTCCTCTAAAACAGCCGCCTGCTCTGTCTAAACAGGCTTCTATAGATTCTCGCTAATAATCTTTCAAGTATATTAGAACTTTCCATGAGCAGTAATACAAAAATGAAAAAAACAAAACAAACGAACACAATAATAATCCAAAAGAACATATAGAAAATGAGCTCAAATTTACTTTTACCTCTGTCATTTTTAAGCTGTAATGATATCATTTTTGATCCAAGTCCTATGTCTGAGTGTGCGTAATCCTTCTTTTATAATAATAAACAAATATATAAACACTTCAGTCGCCTTCATGGCCGTTAAAGGTGAATTTCAAGCTTATATGAGGAGGATGAGCGGAGAGGAAGAGGGCACAAAGGACGAAACGGGGGCCCAATGGCTGAGGCAAGGTGAAAGGGAAAACACCACGAGTGAAAAATACTGAGAATTGGTCCAACAAATTCCACTTGTGTTATTTGCCATCTCAGTCTGGACTGGGGGGGGGTTTGTGGGACGGGTTCGGTCGTGCACTATAGACCTGCGGTGCACGGCGTGGGGACGAGCTGCTGGCCTGTTTTGATCTGCTGCTGCTGCTGGGGCCCCGAGGCTGAGGAAGAAGAGGAGGAGGAGGAGGAGGAGGCCGAGCTGGAGGAGCGGATTTTGGTGTTGGGAAGCTTGTGCTCCTTCTTCCACTTCATCCTCCGGTTCTGGAACCAGATTTTGACCTGACGCTCGGACAGACACATGGTGTGCGCAATTTCCACCCGTCTGCGCCGGGTCAGGTAGCGATTGAAGTGGAACTCCTTCTCCAGCTCCAGAGCCTGCTGGCGGGTGTAGGCAGTGCGGGACCTCTTGGGCACTCCTCCATTGTAACTGGGATTGACTGGAAAAGGGAGGAAAAAAAAAACAGCCACATAAGCAAGCAGGTGTTACAGCGGCGTTCATTCCACAGCGTTCACTCCAAGCACAAATATCCCCCTCCACGGGACGCGTTAGTGGACGGCGGAGCATCAAACATTCATGAAAATGTCTGAGAATCGCAGCCGCTCCGTTTGTTTAATTCTGTGTCTTGATTCAGTTTACGAACGTGACCTTATTGTGGAGATGCCGAGTGAGAACGCATTCGCATCCAGGGACAGATCATGGCTTAGAGATGATTAACAAAACAGCGGGGTTAGATATTACACTTTGGCTGGGCTCCAGCGCTGGAGGTAGTTTGGGGTAAAAAGGCACATGGCCCCGACAGACGAACATAGGCAATAAAATTTACGAGGGTCCTTAATTACCGACCCCGCTGCTCGATAGTCGTAAATTGCTGCACGGGCTGCTACTACCGCTGCCTCAAAAGCTCTGCCCGTGTCCCAGCGCCTGCTTTTCCACAGGATCATGTTTAACCGCGAGCATAACTCACCGTTGGTTGCGTGGACCTTTTTCATCCAGGGGTACACCACCGGCTCCTTGCCCTTCGCTACGCCGGGATACACCTCAGTGGCCAGGCTGCAGTCTTTGCTGGCATTTACTCCTGCGCCACCGTCTGGGGCCGCGGAGAGGCGAGGACCGTGGCTCTGTGGAACCGGCTGCGGCTGTGCGTGATGCCCGTCGCCGAAATCGTCGAGTCCAGTGGCGGCGACGTTACCGTAATCATAGCCGGGTTCTGTGTAGTTTGACCTCGGGTAGGCTGGCTCTTCGTGATGGGGGAAGCCCGTATCTTTTGGTCGCTCGTAGTAATCTCCAGGGTTGGGGATGTATCCGCTCTGCTGATATTCGTCGCATGGAGGAAAGGAAGGCTCGATATAGTTGGAGTTTATCAAGTAGGAACTCATGGTCATTAATTTGTGAAGTGCAACAATACTAATTTTTATCGCGCTGTCGTTTTTCTGATCTCCACAAAACCCTCCTACTCCCTGTCAAATGTACAAAGTTGCCTGGTCACGTGTGAGGCGCCACCAATCACGGCGTGTCCTGTGGGCATCATGTAAACAGGAACCAATGGAAAGCATGGCACTGGTACCAGCACAGCTGCCTGGACTGGCTTACGTTGGTGTTTTCCTTATTAAATCACAGTATATAAAGCAAAACCAATCAACTAACTTGTTTACTGCAGGAGCTCCAAGTTCTGTGGGCGAGGTTTGAGGGAAAAAGCCCTGCCTGTGAGAATACAGCGTGGAAAAAAAATATAGACGACTAAAAAACAAAAGGCATTTTTTAAAATCGGAGAGTAAACCAAGTCATGTTGCAGGTAAAACTGAGCAAAGTCTGTTTTTTAGATGCAAATAAAATAGATTCTGACGACACGACTGCAAGACGGAGGCTGCGGTCTGTGCACAGTTCTCCTGCTCCTGCACTCAACACCCGCTGCTCTGCGGACACTGAAGGCTGCATGCAAAATAAATGAGCTGTTCGAATCAGATAAATCTGATTATTACTCACTTACGGCAACACAAGAAACCAAAATAAATCCAAGAATCCAAACAGTGCAGCTGCACACAGTCCATTCCTGTGCCTTCTTTCTTTCGCACTTGCAGATGCAACAACATCTCACATGTTGTTCAAAAACATGGCTACAGTTTGAGGAGGTCATTTTTGGCCTCTCTTTGTCTCCAAACACACCACACTGGACTTATCTGACACGGATGGCACCGTGTTGACGTCCTCCACGTGGGACGTGAAAAACCCTCTGCTCCAAATACGAATATTGAAGCCAAAGCCACAAAGACAACAACAAAATAAAATGAAAAAAACTCACCATTAATGGGATTTTTAAACCAGTCCAGCACCAGACCGGACGGTTTACAGTAACAACATGTCAGCCACGATTACACTGCAAGAGGTGCACACACTTCTGGAATTTCCTCGAATTTAAATATGTTCCATAAAACACCATAAACTAATTTTTGTGCACATTTTATAACCTATAAAAATTTAGAAAAAATATGTGATTGTAGCTGCAACATTTGCATTATGAGCATCCACATATTTAGGTGGCATAATAATAATAATAATAATAATAATAATAAAATTAATATTATAGTTATGCTATTAAATGTAACATTAAAAACCCTAAAAGCAACAGTTCTGCTAACTGATGAGTCCTATTTATTTAAACGTTACATGAAATAACCAACACTTGCTGCAAGTGTGAAATAAATAAATAAATAAACACGTAAAAAAAAAAAGAAATCTCCTGACCGTGTTCCGCTGCAGCAGCCATCACGTCCAGCTCCCGCGTCCTCTCCGTGTCCCACTGTATGTGTGTCCCCTGCAGATGCTGCAGCTGATCCACACTGTCCACGTCAACCAGGCCTCTGCGTGAAGAAACCAAGAGGCCAAACTTTGGAATTATTGCTTTCTTTTCCCTGAGTTTTTTTTCTTCTCTCTCTCCGTTTCCATGCCTCTATCTTTTCTATTCTATTCGCTCCCCATCAGTAAAGATAACTTCTGCCTGACCCCGAACTGACACCGTTTCCATTTTGTTTCTGATTAATCTTACCCATTGACAGTCTTTGTTAAACAACAAGGCGTGCACCCCCCCTTCTTGTCCAAAGAGGCGACATTTTCATATCTGTTAGACGCACTGACCTGGGATTCACCCCGGACTTGGACTTCAGTTCTGCAGGGTCTGTTGGGGAGCACTTAGCGCGGGGTCAGCACCCTGGAGGGTCCCCAGAGGAGTTTTTTTTTTTCTTAAATGCGTAAAAGAAGAACAACCACAGAGGAAAATCACATTTGGAAACTCTAGAGGGGAATCTGTGGAGAGTGGTGGTCGTCCACATTCAGGACAGCAGGAGCATTCTGCACATTTAAGTCAATTTTTTTTTTTTTTTATTACTATGTTCTGATGTTTTTGTCATTGTTTTGAAGCTGGAGACTCCACACCAGCTGACCGCTCCTGTAACCCTGAAGGCCCGGGTTTCCTCTGTGGAAAAACCTGCTGTAAATACTGTGGCTGTGAGACCAGTCCCGTGAATCTTCCACTCACACACACTCACACACACACAGACACACTGCGTAAGTCATTGTAAATGGCAGCTGGTGCACTTTCTACCATATATCCACTGCATCCTTATGGCCAGGAGACCACCTGAGAGGCAATACGTCAACATAATGTCAGCGGTAAGACGTCTTCACGTGATATCTAAATTTACACACACACACATACTGACTGCCGTTCTGTTATATATGGAGCTTGTATAAATATGGGCCGGGCTATTATCCACTCACTGTGGGTTTTTCTGCTGTGATTGACTGTCCACTCTTCACAGGTCACTCTACTTGTTGATATGGACTGTTTTTTTAAACCGTCTCTTAAATTCCTGACTTCACTGATGACGAGCTGTGAGAGTCAGACAGATTTAAATTCTCAAAAATAACCTGGACTGAATGTATATTAGGATAATATAGATTTTACAATAACAAATTGTTTGTTTTTCTTCTCATATAACGCTGTAAAAAAGTCAGGTGTTACGGGATACTTCCTATTTTAGCATTTTGATATTGTGTTTGTTTATATTAGTATTTTAATAGCACTTCTCTTAAAGAAACATTGCTGTTTTTCTAATGTTATTGTGTAACAAATAGTCATCAATAATCACAAGACAACAACAAATGACCAAATCGATATGTGGGATTATATTTCTGAAAGGTAAACACACGGCTGTGTTAGCAGAGCAGCCTGTGGTAAACTGTAAGACAAAAACTATAAGACCAACCAACTGTACTGTGGAGATAGAAAAATACAGTTAAAATCAACAAAGACTCGTTTTATTTATATTTACTATGATTTAAATATTTCACATCAGAACGAAACCAACGTGTTCGGTCTGGTGACCAGACGGGAACATACAGCACTGTGGTCAAATGATGGACCAAACATTACTTTAAATTTACCATAAAATGTCGAAAACTAAATCTTAGAAGAATTTAGGAGAGGCTTCAATATATATTTAATCAGATATATGTATTTACATTTATATTTCTACCATAATTATGCTTTCAAAATGTTTACATCTCACATATATGTCATATTAATGTTGTTTACAGCTACTAGGGGTTAGAATATATTAGATACATTAGAGTAGCATATTGTATTTTTTTAAAAACAGAAGTGATGCAATATATATATATAATAATATATAATAGTGTTTTTCGGGGCGTATTACTGTGTGTGCGTGAACGCAGCACCAGTGCAGCCCATACATACAATAATACAGCAGTGTAAACAAACTGACCACTGCATCCAAATGCAACATTTGACACCAACCTTTTTTTCATATCTTAGTTTTTTCCCTGTCGTTTTTAACTTTAAAAATATTTATTTTCTCTATCTCTCTCTTAGTAGTTCCAGGATTCATGTTTGCTGGTGGTTATTTTCATTTCCTGGACAAAGTTAGCCATGAGTTAGCATCAGAGCATGTGCTGTGAAGTGAAGGTCTCCCGAAGCAGCATTCGTCTTGCTGACAGTTTACTGTAAATTTAGATTATCAGAGAAGTGCTGTTGACGACGGTGACAGAGTGCAGCTTTCTCCCACAAGGTCTCTCTGACTGTGCGTCAAAATATTCTCCCTCTCTCCCCCTCTCTCACCCTCTCTCTTCCTCTCTCTCTCCCTCTCACCAACATGTGCCAAGGATTCGGCCTACAAAACACCTTTCATATCTTTATGGAAATATTTATGATAGAGATAAACATTGGTGATAGAATATGTTTTTTTTTCCACACAGGGTCGTTTTAGAGTGCGTTTAAAATGGACTGCTCTTCCAAGCAAAGTGTTCCTGGCTCCGGGGGAGAAAAGGAGAGGAGAGGAGAGAAAAGGAAAGGAGAGGAGAACCACTGGACTGTGGATCAACACCTACGGCTACCATTTCTTTGATTGGCCTTATGAGCCAATGACCTTTAAGGCTGTGGGAATAGTGAAAGGGTGAAACAGAGCAGCTGCAGCCTTTGGACAGGACGTGTAAACGGACGAGTGCGTGGATCCATGGAGGAGAGGAGCTGTTCCAGCTGCAGAGACTCTCTCTCCGTGGCCGTTCTCACCATAACCAAGCGGAATATGTTTCCCCAAACCCAAATCCTCCAAAGTGTCAAATTCCACGACCACACTGGAGTTTGAAACCTCATAATAACGACCATGTACTTCACTGGATCAAGCAGATAATCCGTTAGAGCCAAGAAGTACTGCATTGAATGTGTACTTCTTAACATATTTCTTTTAAAATTTGTATTATTTCGAAATTCAATAACGCACTTATTGTAAGTGACTTAACACATTCTGTGTTTCTGTTCCAGTGTGTGGTTGTTGGTCTTGTTTTTACATTTGCTCATCACTGTGTCGTTGTTTTGTTGACTAAAACAGACCTTACTCTACTTAAATAAAGAATATTATTATTTGTAATTTTCATAACAATCATGTAAAAATCAGAATTTGCTCCAAATACAAAAAATATATAATTATTTTTGTTTGTTTGTTTTTTGTCTAAAGGTTAAAGACACGTTCCCAAACGAGATACACGATTCAATATAATATGAAAATATTAAATATTTGTTTACTTAGTTAAACAGCATTTGTGCATGGACTAAAGTTTATTCTTTTCTGCTTCATGACTCGTAGACGAGGTATTTTCATTTGTATCTTTCTGTCCTGAATGAAACAAACGCACTTCAATGTACGCTGTAAACTACAGCATTTATTGAACAAATAACGATTCAAACCACATATTTGGTCGTTACGGGTCTGTTTCATGGTATAAAAAGTCAAACAATGGCAAATAAATTTGATTAAATTTAGTTTTTATTGAGTTTAATGACGAAAATAAACCTGTGCTGGATAAAATGTGCACTTTTAGATCGTTTTAGATCAAGTTTTTTTGGTATTCACGTATGAACAGAGCTACAAAATGCCTTAAAAGTAAAAGTATTTTTTTGCATTAAAAGAAATTGTCGTTTTTTTAATATTTTGAGGTGAAATGTTTGTATTTCTCTAAAGATTTTAATATTTCACACACGTTACCGTGATCGAAAGTAATGTTTTTTCTCTTTTCCTTACATCGAACTGTGGCCTGAATTATTCTAGTTGTATTTGTGTTTATTTTTTACTTTATTAATTTGTATCCATTTGTATATAATACATTTGTACTTTTATGAAATATATAACTTTAAATTATTTATCTAAAAATAAAAGTGTACTATAATCCTATTTATTTGTAAGATTTTATTTTATTTCATATTATTTTATAAAAAAAATTCTGTGTTTTGACAACCGAATTGTTGTTTTTTTCGGACTATTTTACCGATAAATAAACGTTGTGTTTTTTCTTATCCAATTGTTGCTTTATAAAACGACGCCATATAAATACACTTTGTGCATAAGAACTCCAACCTATATTTATTCAAGCTCTGCTCTGTATGAGTGACGAAAACATCTGTGCCATTTCTATTCTATAGAAGGCCTCTATTCAGCTTATCAGGAAGAGAGAGGCTAAATGTTTTTTAAGGGGTCCGGGGGCCACAACTCTGGGGGCTCCGGGTCCTTCCATTACCCTGTGACCGGGTCGAGAGTATCAATCCTGGAGATGCAAATGTTGCCCCTCTTCCCCAAACATATCAAATGCAATTTATTCAAAAGAAATTCACCAATCAAGCGCCCTAATAAAACGCCAGCCACTCAATCTTGTGGCCGCGGGACGGGTGTGTGTGTGCGCGCAATGGCGGGGTCAGCGCTCCTCCAGGGTTCACCTGGAGTGCACCGTGCAACGTATGTAATTCAAAGCTATTCTCTCCTTTGTGTGGAGAGTCAAGATCGCTATTATAAGGCTGGCATCAAGCTCCGAGTGAACAGATGACGGAGACTTGTTCAGCGCGTAAACTTTTGACCCCAATTTTCCCTCCTCCTCCACCACCACCTCCTCCTCCTCCTCCTCCTCCTCCTCTCCCGCGGCCATCCCGCTCTCATCAGTCCCTGCAGCCCCGGAGAGACATATCTGGATCCCTGATAAATGAAGGAATCATCCCAACAACAAACGCCTATATACTACAGCAGTGACAAGATCACACATTTCACAATTAGTAAAGATGCCAGAGCAGGACCTGGGCTGCAACTGTAGCGTCCAACTGGGCCGTGAAATGATCAATCCACGATGGGCGCCCACTTTGGACTAATAGAGCTGTAAAATATGCAGATCGTTCATTAGGCTCACAGAGCCAGCAATGCAGCCAACACTCTTTGTTTGAGGCAACACTGGAAGTTTCTCTCTCTCTCTCTCTCTCTCTCCCTCTCTCTCTCTAGCTGCAGCTTTTTTGTCCTCTGCTGCTGCAGGGAGTGTGACCACAGGCGCTCACACACTCCGTTCTCCTGAATTCATTTATGCACATTATGCTTATGTGAGGAGAGGAGGCAAACAAACGTGTCATTAAACGTGAATCTCAACACCGTATATATATATGTGTGTGTGTGTGTGTGTGTGCCTGCTCTGTGCAGTGGATGTGTGTGAAGGCTGCCCCCCCCCACCCCCCGCCCCCTCTCTCTGTTCATACAGCAGGGTGACAGTGAACTTGGCCTAAAGCGAGCTCTGCTGGTGGCTCAGAGAGGATGCAGATTTATCTTGGAGCCGGGGCTGACCTCCAGATGAACCTGCAGCGCTGCTCTGCTCTTTCTGCCTGGCGGTGCGCCGCACACATGGGGCCCTGTCCAAATTTCGCAATGAAAAATTAGAACTTTTTTTTTCGGTCTTTTTCCTCTAAATTCCAAATAGCTACATTAGCAGGGAGACCATTTAAAATCCCTGTTCGTTCAACCATTGGCTTTTGAGGATTGCGCATAATTAGTATCTGCAGCGGTGATTGGATCCTCTCTCTCCACAACTCCAAAAATGTTCATATAAAAATAAATAAACTCGTTTTGTTGAATGTTTTCCAAAAAGATCGTCCAGGTTTTAATGACGTCTCCTCTCTGGTGAGGAGCAGATGTGAAAAAAAAAATCAATTAGATGTTTGTCCAAGACATTTCAGAATGTCTCTGTGATATGCATCTCGTCAGGCAAAAGTAAAATCTGTTTTAAATCGAGTTGCAAATGAGAGTAAAAGTCAGTGTAGAAGAAAGAAATTCCCAGCGGGGGGTTGAGGGAAGTTAAAACTAATCAAATCTAGATTTGCATCCTTTGCAAATAAGTGTCGTTTTAAACAGGTTTAAGGAGAATTTTAAAAATAATTAATTTTAACACAAAATCCTGTCTCAGAACTCGAAGTCAAAGGTAAAGAGAACAAAAGAAAGAAAAGGTGCGGCGCCGCAAACGTCCGACATCAGAAGTCTTTAGCACTCATCTTTTCATTTTATTTTCCAATTTCTGTTGAAACTATTCCTATTCTACAGTGTGTTGTTCTTTGGATAAAGCTCTTGACAGCACACTGACCTGTCCCCCCTGTCCAGCTCTGCTCGGACAAGAGGTCACCCCCAAAGCGAGAGTGACTTTTTCCGGGAGGTCATCTGAACTTTTCAACCCCAAACAGACAACGCCGTGCCTGACACAAAACGGAATTCCTCTTTAGATGTCTCCCCGCTGCTGTTTGTTCCCATGTTGTGTTTACGTGACACTGTTTACAGCCTCCCATAAAAACCCATGCGCGATGCCAACATGTGGCGCACACACAGCGCACAGAAAAAATCAATAATAATGTGAAATAAAATTAAAAAAACAGCTTTTCCAAAGTCCTCGTGAAAAGTTTTAATATCTGATGTGTTACTGTTGATCTGTAAACAGGCCTCTTTTATCAAACACACACACACACACACACACACACACACTGGAAACTTTCTGGCTCACGGTCTGCGAAATCTCCAATGCAATAAACGACAAGTCGAAGTTTGTGGGGGTGGAAATGGACACAGATAATTATCCAACATGTAAAAACGGATTATGAGTTACACCACAGATGGAGGGAAACAAGTTACACGGGGAAGGAAGCAATTAAACAGCCATGAACCGGACTCAACCCTGCGTAACATCTGCCGAGACCAGGATTCAGCACTGCACAACTGACAAATTAGTGTAATGAACTAATAGGGACAGACAGAGGGAGCGAATACAATAATACGGCTGTCTAACTCCAGCTGACTGCTAACAGGCTACAGCGGAAAGTCCACACAAACTCACCCAGAGACGCGGTCCTGGTCCCGGACGTGGTCTGAGCCACACTGAGTCACACAGACGCCGTGGACCGGTCAAGTAACACATAGAGGCAGCAAAGCGAGACTCAGACCAAGCCTCACAGTCTGTGCGAATATATGTTATGTGCAATATACTGTCAACTCCCCAAAACCATAAAACTTACTTTAATGGCCACCACGTGACCGTTTATGGCCAGTGAGCCTATCTGGCCGCGCTCTGGATGATTTTTACGATCTAATTCATAGACAAAACCCCCCATTCATTTAGCACCCAAATGTCAGAGAGCCAGAATCGGCCCCTAATAAAGTTTACAGCATGAAAAGTCGAGCTGGTTCTCCTGGAAAAGCCCAGGAGTCCGTGCGCAAAGGGACGCCCCGGCCCCTGACGCCTGTGAGCGGCCGAGGACCTCCACCACAGCCCACCTCGGCTCCACGGAGAGGTGAGTGAAACTAACTGAGGGGTTTTGGGTCAGAGTGGACCTGTTGAGCTGCAGCAGGTCTAACTTGTGGGAACTTTGGCCTTTTATTCTTTTTTAGAAAACAGGAAACTCTGCCTCTTGGAATACGTGCGTAAAAGGCGCACCGCGAGTATCTGCAGCGGTGATTGGATCCTCTCTCTCCACAACTCCAAAAATGTTCATATAAAAATAAATAAACTCGTTTTGTTGAATGTTTTCCAAAAAGATCGTCCAGGTTTTAATGACGTCTCCTCTCTGGTGAGGAGCAGATGTGAAAAAAAAAATCAATTAGATGTTTGTCCAAGACATTTCAGAATGTCTCTGTGATATGCATCTCGTCAGGCAAAAGTAAAATCTGTTTTAAATCGAGTTGCAAATGAGAGTAAAAGTCAGTGTAGAAGAAAGAAATTCCCAGCGGGGGGTTGAGGGAAGTTAAAACTAATCAAATCTAGATTTGCATCCTTTGCAAATAAGTGTCGTTTTAAACAGGTTTAAGGAGAATTTTAAAAATAATTAATTTTAACACAAAATCCTGTCTCAGAACTCGAAGTCAAAGGTAAAGAGAACAAAAGAAAGAAAAGGTGCGGCGCCGCAAACGTCCGACATCAGAAGTCTTTAGCACTCATCTTTTCATTTTATTTTCCAATTTCTGTTGAAACTATTCCTATTCTACAGTGTGTTGTTCTTTGGATAAAGCTCTTGACAGCACACTGACCTGTCCCCCCTGTCCAGCTCTGCTCGGACAAGAGGTCACCCCCAAAGCGAGAGTGACTTTTTCCGGGAGGTCATCTGAACTTTTCAACCCCAAACAGACAACGCCGTGCCTGACACAAAACGGAATTCCTCTTTAGATGTCTCCCCGCTGCTGTTTGTTCCCATGTTGTGTTTACGTGACACTGTTTACAGCCTCCCATAAAAACCCATGCGCGATGCCAACATGTGGCGCACACACAGCGCACAGAAAAAATCAATAATAATGTGAAATAAAATTAAAAAAACAGCTTTTCCAAAGTCCTCGTGAAAAGTTTTAATATCTGATGTGTTACTGTTGATCTGTAAACAGGCCTCTTTTATCAAACACACACACACACACACACACACACACACTGGAAACTTTCTGGCTCACGGTCTGCGAAATCTCCAATGCAATAAACGACAAGTCGAAGTTTGTGGGGGTGGAAATGGACACAGATAATTATCCAACATGTAAAAACGGATTATGAGTTACACCACAGATGGAGGGAAACAAGTTACACGGGGAAGGAAGCAATTAAACAGCCATGAACCGGACTCAACCCTGCGTAACATCTGCCGAGACCAGGATTCAGCACTGCACAACTGACAAATTAGTGTAATGAACTAATAGGGACAGACAGAGGGAGCGAATACAATAATACGGCTGTCTAACTCCAGCTGACTGCTAACAGGCTACAGCGGAAAGTCCACACAAACTCACCCAGAGACGCGGTCCTGGTCCCGGACGTGGTCTGAGCCACACTGAGTCACACAGACGCCGTGGACCGGTCAAGTAACACATAGAGGCAGCAAAGCGAGACTCAGACCAAGCCTCACAGTCTGTGCGAATATATGTTATGTGCAATATACTGTCAACTCCCCAAAACCATAAAACTTACTTTAATGGCCACCACGTGACCGTTTATGGCCAGTGAGCCTATCTGGCCGCGCTCTGGATGATTTTTACGATCTAATTCATAGACAAAACCCCCCATTCATTTAGCACCCAAATGTCAGAGAGCCAGAATCGGCCCCTAATAAAGTTTACAGCATGAAAAGTCGAGCTGGTTCTCCTGGAAAAGCCCAGGAGTCCGTGCGCAAAGGGACGCCCCGGCCCCTGACGCCTGTGAGCGGCCGAGGACCTCCACCACAGCCCACCTCGGCTCCACGGAGAGGTGAGTGAAACTAACTGAGGGGTTTTGGGTCAGAGTGGACCTGTTGAGCTGCAGCAGGTCTAACTTGTGGGAACTTTGGCCTTTTATTCTTTTTTAGAAAACAGGAAACTCTGCCTCTTGGAATACGTGCGTAAAAGGCGCACCGCGCTCTTGGATATATACATATATATATATTTTCTTTTCTAAAACATACACTGAGTGTAATGTTGGCGTTCCAGTAGAAAGTTTATTATAACGACCATCATCATCGTCATCATCATCATCTTTATTTTTATAATAGTATATTTTTTGACTTCCAGTCTTTACAAAAAAAAAACATTTACAAAAGAAAAACAAAAAAACTTTTTATCACGATGGACTTTTACACAATGGAATCTGCCGTGGAAATAAACAAATTCCACACGGAACCAACTACTAAACAAACACAAAAACAGCTTGTTGTTTTTTTTATTATTATTATTATTATTCTAATATGTTGCGCTCGGGATGAACAACGAAATCAGCAGCTCCTGCAAAAAAAACCCAAATGAACGACAAAAACTAATATACAAGGCACGTCTACTGTACATTTACAAGACTGACCAGTGTCGGCCGCACGTGTGTCCTTACATGTGTTCACAACGCAACACAATGAGCGCACAAAAGGGCTGACTGCTGAGCAAGTGACGTGACGCAAAACGATCTCCTCAGCACATCCAACAAATAAATACATACATTATACAGTACAGACAGAGAAATCCAAGGCTAAAGACAAAAGCAGCTGAAACTCGTCCCACTCCCACTCCTTCTGGTTTCATGGTCTGAGCGCATCACGCAACTTTGACTGGATTTATTCATGTATGTAGGTAGCATCTCAAGTTGTTGTATTTTTTTTCTTCTTCTTCTTCTGGACAAGAAATAATTTAAACAAACATTTATTGATATTTTTTATCCCTTCTAAATCTAGACAGAACTGTACAGAATACGATTTTTTTATTTACTCACATAAGCATAACCACGTTGGAAATAAAAAGGAAAGACAAAATAAAAAAATTACCATATATAAGGGAATATAAGGGGACTGCTGTTGGACATATGTGGACCGTGTGGGGTGTCCCCTGTTCCGCACACTGTCCGGGAATAAGTCTCTGCGCTCTTTCAGGAGTCGATATGACAATCTTTGTTTTTATTTATTATTATTCTCATATAAGTGCTCCTCGTCAGGGCTGCAGGAGTTGGAGGGATCAGGGCCTGTAGCCTCCTCCTCCTCCTCCTCCTCCTGCCGCCGCCATGCTCATGCTCTTCAGTTTGTTGTCCTTCTTCCACTTCATCCTGCGGTTCTGGAACCAGATTTTGATCTGTCTCTCTGAGAGGCACAGGGCGTGAGCGATCTCGATTCGCCGCCTGCGGGTCAGGTAGCGGTTGAAGTGGAACTCCTTCTCCAGCTCCAGGGTCTGGTACCGGGTGTAGGCAGTCCTGGCTCTTTTCCCCTCTGGTCCAGATAACTCTTCAGCAACAACCAAAATATAATATTTTCAAAATAAGTAGGGAGGAAACGCATGACACAAAGCAGATGTTTTTGCACCAAAAACATACATCGTTATCAATATTTACTTTTTAACATCTCTCCCTGTGAGCTCTGTAAAATGGCAGCCAACAAAGTTTAAAAACGAAAACAAAGTCAGTCCAAAGAGTTTCACAGTAATTCTGAATCATGTTTTACGATTATATTTTAACGACTACAATTTTATTACAAAATGTCGCGTTTTCAGACTAAAACTTGACATAAAAATAAAAATAAATCCCTGCACATCACTCTTGCAGTAAAATAAATGTAACCATAATGTTACAGCATTTCATATAGAAATATCTGGACTGAAGTTGGCTGCAGGTTTTATTATTTTTCAAACAGGTAGGAAGGTGAAAAGCGCACGTGACGAAACTTGCCACCTCAAAGTACATGAATTTATATATTTAAGTTCTTTTTTCATGCACAAACTGCAGCCGTGTTGATGATAAAGTCCTACTGTAGTTAAATCTCAACTCATTTTTCCATTTTCCCTCTCTCTAACAACGACTCTCCGTGTCTAAAACCAACATGAGATGGCGTTAAAAACCACTTTACCGTGACTTATGTGTATTTTCCTCATCCACGGATATATTTGCGGCTGTGACGAGTCGTTGACATTTTGAGGAGTTGTCGGTGCGCTTCCCGTGGCTTTCTCGTCCTCCAGAGGGGAACCTTTGGACACGCAGTCCTGTCCGAGGAGCAGCGTGGCAGCGTTGGCGCCGGAACAGGACGTCGTGATGGAGTTTTTCATGGCTCTCTGCTGCTGGGAGTGAGTCTCCGGGACCGGGGACGAGCTGGCCACCGAGGCGCACGGCAGAGGGTCAGGTGGCGGCGACAGAGACGTGGTCCCGCTGCTGCTGGCGGGCTGAGTGTACCTGCCCGGCTCCACCGAGGCAGTGGTGGCCGCTGAGTGACTCGGAGAGTATCCCTGCGTGCGCTCGCCGCCTCCAAAGTGTCCGGCACCGGCGCGTCCGACTGTTAGGTCCATCCCGTTGTAGCCATACGCGTACCTGCTGGAGTGCATGGCCGTGGAGTCTCTGTATTGCTCGTTTGCCGAACTATGGTCTCCATAATTATGTAACTGGAAGTCCGCGCCATTGGGATAGCGACCGCAGAATGAGTTCACAAAATAGGAGCTCATTTGTTGACAATTCCACCGATCGCCCGCCGTAGATGTCGCCGGAGTTCGTTATGATTTTGGGAGGTAAAACGGCATAAACCTGTGCGCTTGATTTGTGGCTCTTTTGCCTTAGCGCGTCCTATAGCACCCAAGCACAATTTATGATGAATTATGGAAATGAGTGGGACATGGACTTGATTCTCTCTTACGTAGGCACCCAAATATGGGGTACGGCGAGGAATCACGTGCTTTTGTTGACCAGTCGTAAATCCTCCTGTGTGACCTCCAGAGGTAAACTCGTGCACGCAGGAAATACTGGGTGGGATGAAACGGGCGCGCGCTCACAGGCGCTCCCGGCTAGGGACGCCTCTCAGCCGTGGCTTCGCTGTTTTGGATTGTCGCCGTGCGCCATCCTCTGGCGCAAAGGCGGTACTGCGCGTCTGCGGCGGCTTTGTGAGGCGTGGGCTCCGCACGGGGTCATTCGGAGGTTAACGAGCATTGCGGCAAAAAAGCAAGTGGGCTCCTAAACAATACAACAAGTGACACGCTGAGAGTGCAATCTCTGCGAGGACGGTGTTGCTGCGGGAATAATTCCATCAGATTCTCCTCTGCATGTTATGATGGGCCATGAGTGAGAAGCGTCTGCGCCGTAATGGAATAAAAGCGCATCCAAAAGCTATTCTCTGTTTTTGTTTTGTTTTTAACACGTATCTTCTTTATTTTACCCCATAACACACACACATATGTGTATAGTGTAATAAATATTTGGCATAAAGATAAAGTTTTAATAAGACCTTATCCAATAATGCCACAGAGACGTTCACGGTCTGAACACCGCGCTGCTAATTTCAAAAAACAATAACTGTGAAGATCTGCTGCACATGAACGGCCGCTCTGCTGTTTTTCCTTCTTTAAAAGACTGTTGACTTTTAGATGAAATTTCAGAACTATGTTTGGCACCGGTAACCTGCCGTTACTTCACTCTGATTAACGTCCTGACCTTTAGACAGACACTTATCCCGAATTCCGTTTTTTTATTTGTTTTTGTTTGTGTGTTTACGCGACATGAACACAATGCAAAGAATGACAAGTGTGTGTTTTGCAGCCTAAATAATATGAGGGTGGTGTGAAACCACAAAAGGAGCACGAGGAAAGCACATATTTGTAACAAACAAGAAAAGAAAATGTTTCGAGATTTACATTTTTTTCAGTACGAAAAAAAAATTATTGCAAATATGTGTGAATTATTATTTAAACGATGTAATTATAATAATAACAATGATGATGATGATGATGATTATTATTATTATTATTATTATTATGCGCAAAACCAGACACAGACACAAAGACACAGACTTATTGACAATCCTTACGTAACTGTGCGTAAAACCCTTAAAAAACAATTACTGTTTCTTCAAAACAGTTTTTAGAAAAGCGTTACTGGTTTGTTAAAACAGAAGAAACCTCCTCCACTGCTCCTTTTGCTTTTCTCCCCGTGGAATTTTTATGGCACCTTTGTCTCCCAAGGCAGTGAGACATGTCCTCTGCCCCCCCACTCCCCTAACAAACATGTAATTTCCCCCCCCAGAGCCGCACCTTTCTCCCCCAACACAAGCCCAATCCTGCGTTACTGACAAAAACACTCGGCTAGAGAGAATTTATTCTGTCCCAGGTATGCGAGCCCTCTGCGGTTATCGACCCCCAGAAGACACGGTGAAGGATTGAGGGTGAACACCGGGGCTCGTGCATCCACCGCGGGCCCGGGTGCTTTTAGAGAACATAAGAAGGCTCTGCTGGTTTAACAGTGTGCCTCCAACAGCTGATTTATGACTGGCCAATGGCAACAAAGTTCCCACGAAAGTTATTTCCCTTCCCCAGGCAGAGACACACCCAGGAACTGAGCAAGGGGCAACAATGTGACCGACACTGTGGGGGTCAGTGCTGGAGGAAAAACAGGAGGGCAGTGCACTCTGCAGGCATCTCTGCACACTTGCACTTGAGAGCAACAAAGCAAACAAATTATAATAATAGGATTTGAAATACAATCATTTTATTTTTTTCGCAAATCCAGTCTTTACGCACGGATGCTGTGCGTCACGCGTCACGCACAACCTTAATTTTACACGATATGCAAAACATCAACATCCAAACTGTGCATCAGCTCACAACACACAGCCGTGGGAGTATTTGTTCACATCAATCACGAGTAGGAAGGCAAAAATAATTAAAGTGTTATTTGTGGCGCGGTAATGGTGAATAGACGTTTTAAGGACGTGTTTAAAGTCACCTTTGCACCAGTGGAGGAAACTCTGCTCGTTCTTTAGGTTGTAACTCACCGGACGAGCCGTTTGTTTGACGGACACAGTATTTATGGGAGCAGAGCAAATAACAACAGTGTGAGGACAAAGGCAAAACGCTGAGGGGAAACAACCACAAACAAGCAGACATGTTCAGAAAATCCCTGACCAACTTAGCGACGTCAGTGAAGGTCGAACATTCTGTCTAAGATTCCTCCATCACACCTGTGAACCACGGAGGCGCCTTTGAGCTGCACGTGTTGTGAATTAACGTTGATTATCAGTGCGCCGTCACTGGTAATTCACAAGCACAGAGGCACCGCGGTGCTTCACGGGTCTCCAGCCTTCAAACCACCGTGCACACCAGCCCCTGAAATGGGTAAGGGGTGCAACCGCAGTACCCAGAACGCCTCCACGGGAGGGCGTTAAAGAGCACACAACTTGGCCACCATCCACCCAATAAATGTAGCAGCCGAAAAGCCCATCCCAATTCAAACACGGCAACAATCAAAGTCAGTCTCGACCGCGTGCGAGACGCAACAGACGGTTCATCAACTCAATGAAAACATTAGCGCCGCAACCGTGGAGTCACATAATTTGGCACGAGTGCAACTGCCTCTGCCACCATGACACCGTGACACAGTGATTCACCTTGGCACACAACAACAGCCGCCACAGCGTCATCAAAACATCATGCAATCATCAGATAATCATCAGCAGGTGTGGTGTGGTGTAGTGTAGTGTAGTGAACACCGGCTTAAAAATTAAAAGCACAAATGTGTGTATAATAAGCAAGGTTAAAGTCTTACCTCGGGATGTTTCTTTGTCAAACGGAGGAGGATGGGGAGGCACCGGGCAGGTGCAGTGGTGCAGACACCGGGGGAAGTCTCCAGCTGAGTCCCAGGGCTGAGGCTGAGGCTCCCGGGGGTCAGTAACGCACCAGGGCGCCTTCCTCTCATCCTTCCCAGTCGCGTCTGCACGCCGACAGTCGAGTAACCCAGGCGATGCTGCCATGTTAATATATAAGACGAGCTCCTATGACTTGACCAAAAGTGGAGGAAAAAAAAAATATTAATCTCCAAATTCCAAAAAAGCCAGGAACACAGGGAGGCGAAAGGTTGAAAAGCTGGAGGAAAAGCGTGGCGTGGAAGCCCCGAGACCGTTAAATGAAAGGCTGCTCTATTCCTCTATTGGAAATTATATATAAAAAAGTTCATGTTCACGGCTCACGGCCATGTGACCAGCCGCGGCCAATGAGAGGCCGAGTTGAGTCGTAAAGTTGTATGGCTCTGTTGTAAATTTTCATAAACAACAGCGGATTTATGAGGCAGGGACTGGGACACGGGGGGACTGGGCTGAAGGAGGGAGGGAGGGAGGGAGAGAGGGAGGGGGAAGGAGGAGGAGAAGGAGGCGGGGGGTGGGCAGGTCACCGTCAGGCGCCATCTTACCGAGGGAAGAGGGAATGTAGAGTTCAACAGTAATTCCCCTTCATCTGCAGCCTGACCCATCTCGCATCCTCATAGCTCACATTCCCCAGAGCCAGTGTTTACCCTGCCCATCACAATGGACTTCAGCCTCCTTTATGACATATAACCTAATGGTGGACAGCAACCCACGTTTTATTATCAAAACTATCATTGTTATATTTCAAAGAACTGCGTCATTATCGCCGTCAAATGTTTCATTTTCAGAGCGAAACGTCACAAACACACAACAGACCATTGGACTAATATTACTTTGTTTAATTCCATTTATATTTCAGATTTGCAGTAGACATTAATCTATATAAATATATATATTAATTGTGCAAAGGTATATATATATATATGTATGTATGTTTACACCTTTGCACAATTAATTCTGACAATTAATAATAAACAAATGCAACATGTCTCGTTTTCCACTGGCCAAACGAACAACCTGTTCTGAAGTACAGCGCTACCCACATGAAGACGCATACATTTCATTTTTGACCTAATTAGTACTCACAAGTACGCGTGTAATCTGGTTCAAATTCTTCAGACATAAAAAACAAAACACCGCCGAGGCAGTAGCTCATGTTGTCAACATTTCACAGTGGAGATTTACACCCAGCACATTCCTGTTTACACTATAACAAGCATTTGGACTGTGTGGGAATGCGAGGTAGTTTACATGAAGTCAAAGGAGGAATTTTTTTCTCTTCCTCTCCAAAGGAATAGTGTTGTTATAAAAACAACCCCGTTTAACCTACATTATGACATGTGGCTGTATGAGCTGGATTAAAGAAAACACGCTGTAAATTAGTGGAACAACCGCGAATGTTCTATGGTAAACAAATGGTTAAGTTGAAATAACTTCAATACTTTTGTATGGATTTTTTAAATTTATTTTTGAGGTTTATTTTGATGAATAAAAAGTAAATATGATCTAATTATTTTAAATATTATGTACTCCCTAATTAAACCTTGACGTAATTGTAAAATTATATGACAGCGACATCTTGGCTGAATTGATGTAATTCTCTTTATTTTTCTCTCCTGTTACTTTGCAGCGGCATCTGCGTCCGAACCCGAGCTACTACTGTGACGGGATTCGACCGTGGACCCGCACCCTGTCTGGACACTGTTCCCTGTCCCCCCAGTTTCCGACGCAGATTCATCTTTTGGACGTTTTTTCCACTTCATCCTTCTGTTCTGAAACCAGATTTTGATCTGTCTCTCTGAGAGACCCACTTCACGCGCAATCTCCACCCTGCGCCTTCCGGTCAGGTACCGGCTGAGGTGGAACTCCTTCTCCAGCTCCAGGGTCTGGTACCGGGAGTACGTCTGCCGCCCGCTCCTGCGGTTTGATTCTGTTGGAGATCACATTATAAAGCGATAACTGTTTTGAGCAGTGACTTCATGTAAGTAAAAATCACAACTCGTTAAATAAGCCGGTATTAAATGATGGTTCCAATAAAATTCATCAGGATAAAACCGTGTCTCGTTAATTTATTTGTGATTGCGCTATTAATTGTGGCTCATATTTTGCCGCTCCGACTTAACAGTAGGGGGAGAAGGATTTTTTTTAAGGGTTAGTACATCTGCTTAGAAAGCAGCCCTGCTGGGGATGTTGGGTTCATGCCTCCTTTGATACTCTGCAAGCGTTTCCAATTAAAAGCCAGTAATGTGCTTCACACCGAAGGAGCCAACAGTAATTAGATTACAAGCCCAAAACACTCGCTTCGAAATCAAACTAATAAGAAAGAAAAATCTCTTCATATCAACGTTTGGATTTTAAAAATCCATGTGACGTATTTTCTCTGGCTGATTCTACTGCGTATTGATCCAGCGATGGAGGCATGGGTTTGGGAAAATAACACCAGAGGCTCTGCAGTGCAGACCAAATTAGAAAAAGGAGCTGCAGAGTGCAAGAAGGCTGATTTACACAACACCCAGGTCTTTTTTTACAACCACAAAGGGGAGAAGAGGCTATAAGAGTAATAGGAGTGCCGAGAAACCCCCCAGCGGCAAGGTCTGTGCGCACTGAGCACACAGAAGCGCCGGCCAAATGAATTTATGGCTGTGGAACTCATTAGTTGCGCAGTAAAAGTTTTACGATTCTTTTCCATGCAACACCAATGGTTTCAGGAAATTAATTGAAGCACTAACGGTCAATGTGAGCATCCCAATGTTTAGTATAGGCGCTGACCCTGAGGCATTAAAAAAAAAAAAAAGGAACACAGACAGTATACCTGATGCTCTCATCCACGGGTATATCCGGTAACGTTTGTCCGGCGGCGAGCTGAGGGGCCCCGGCCAGGGATGGCAGCAGCTGTCAGTGGACCTGCGGCTCTGGTCGAACTGGCTGCGGTGGGTGGAGACCGGGGGGAGCGCGGGGCGGCCGTGGGGGCGG
>NC_024324.1:8144141-8155543 GCF_000523025.1 Cynoglossus semilaevis | reverse complement strand
CCCCCGGCGGGGGAGGGCGGCGGCGGTCGGGGGCCCTGCGGCTCGGGTCGAACTGGCTGCAGTGGCTGTAGCCGGGGGTCAGCGTGGGGCTGCCGTGGAGCCCGGCACTGTTGTTGTGACCGCTGTAAACCCCAGACAGGGATGGCGGCGGAGAAGCAACGTTTGCATCCGAGCTACAAACCCGAGCGGAGCTGCAGGAAGCTCGGTCCACTTTCGGAATCAGAGACGCGGCCGCTGTAAATGTGCTAAGAAGACCATCCACATAATAAGAAGTCATATTTTTTTCTCTGATTTGTTGGCCCACAATCCTCAGTGTCGTTTTTACGAGGGAGCGTGATATATGACAGCAATACACACTAGATTTACACCAAAGTCCATTTTTACTCTGGACCGAGGAATCCAACCATGTGACCCGGGCCTGGCCGCTCTCGGCCAATGAGGGGGGCGGACATGGATTCATTATGGCGCAGGACTGCAGAGTGGGATTAACACTTCACACACACACACATATATACACACGGCAGAGACAAAGTAACACGGATCAAGGTAATTGGCGTCATTTAGGATCGTGTACACACGTACACACATGACTTTTCGTTAACAACTGCTTTTCAACCTGTGTTGATTTGAAAGCCCTTCTCTCCCACAGACTCTCAGCCCACGGTAATGATAATCCGCAGTCACAAAATTATAGGTTTCACCGAAGCATTAAGCAGAGATTTGGTTACGACACCTACAATCATCAATAAAATCATCATATTTGTAGTTTTTACTCTTTATATGTTTACGTGTAAAATTAAAATATATTCTTCATATACACAGCTAACTATAGAAATCTGATATAAAAATATAATTATAATAATAACGGATTTTAGCACTACTTATAATAATAATAATTATAATAACTATTATTACTATTATTATTTCGTATATTTACTGCATACGTGACTTGTATCATAATCTTCTGTTTTTCTGGACAATTATTTGGTAACATTAACTTGATAATGTTATATTAATTTAATAATATTTTGTTTTATTAGAAATGTATACCAACAGTGATTTTAGCATTAAATGTAGCACTGGTCGCACAGTAATGGTAATGTATTTTTTATTTATTATTATTATTATTATTACAGAATTATAAAAAATAAAAATGATCTCGAATTGCTTTTCTAGAAAACTCACTCACACACAAAACAGTTATATGTGTTATTAATTGTAGTTTATATTATAAAAATAGTAATATTGGTCAGTGAAATATCACAGTTACAAATGAATAGGACTCGAGAGATTTTTTAAATCTGGTTCTTAGTTTTAAATATTATATTTAGTTCAATAAAAATATATAAAAAATACGGAGATAATAAAATAAGGAGAAATTATTTAAATTCTTAAATTGCTTAAGAAAATATATAAGTGGCTTTTATTAATTATTCTTGTGAAAGACATTCGAACACGTAACATGAACGTAAGATTCCATAATGTTTAACAGAAATTATACAATAAAAAAAGCTGAAAATGTTGGTATTCCTGTGAAACATATTAATTTGGCAAGAATTATGGACAAAAGAACAGATAGTCAGTGGAGGAAAAAAATACACACATCATGCTGCAGTCAGTGTGTGTGTGTGTGTGTGTGTGTGTGTGTGTCATTCTCCCGTGCACAGCCTCAGGCTCCAAAAGCAGCGTCTTATCTGCTCTGCAGTTGTCAGTGTATATGTTAGTGAATCCTTAAATTACTGCTACACCTCTGTTTCCTACAGCTGCTTCATTATGAAGCAATGATTTTAGTTAATTCTGTGAGATGATGTTATGGAACAGTGTCGCCACTCACTGGTGATCAGTGGGAACTGCAGGGTGGCGAGAAGGAAGCGGCGTTCTTTTAATTGTTGTTGTGGAAAAACACGAGCTAACAGCGAATATACCGTGGTGGGATTTAATGTTGTCGGTTTGACATGGTTGTTTGTTGGTTTGTTTGTTTGTTTTGCCAGATTTGTCAGAGGCTTTGGTTTAAATATGAACGTCATTTCACTGCGTTTGAATCTTTTTATTGGCTTTATTGCACCAGCCATTGAAGAACGAGCACAGCAGAGGAGCAGAGGGCGGAAGGTTCCCAGGTAGGAACAAAGGATCGCTCCAAATGACCGTGAGTCTTGCGCGTCCCCGTCGTGGAGAATCCAATAAAGCTGACCATTTCCGCTCGGCCTTTTGTCCGGGGCGCAGTCCCACAGAAAGAGGGAAGAAAAAAAACAAATGGGTGCCATTCTGGAAACGACCTAATTGTGTCTGGACGGCCATAAAGCCATTAAAAGTGGAATGCCAGACAGTATAGCAGACCAGGCGTTTTATGGCACTGTCTCTGGACGTCTCTACTCTTTGAAGTTTGGGTCCATCTGCGTCTCCTAACGCGTCACAACAGCACTCCGCCGACACCAAAGTCCGACTTACCTTCTAAATAATACATGCTCTCGACACTGTCTCCTCGGTGACACGCGGATTACCTGCGGTTTCTGACGGAGCTGTGACTTTGCAGGAGACGTTGCTGCAAGGTCACGTCACAATTTCCTTTTAGCTCCATGTGTGCGTGCTAAATATTTCCCCCTAACGTGCAGAGACACGACGCAGGGAGGCTATACTTTAAACGGAGACTGATTGATTGTCCTCTTCATGTCTTTTTGGGCAAAAAAAAGAGAAGAAAAATCTAGAATCCTACTCCATCATACTCTGTCACACAGGGCTTGTTGGCACTGTTGGTTTTTGCTGCGTCGGGATGGCGCTAGCTCCAGGCGGCTCTGAGGCCTCGTCATATCCGAGCTGTGCATAAAAAGACACATCGGCTCGTATTATTTTGGGCTTCAGCTGTCGAAGCCCTGGATGTCTTCTTCTTTTTTTTTGTTTTGTTTTGTGTCCCCTCGCCTAGCAGTGCTTTGCACCCCATAAAAGGTTATTGCGGTAATTGTCTTTTATGGCTGTATACAGCTAACAACATCCTCTGCCAAGACGTAGCCCTGTCCCCAACCCAGAAACAACACACACGTAAACACACAGATACACAGAGAGAGAGAGAGAGAGAGAGGGAGAGAGAGAGAGGGAGAGAGAGGGGAGGGAGGAGGGGGAGGCATATATTTATGATTTTTGAAAATAAATAAGGGGCCGTGCAACAGGAAAATTACAGGGGAAAAACAGCACTAGTAAGTGTGTGTCTGTATGTGTGTGTGTGTGTGTGTCTGTGTTGTTGTTGTTGTTGACAGCAACACCCCTTCATAGTAGACCTTCGCGCAACAACAATCGGAGACCTTGACGCACCGATAAACCGAACAACCTGAGATAAAAAATAACTGTGACGTAGCACGTATTCCCAGATATAATTTGTTTTATTTAATAAATAAAGTACAAATTACATTTGTGAACCAAAAAAGTCAGACGGCCAGCAGACCGTGAGGTATTCAATAAGTATCATAAGCCTACAGTGTTTTCCTTTTCTTTTTTTAGTCGTAATTCCATTTCCTCTCACTAACAAAACAGAATGCTCCTTTAAAGTGTTACTCCCTGAAAGAAAAAAAAAACAACAATTCGGACACAGCTCGGTATGTAATAATGCAAGCGAATCTACTCTAGCTGTCGTAGGTAGTTGAAGGACACATAGGTAGTCAACAATGTCATGGAATTTAGCTTCTAGAATTAATTCACTAATCATTTTTCAAGAGGCTTTTCCGTCAGCTGTTACGCATCTACTTCAAAATGCGACGCTATCCTGGGTTCCAATGTTAGATTCACGGTCACCGGAATAAGGGAGAAACAATAAATTTAACACTTTTTTTTCTATTCCTTTTTTTTTTTACAAACTATATATATATACGCTCAAGTGACTCAGAGATAGACAACAAATATCCTACAGAGCTACAAACCAGAAAACACACACAGCTAGAAACATCCATACACAAACGAGCACAGGGACAGTCCAACTAATACACTTTAACGAGGTATTAATAATAATAATAACAATAATAAAAGTATCAACATAGGAGATGAACCAATTAAAACAACGTGGGCACTGGTAAAATTGTGCAATATAAAGGTAGTCGCAGCAAAAATGAAGCCCATCATGCTTTTAATAGGACATTTAAGCCTAACAGCTTCTGTTATAGAGAACAATAAGACAATAAAGGTTAAAAAAGAAGAAGGAGAAGGAGAAATAGGAGAAGGAGGTCCAGCAGAGTCCTATGAGCTCATCAGCCTAAAAATCCTCTGTGTCTACGGCTCAGTCACTCGTCTTTCGGTGCGCCGTCTTTATTAAACTTCTTCATCTTCATTCTGCGGTTCTGGAACCAGATTTTAACCTGTCTCTCGGTGAGGTTTAACAGCCTCGCCACCTCGTACCTACGGTCCCTGGTCAGGTAGGTGTTAAAGAGGAACTCTTTCTCCAGCTCCAGGATCTGGTGCTTGGTGTACGGACAGCGCTTTTTTCTCGTGGCACTCGCGTGGAGCCAGTTGGACACAGGGTTATCTGGTGAAAAGAGTGGGGTGCGACATTGGTACAGTGGAGTGGCCAGGTTTTTTTTTTTTTCCTTTTTTTTTTTTTCCTTTTGGAAAAGAACACATTTAGTGATACACTTCGGCGCAGACTAATAGAACACGAGCTCGTATGTTGTCTAGACGAACACAGACGCACATAAAGCTGGGAGCTGGCTCATTCATGGACCCCACTCCTGACGCGCACCCCCCCATCCACGCACCTAACCTCACTGCTTTGTGTGGTGTAAATATAAATACACTTAAACATCAGGGATTTTCATGTGCACTTACTGGGATCCAGAGTTGGTTTCTCCTCCACCTCCGCGCTCGGCTCAGCCGTTTGGCCGGACAGAGGGTCCTTCTCCACCGGTGAGGTCGTGGCGACGGTGCCGTTCGCGTAGTCGGAGAGCAGCAGCGCAGTGTGGGAGCCCGGCAGAGCCCCGTCAGCCCGCGTCCCCAAGCCCTCTGGCTTGATTCCGTAGTGATGAGTGCTCGGTAATCCGGTCATAGGCAGGGAGCCGGACATGGGCTCCAAGAGCCACGACTGATAGCGGCCATCTGTGTCTGGAGCTACCGGGCCTTGGTGATGCCCATAGTGGTGATGGTAAACAGAGGAGACGGTGCCTGGGAACTGAGCCGGGACGTGGCTCCACGATGGCCCGAATACTGGAGGTTTGGACGGGAAAGTGCAGGTCGCCAGCTCGCTCTGGTGGTCGCTGATGGAGGCGGGTTGTCTGCCATGCTGGAGCCCAGGAGCCGAGGAATATCTCGGCACAGATACGTCCTCACTCTCGGGAAGAATGAGGGAATCGACGTAGTAACTAGTCAGTGTTCCGGATGTCGACATGGCAGAGAAATCTAGACTTTCACATGTACGCGGTCATTCAACAAATACATGCAAAAGTGCAAAGAAGCGCCCATACACACACATACACATATACACACAACGGCACACACATACACACGCAGTAAACCCAGCCTCACAAAATAACAATGTGGAGAAATCAAGTAGCAACTTGGCCCCACAGAGAACTACAGTGGGATAGTAATGGGGAGCAAGGCTGGCCCGCCATTGGCTGACAGCGCACACGTGATCATAAAGGCTGAACAATAAAGGATAAATCAATCCCTTTGGTCATTAAATACTCACCCGCTCTCCTATAACAACCAACACATTTAAAGATAAGAAATAGCATCATATGACCCGAAAGCCGATGTTTGTGAGATGTAAATTCAAAAAAATGAGAAAATAAAATCATTTCCATCAGTGCTCTAACCATTTTGTGGGGGAAAAGTCTCCTCCGGGTCATCCTACAAAACGATACAATGCGTTTTTTGGAAGCCTTTATTTTACGAGGTACTTTATAGGCCACGTAAGCACCCTACCACCGCTGCTCACCGAAAACACATTTAAAAGGCGAGCGTGATATAAAAACCGTGCAGCATTAAGCTCACACAGCGTCCGTGTGTGGAATCACAGGCAGAGAAATGGCATTTTTATTCACCGAGCTGTGATTTCTTAAGCATCAGACAACGCTCCACGTCCCTACACTTGATGGTGTTTTCTTTTTTTATTATTTATTAAAAATATACAAATTTAGACATCAGACATAATAATAAATAACATTAAAACATTAAATGCAGCATGAGAAAGCGCATTTAGGGTGTGCCAAGTGTCTGGGTATAAGCACCTATTCTTTTCTTTTTTTACGAGCGTCTTTACTTTACTGGGTGACTAATATGCAGAAATATTAAATGTGTCACGTACCTGGAAAACAAATCAATTTATCATAAAACCAGTTTTACAAAGTAGAAAGTACTTTTTTTATTCAGAGAAGGAAAATCCAGTCACATGTCAGACGAGGCACTGCAGTATTGAGTTACTCACACTTTAATTAGATTTTTTTTAGAATTTATTTTCATGTTTGTGTTTTGTCGTTTCTGCACATATGTCGCGTTGCAAATTCAAGGGTTAATGTAAGAAGTAAAACAAAAAATAACTGTGCCGGCTGTGAATTTGTAATAATAAATATTAAATATTGTGTGCGTAATGGAGTCGCCACACCAGAGATAAACAACATTGAGCGTAATAATAATTAAAAAAAAAAAACCCAGAACATTTCGACATATTTAAGCCCAATAGAAGACCGGATGTGACGCAAATTAGAATTAAAAAAAATAACACCGTCATGTGCGTCCATATTAGTGACTGTGTCATTTACACAGCCGTTAACACTGGTGTCGGCCTTCGCTGTTGTTTGTCGTCGTTGCCAATAACAAACGCGGTGTGATGATCGCTGGTGTAACTTTACACTTGCCTTTTTAATAATCGTACGCTAAAAAGGGACAAAACTAAACATTTAGAAAACATATTTAAATTGCAAAATGGTGGGAACACCAGAAATAACATTTGAAAAAAAATAAACTCCGTTTTAATAATACATTTAATTATCAGTCAATTTAAAGCCAAACCAAATAGTACTTCTATTAAATTGACAATATTTATATGAAATAAAACTAAAGAATATAACACTGGAAAAATACCAGAAATGCACATTTTAATCTCTTGGAAAAGCGTGTGTGTGCGTGTGTGTGTGCGTAAACCGGTAGATTATTATCTAAACCAAAGTCCAGGTTGCAGATATACAATATGGCAGGCTGCCTTGGGTTCTTACATTTAAAGCCTGCGTGTTGTATTTATTACTAGCAAATAAACGCAGAGCTGTGGCCAACACCCCCACAAGGCCACAGGCAATTCAACACGCAGGAATTCTCAGCACTCTCCTCTTTACGTTAAAAAAAAGGAGATGACAAGGTGAGCATGATGGCTGTCAGAGTCTCAGATTGTCACCTCTCTGTTACTATACCAGCGGATTATTTGAGCAGTGCTCATCAAACATGCTGAGAGGTGACACAGTCTGTTCGTGCACTAAAACTTTAGAATAGACAAACACCTCTGGAGCAGGAAAAGACGCCACAGTGCCAATAGCTTTTGGGCTGTAAACCTAATTCAGAGTGTTTTTTCACCCACTTTACCGCAGGGGCTATTTGCTTCTTTTGCCTCTGCAGATAACAGCCTGTCTGGCGGATCTAAATGTCGCCATAAAGCCCTTCCCCTCCTTTTGTCTGAGACACTATTGCGCAGAGCGGAAGCATCCGGTCTCACTGCCCACGGAGGTCGCTGTTGCCCCATTCACCTTCCCCTTCCCCTCCACTGCAGTGGTCGTAACCGAGGCCTTGTCTGGCGTGTCTGCGTCACCACTACTCACAGAAAACACTCACGGATTAACTCTTAATCCCAGCTCCACGATTGCGCACTGCAGCCGAGCTTTGATCACGACTCAGTTCAGCACACATGGGTTCCTCGTGGACGACAGTGCCGAGGAGATGACTGCAGGACACGGGCTCAGGAGTGTGCACCACAGCCAGCCAGCCAGCCAGTCTGCCAGCCAGTCAGCCAGCTCTCCACTCCCCTTTCAGATTGATCAGGATAACAGCATGCTTCCAAAATCACCTTTGCAAAATCCAAACATCTGTGTCTCGCCCCTCGGTTTGTGCTCTCTCGGTGTCTGCCTCGATGCGTGTAACTGGGGCAATTAAGACAGTTTCATGTTGCAGAGTTAGAAATGGACCCCAACAACATGAAACTACCTAAACCACTCGACAGTCGATCCGGGCCTCAAGCGAAACCCAATCAGCCAATTCGGAATTCGGTCGTCGGTTGTGTCATCAAGAGTCCACAAAACACGTCTACACCAAAGAAAATACAAGGAGAATGTACACACCAAGTATACTACTACAACAAGGCGCAAAATACACAACCTCTCCCACAGCCCCCCAACAATGAAGAGACTTACCCCACCTCGGATTAACGTTAATCCCAGTAATTCAAAGTAAAGGTGGAGGAGCTGTTTAATCCAGAAAGCCTCTGTGAGAGTTGTGTTTTGCAGAGCAGAGAGCCGGGCCTCCTCTGTCCTGCTCTCCTTCTGAAAGGCTCTCCCACGACTGAAGCAGCTCTTAGAGGAGAGGGAGAAACCTCATATAGCAGCCAGTCATAAAACTCTACAATAGCCGGCTGGGCATACAGACTAGTCGGCTTACAGCCTAATTTCTTAATTATTTCCGATGGCCATTACATTAGCGCCTACAAGAACATTTCTGAGCTGCTTCACAGCACAGGGCGAGCTCTGAAGTGGAACCACGTTTTATTTTTTTTAATTTATTTTTTTGTTCTAATTGTCGTTTTTACGCATAACATTCTGAACAAAAGTAGTTTTGAATTAGCACGTGTGACATCAAAAACAGAAACATTTACTCACCAAAAGCTGGCTGATAATTTATTAAGCATTACACAAAAAAAAAAAGAAGAAAAAAAAGAACACAATGTCATATTTACACAGAAATGTACAAGAAAAACAGTCCTCCTTCACCAGCCAGCTCTCCACTCCCCTTTCAGATTGATCAGGATAACAGCATGCTTCCAAAATCACCTTTGCAAAATCCAAACATCTGTGTCTCGCCCCTCGGTTTGTGCTCTCTCGGTGTCTGCCTCGATGCGTGTAACTGGGGCAATTAAGACAGTTTCATGTTGCAGAGTTAGAAATGGACCCCAACAACATGAAACTACCTAAACCACTCGACAGTCGATCCGGGCCTCAAGCGAAACCCAATCAGCCAATTCGGAATTCGGTCGTCGGTTGTGTCATCAAGAGTCCACAAAACACGTCTACACCAAAGAAAATACAAGGAGAATGTACACACCAAGTATACTACTACAACAAGGCGCAAAATACACAACCTCTCCCACAGCCCCCCAACAATGAAGAGACTTACCCCACCTCGGATTAACGTTAATCCCAGTAATTCAAAGTAAAGGTGGAGGAGCTGTTTAATCCAGAAAGCCTCTGTGAGAGTTGTGTTTTGCAGAGCAGAGAGCCGGGCCTCCTCTGTCCTGCTCTCCTTCTGAAAGGCTCTCCCACGACTGAAGCAGCTCTTAGAGGAGAGGGAGAAACCTCATATAGCAGCCAGTCATAAAACTCTACAATAGCCGGCTGGGCATACAGACTAGTCGGCTTACAGCCTAATTTCTTAATTATTTCCGATGGCCATTACATTAGCGCCTACAAGAACATTTCTGAGCTGCTTCACAGCACAGGGCGAGCTCTGAAGTGGAACCACGTTTTATTTTTTTTAATTTATTTTTTTGTTCTAATTGTCGTTTTTACGCATAACATTCTGAACAAAAGTAGTTTTGAATTAGCACGTGTGACATCAAAAACAGAAACATTTACTCACCAAAAGCTGGCTGATAATTTATTAAGCATTACACAAAAAAAAAGAAGAAAAAAAAGAACACAATGTCATATTTACACAGAAATGTACAAGAAAAACAGTCCTCCTTCACTTTGACGCACCCGTCTTGTGTGTAAACGTCCTGGACGTGAGTAAAGAGTCAGTTTATACATTTAGCTCGTACGTACATCTAGTGTATATCACTGTGGACTACAATCTAATGGCCATAGATGGAGTTCTCCTCCCGAACTGGTGATAACATGAGTATTCTTATATTTCCAGGGTGGGTTTAAATCGTCTTCGTAATTAAAAAAATATATATATTTGGGAAAGGTTTAGTCTATAACATGCAATTCCAATTAAAAATAGGGCAATTATAATTATTGGAATAAATTTAGACAAAGATTAATGTTGATAGGTAGAGGGGGAATAATAGGAGTAACACTTTTTTCCAGGTCAGTCTGCATGTGTGTGTGTGTGTGTGTGTGTGTGTGTGTACTGACTCTAATTACCAAAACTACGACAGAAATGTGTGGACAAATACAAAAACACAGCATCAGTAAAAACCAGCAGACCCCCATGACATTTGTGTTTCCGGTCTGGGAGTCAGAACAAAGTTGTACCCCAGTATGAATGAGTCATGTGGGCGCCGGGGGACTGCAGTAGTGGTACTAGTAGAAGTAGTGGATAGTGGAGGGGACTGTATTTGTATATTTTCCCTTTTATTTTCAACATGACCTGGTCGCTCATCATGAAAATCCGTAGTTGGACGTCAGCTCCCGGATACGGTTTTCCCTGGTCATCTTCTTCAGTTTCATCCTGCGGTTCTGGAACCAGATTTTGACCTGTCTGTCCGTCAGGTGGACGCTTTTGCTGATCTCTAGGCGGCGCTCTCGGGTAAGGTACATGTTGAAAAGGAACTCCTTCTCCAGCTCCAGCGTCTGGTGCTTGGTGTACGGGCAGCGTTTCTTCCGGCCGCTTTTAGCCGTCAGCCAGTTGGCCATGTTCTCACTCTTTGTGTCTCCTGCAGAAAATGGGAGAGAGGAGTTGTTTTTACACATATCTGTGCGAGACACTGTAGACCCTGCAGTGTGTGTGTGTTTATATATGTGTGTGTGTGTCTGGGTTTGTCATACACACACATATACACACGTAAGGAGTGTGCGTAAGGATTGTATTAACCAAATATTACAGTAACACACTATTGTGTTACTGTGTTACATTGTGTGTGTATGTGAGTGTGTGAGTGTGTGTGAGTGTGTGAGTGTGTGTGAGTGTGTGTGAGTGTGTGTGTGCTTAATGCGCAAAATGCGCCTTCTTTGTTAGACCCACCAGACATGTAATTAAAACACTCCATTCACAACATTTTAAAAACTAAAAAAATATTAATAGAAAATATTACAGTACACGTCACATTCTACACCAGTGTGTCACTGACGCGGACGAAACGCTGTGACATTTTAAAAAATAACCTAAAATAAAGTAACCAGACTAAATGTCGCAGAGTCCTAATTATTATTTTTTAATCTTTTCACCGCTGCAGATAAACAAAAACTACACATAAATATATATATATATATATATATATATATATA
>NC_024324.1:8143291-8144101 GCF_000523025.1 Cynoglossus semilaevis | reverse complement strand
AGATATAGATCAGTAATTTCATTGTACACTGCTGGACCTTACACTTTACTAAAAATCGTCATTTCTCATTTTTGAGAATAAAAATAAGAATACTTTTCTCTGGCTCACAATGGGGAATTCCATGCGTGTTATCGTCACGTCTTCACGCACACGTTATCATGCTGTGTCATTTACACATGATCACATATGTTGCATTGATTTGTTCCAGCTAAAACTACATCAGTAAACAGAGGAAAAGCAGGGCTACATGGATGCAGATTTTCGGACCTGCCCTGACTTGTCGCTGCAGCATAAAGAGTGATAAAAACTGACAGGTGCAGTTCCAGGCTGTCGGTACCTGCTCTACCTGCAAGCAAACAAACACGACCACACCTTTCTGAGCAGCTGAGATTACCTTTAGTGGTCTTCGCTGGTCTCTGTTTGTCATTTTCCTCCGCCTCGTCGTTTGAAGACGCCTCTGCATCCGAGGACTCCCTGGTCTCCTCGGCCCCGGCTGCAGTGTGAGAGTGCACGGCTGCTTTCGCCGAGGACACGGTTTCCCCTTCCGCCTCCTCCTCCTCATCCTCGTCTTCCTGCAGCCGGGTGATCCGTTCTTTCTGCACCGTAGCTGGGACAGAAGTTGTGGGCGACGGCGTGTGGAAGCGAGCGGAGATAGCGGGGTGCAGGCCAAAATGAGAGTGGGAAGGGTTCGGCTGGGGGCCGTTGGTGTTGTAAAGTTTATGAGAATGTGCGTGCGTCTGAGACAAGCGGAAGTAGCCCGGCACAGGCACAGAGCCTCCGCCGCCGCCGCCGCCGCCGCCACCACCACCA
>NC_024324.1:8139318-8141584 GCF_000523025.1 Cynoglossus semilaevis | reverse complement strand
GAGGGAGAAGGGTTCGGCTGGGGGCCGTTGGTGTTGTAAAGTTTATGAGAATGTGCGTGCGTCTGAGACAAGCGGAAGTAGCCCGGCACAGGCACAGAGCCTCCGCCGCCGCCGCCGCCGCCGCCACCACCACCAACACCACCACTGTCGGTGACTGTACAAGAAGTGGAGCCGAGGCCGGCTGAGCTTAACCTGGAATATGTTAGGTCTTCTGCCGTGGCGGCTTTAGGGCACTTGGGCTGCTCATACAGGCAGTAGGTGCTCTCTTCCTTAATGTTCTGCGGGAAAGAGCAGGGCGCGACCTGGGGACCTACCGGCTGCTCTTGATCCATTCTGCATGACCTCTGCGCGTCAATCCACATCTCCATGTTGGACATGTACGCGCCCGAGGCGGACACCATGTTGTGGGCACCCACATCGTTGCGCTTACCCATACCTGGGAAGTATCCATAGTTGTGTAGTCCGTAAGGCACTTCAGTGGAAGCGCTGTGAGGCACGCACACTGCGCTCCCTGCGTAGTGACCTCCGCCGCTCTCGCCGCGACCACTAATCAGAGAATCCACTAAAAACGCATTTCCTGACGGGCTGTCCGAACATGACATTATTGTGGTGTATTTTGGCGAAGGGAGCAGATAGCCCTTTCTGGCTGACATTTCTTGTACAAAACATGTTGGATATGATTAGCGGCAACCCCCCCGCCCCCCTCTCTCCGCCGTGCGCAATGAAAAACCAATAGAAAGGCTGGAAGACGGGCAGTCCCCGCCCACTCCAGGGCTACGTAGCAGTCAAGGCGATATCCATCATGGAGCTGAGGCAGGGAAAGGAGACAGCAGAGCAATCAGTGTATACCTTCACCTCGCCATTATTCCACAAGAGGCGAGGTCTAAGAGTACGCGAATTTTAAATATACCTTATTGAATGAACAGTCCATGAAAGCCCTTTTACACTTTAAAAAATAAAGTCTATAAATAAAATAAATATCTGCAGTCCTGTCCCTGTGCGGCCACAGCTTGACTAAAGACACATACTGACAAAATATAACAAAAAAAATCACAATTTTAAGACCTCAAATCAGAGCACAAAATGGGCTGTCATTTAATTAAACTTTATATTTGAAAAAAAGGATTTAAAGCCTTTCTTTACATGTGCCACGATACATAAAGAGAATTTAGCCCTGAGGTGGCAAGTGTAGTTTGAAAGTACAGGGGCTGTACTACAGCCCACCAACAAAAACATAAAATAATAAAAGGCTAGAACCTGGGTGCCATAAACCCTTCCAAACTGTTTGAACTGCAGCGAAATTTCGCCTTTGGCAAAATCGCTTTGCACAAAAAAAAAAAAAAAAAGTGGTGCATCCTTTACCCTGAAAATTCCGACTTCTTCCGCACTAAAGCAGACTTAAAATGATGCTGCCTTCAGGGAGTGAACAGCAAAACAGCAAACAAAATGAGTGAGTTCTTTTCCTTGATTTTCCCCTAAAGTATTCTCTACAGGTGCCGTCGTCTTAAACATGTTAGGATTGTGGCAATGGAAAAAAAAAAAAAAAAAAAAAAAAAAAAACAGTGTTAACGCGAACACATCCTTTATCATTAATCTAATGTATGTTCGACTATTAATATTTAGATTGTTGAAGTTTATTTATTTTTCAAAAGGTTGAAAATTACAGGGATTTAAAATGGGGTTTATGTGAAGTACTAATATATTTGACATTTTAATTAGGTTTTTTACTGCGATATGTTGTATTTCAATATACGTGTGGAAGTCGGTTTAACACGCCTCACGATAAATCGTTACGTTTTATTTAAAATAGCACAAATATAGTAGTTGTGTATTTTTATCGTGTATTTTCTTTTAACAGTTTGAGGATTAGGACGCTGTCTTCACCTCTTGTCAAAACAATGAACGAACAAAGTTAACACCACGTTATCCTTTTGGTTTAAATCTAATTAGGGTTCAAACATCGTCTCCATTGGCTGCAGATGTCTCTTTCTCTTTTTTAACCCAATATAAGCGCCGTTTATTGGAGACTCTGCTCACATTTACATTGAAGAAACTGCTGAAATATTGATCGCTGTGTGTTTCTGTGGAGCAGCAGCCGCTGCATGTGTTAGAGCACGGCAGACATAAAGCTCCGCAAATACAACTCACACTGTCGGTCCAATTTGGGGCAATAAGGGCCACAATAAAACTCTCCCTCCATCTCCTGGTGTCCTTGGACATGTGTACTCTATTGCTCTCTCTCCAGGTTGAAGTTAATCTCGGCCAG
>NC_024324.1:8127587-8134417 GCF_000523025.1 Cynoglossus semilaevis | reverse complement strand
GCCCCTCCCGGGCCGCGGGGCCCCTCCCCGCCCCCCCCCCCCCCCCCCCCTCATCCCCCGGGTGCTTTTGCAGCCGGTTGCAGTGAAATGAGCAAATTTGAGGGAAATTCATAAATTGAACCCATTTAGTTTGGAAAACTGCGGGACCAATGACAGCTCTTTGGCTCAGACCGCGCCGCGTCCACGGAGGACATTTGTCAATCGCTGCTGCTGAAAATCGGACGTATTTCACGTGGCCGGTTGCTCTTTGGTTATTTATGTGCGCATGAATTTAATACAATAACCCGCTTCAAAAGCAAATGTATATATATATATATGTTATGAGAATCTAACCAAACGTAAAGAGTGGGGTTTGCAGTGCGGGAGATTTAAGGACAAACGCCGTACGCCGAGCGTCAGGCCTGTTTATCAAATTCCCCCGAACCATAAAATAATTCATTTACAATAGTGGGCCAGTAAAAAAAAAGAAAAGAAAAAAGAAGACAAGTAACAGCAGTAGATCCAAAGTCTGTGTACTCTTCCCCACCGTGACATGTTCCTTAAGGGACATCCGAGCTACTGTTGAAACTTAATACATCAATTAATTATGTGCGCGCAGGACTAAATTGTTTTTGGCCGGCACACTCCGTGGTTTTGTACTATCACGGGTGCCTATCGATATCTTTGTGTTACAGTTATTAATTGTAGCTGTTAAATCTTCATTTTCACAGCTGCCCGGCTATAATCTGCTCACAACAGTTTACCCTGACCGCTGGCTTTGATCAGGCCCATATAATCGTGGCCGAAGAGGCCGTTTGAGTCGGATCATGTTCGTCGCGAGTGCAGTTATGAACAATAATGCGGCGTTTTATTACAACCAGCGGAAGTATTTATTTTTCACGAGAGACAGAGGAGGAAAAGGGTCGGTGCAAACGCATTAAGGTCCAGAATTTAGTCGCTCGCCACTTGGAGTGACACCGAGCGGCCTCGGAGAGAGCGCACGTCAGCGGCAGGAAGGAAAGGGGAGAAGCGATTGTTTGCCTTATCGCGGTCCAATCAACTTTTCCTAACAAGTGATGTGATGCACTTGGCACGAACGTGATAATAATGGGCCTTTGGAAGGACGTCAAAATGATGTTAGTGGATTCTTTGAAGATGGCAGTTAGATAGGAGACGTGCCAGCTGTGTGTGTGTGTGTGTGTGTGTGTATGTGTGTGTGTGAGGGGAGTTGGATTTGCACGAGACCCTGCGTAAGAAAATGAACTAATCTTCCTTTTCTAGTTCAACATCAACGACCTACTCACGGTTGCTATTTTGTTAAATCATTACAACTGACCTTCCGCCAAATCCAAAACATTTGTGCCCGGGCTGAGAGGGGGCTGCGGATCTCTGCAGGTACATGTCGGCCATGCATATATACTGGAGCCATTAAAAAGCTCCAGCTCAGCAAAATGAATAGCACATGCAGCATGAAGGCTTGGCACAGATGTGTTGCCTTATTAGGGCCCCCAGAAAGACTTTGTCCAGCACACGGCCCCGTGAGCACCACAGAGAAATGTAGAACATGAACACAAAACTATCTCAAAGCGTTAGGCCTGTGTGTGTGTGTGTGTGTGTGTGTCACAAGCACTGAACATAAAGCAGCTTTGTTGTTGCAGCAGCAGTACAGCTAACTATTCCAGCTCGGGGCTTTGTTCACAACAGCTTCTCTTTCTTTCTTTCTTTCTTTCTTTCTTTCTTTCTTTTTTACCTGCGTTCATTTGAGGTGAGTGTGCAGAGAGAGACGAAAAAAGATCCACGGCCATGACATTGGTCCCAATAGCGCCGCCCGGTGGCAGTGAAGGGTCCTGATCCCGGCTACATCCAGTCGCTGCTACACACTGAGTCAAGGTGGACAAACTACAGGAGCGTGGAAAGGCGACTCGAGTGGAGTGGCCGCGGCCAACAAGCTGAGGCTTCTCCTTCCCGTCCTCCTGCCTGTCGTTGTTTTCGCCTCCTTGGTAACACAGTTAATAACCTTGGGTCTCAGACGGTTTATTGCACTGCACTCCAATTGTACAAATGCTCCAGACTCTCAGACAGCTTTTATGGCTCCGTTGCTGAGGCAACGGGGAGGATGTCCCGTAATTAGGGACGGAATTCCAGCGGGCAGTAAAGGATGCGCAAGGCAAGGCCGGACTATGGCAGAGAGAGGCAACCATAAACTTCAGCCTCTCTCCCCGCGTTTATGGCCCTTTTGACTGTCATATATGAACGCCAATGCGCTGCGGCTGGCTCCCATAAACACTGTGATAACAACAGCAAATATGGCGACCCTGGGCCAAAAGAAGAAGAGGAGCGAGCAGGAGGCAGTGTGGAAAAGAGCCTCCAAAGCCAATCAGCTAAATGAGAGCGCGTTCACACAGAGCCACGCAGTGTGGGAGACAGAAACAAAGAGAAGTCGAGTGGAACACAACAAAGGTGTCGGACGGTGCGGTGCTCCATGTTTGGCTCCAATAAATGTTATGGAGGTTAGATAAGTGTGGAACCATCAAAGATGTCTGCCACCGCTGTAAAGTAATGTGGAACAGAGTTCAGGAATAATGTCATAAAGTAGAACACAACACTTTAAACCAGGTGTTCCACGAGTGTTTGTGATCCGAGCTCTAAATGTGAGAATCCATGTTGTGCATTGCTGAATCTGAACCGTCGAGTACAAAGCAGTAAAACCAAATACCTTTTCCTTGTTATGACATACAACAACAAAGTAGCTTTGTCTGATCCACATTCTGAGCTGCTTCATTCATGTTTACCATTTGAATGAATGTTTAACACAGCAACAGAAACATGTAAACACTGTATAGATTTAGTATAGAGTTACAAACGGTGAAGCTACATTGTCGGTGACGACGCGACTTAAATTGTGGAAAGCAACGTTGTTTTTTTTTGTATACAAAAATATAGTGTCCAATCTGAATACAGAAGTTTAATTTAAACTACTATTAAATTGATGTACAATAACAGTCTAAATAAACAACGCCACGTCATTAAATCTGAATTAAGAGCCTTTTTATAATGAAGGTCTAACTAATTGACGTGAACTAATATAAAGTGTCAGTTAAAATTAATACCATAATTGAAAACCCACGGAATGGAGCTTTAAATTTAAGACAGTAAACTAAGGAAGCTTTCACGGAAGAAGTAGCATTGATTAATGTGAGGTAAAACTCACATTATATATATACGTAGCATTGATTAATGTGAGGTAAAACTTTTAATTCAGGAGTTATTTTAACATTAGGTCTTTTTTTCATGTAAAAATGATAAAAACCTAAATTAAATAGTTGTTAATGTATATATTGATTCAAACACCATATAAATAAAGGAACATTATTTGGGCCAAATATTCCAACGTTATGTAAAGTAACATGGATGTAGTAGAATATGTGTTCTATCTGAATGGAGGACTCCAAGTTGAAAAAATTCAAATGAATAACAGACAAAGATGATGAAATAAACTGGTTTGACATAACGTCATTTGATCTGAGTCAATTTGAATAAAAGCTTTGGATTAAAAGGTGATACCAGGGGAAAATACGGTTACACTACACACACGAAGCTAAGATAATTCAATTTGACTTTAGCAGACGTGAATTCAGAACTTTAAAGGAAATTATTCTCAATAATATAATGTAAAGGACGACATGAATGGACTGAAACGGTACATGCTGCCGTCAGTGACGCTGAATTCAATATTTAGGATGAAAAGCTGTAGTTCACTGACAACAAAACATTGCGGATGGTAAAGAAAATGTTACGGTACAGTCAAAGGTACGACCTGTACTTTTAACGAAAACATGGTTTTAATGCGACGTTCGAAATTACAATGAAACGCATGACGTTTGTGTTTCCGTGAAAAGCTGAACTTTGTCTGATCAGGAAACCACATTTGGTCTTACGTAAAGTGAGAAATTAGCGCATGAAATGGAAAAGGGTTATTATTGACAAAAAAGCTTCAAAATAAATAAAACAATTTAATTTGCACAGTATAATAAATACAGCGTCTTTGCGCCTCTGTCACTTCACTCGTCTGTGCCGAACATCAGCGTCCTCTTTGGTTCAATTTGTATATTTTTGTAGTGCGTAAAATGGCTGCGTTGTGCGTCATTTTCCATACGAGGCCTAAACACTTATATAAATGCCATATGTTTTTTGTTGTTGTTGTTTTTTTTCAAGAAAGGCAACGACCAAGCATAAATTATTTTTTAATAATTGTTTCATTTGATTTTATTTTTTATTTGGAAATAGAGTATAATACACAATAATTTCGGGCAAACCAAGCAGTTGATTCAATGCAACGACCCTGACCAGCGTTGCCCTGACAGCACACTTACCTAAAAATGTAGATTATTTTTTTTACATTTTTTGTTCCTGGTTTTGATTGCAAGTACCAAATGATCAAGAGTCATGAAAAAAATATTCTGTCATCCGTAATCTGTATGAAAGCGGGGAGAGAAACGATGCATAGGCGGTATATATACCTGTGTGAATGTGTTGGGCGTGTACCTCAGTGCAGCTCCACACGGATCCAGTGGACGAGCTTATATCTCTGGTTTGGCCTGCATTATCAATACCTGCCTGATAGTCTCCAAAAACCAAGAATTAATTCGAAGCACAGCATGGATTTTTGGCTGTTGAAAGATACTCAAAATACAGTATAAATAGTCAGCCTTCACTTTGGAGGTCACAGGAAAGACGACGAAAGCTCGTTTTGAGGTCAGACCGAAAGGAAAAAGAGCCTGTCTGTAATAATGGCGAGAGGAAACGAGTGGCTACGAAATAAATAAGCAGACAAAACAGAGACACGTTACATTCCCATCCGTTCGGACTCATTATTTGGTCACACCAATATAGATTTTACCTATTAAAGTCACATGGTCGCCCACTTCCGTTCAATCTACCAGCGTTGTGATTTAAAAAAAATGAGGAAGAAAACTGCGTTAAATATATATATATATATTTGATTATAAAATACACTGAGTCAGTCAAATTCGACTGATATTTTTTTTGCCAGCGTGAGAAGAAAAATACATGTGTGTAAAAGACACAATAATGTTAAAATGGGCCTTCTCTCACACACATACACACACACACAGTCTGGGCGAGGACAATAATCCGCTTTTTTTCTCCCACAAAACCAGAGTCAGAGTCAGAAGAGGGCTGTGGAGTCCACAGACTGTCTGGATTCATGCTCACTCTCTTATGTCGATCCGATCACAGCACATACTGTTGTCCTCGAACTTGAAATTAACCATCGAGCAGCGTCTGCTGCGGCTGCTCCTGCTGCTGCTGCTGCTGCTGCTGCTGAAGCCATGGTGAGACACAATGCAAACCAGTCTGTGTGTAAAACGCAGTCAGTCCAACAGCACGGGACCTGGGGAGTTGTTGGGGGACACAGGGCTGCCTTTGTGCCCTAGAGCAGAGGGTTGGAGGTGTAATACTGTAACCTGTCTCTGTTCAGTTTCTTCTCCTTCATGCGTCGGTTCTGAAACCAGATTTTCACTTGTCGGTCGGTGAGGTTGAGCATGCGAGACAGTTGCAGGCGTTTCTCTTTGTTTATGTACACGCTGAAAAAGAATTCTCGTTCAAGTTCTCTAATTTGATATTTGGAATATGGACACCTCTTCTTACGGATCCTCTGCCCATCTGGAAACACACACACACACACACACACACACACACACACAGACAGACAAAGAAAGAAAGGAAACGTGTGTCGGTCAGAGAAATGATAAACACTTCATATTAGCCATGACTATGTTACTAAAGATTTACACGCCCTGCGTGTCACGCAGACTACAGAGTACGGATTTCCTCCACATAAAGTATTAATAACATATTTCCCATTTCAACATTTCATGTGTCACATATACTGATATTATATTGCAGTGGAGAGAGGATCAAAACACACTGCTGCTGCTGCTGCTGCTGCTGCTGCTGCTGCCCCACACACTGCACTTGGGGTTTCACCTTTTAAATGAAACGCTTAAATTTAACCTAAACCCTGGCTCTTAAAGTGACAGTTCGCATTTTATTTATTTTCAAAGTGAGATGAAAAAAGAAACGTGTAGTGGAGACACAGAGTAATGTCTGTAACATCAGATCACAGTGTTCTAGTGTCACAGCCTCACTACACCACACTACACTACACACACGACATGTAAATGTGCTTTAAACGCAATAAGAAACCGTGTGTAACACACGGGCCCGATCAGAAAACACACTGCTCTCTTTTTGGGGACAACATTCACGGGTTTGAGGCTACAGAAAAAGCATCGCTCTGTTGTCTTTCACGGCCAATTTCAATTCCAAACACGTGATCCTGCAGTTTATAACAAAGTTTTGTTGGGGGGTAGGGGGGTCTACGGGCCCTCTATAAACCTTATATGCTTATAAAACACCATATAAAATGTTTAACAGCAGCGCGCAAGATTGCAAACTTTCCCTCATAAGCAGGACGCTGACTTTAATACGTACTGCTGCTGCTGCTGCTGCTGGATTTCTCCTCATTGTTGCCGGAAGACAGCTCCGGGCTGCTGGTCTCCTCCCGGGGCTCCTTCGCTTCGCTGTCCCGGCACGAGGCTGCGTCTTCCGGCGCCGAGCTGGGCTGCTTGGACGCCGTTTTGTCCCCTGAGAAGCCGTTTGTGGAGGCGCTCTCCGACGCGTTGCCGTACGCCGTCTCGTAAAACTGGTCGAAGACTTGGGGCAGCACGCCGTTCCTGCCCACGTTCCCGTAGAAATTAGAGGCAGCGGAGCCGGCGCCGGCGTGGCGGTGGCGGGGGGGGGGGGGGGCCGGCGCCCCGCCCGGCGGC
>NC_024324.1:8119444-8126452 GCF_000523025.1 Cynoglossus semilaevis | reverse complement strand
GCCGCCGCAGCCGCAGCTGCCGGGCTGTTTTTACCGAACATGTCCCCCACCACGGCGGTTTGCGCCGACAGACAGTCCCGGTGCATGTCCTCCGCGCTGGGGTAGCACTGAGGCAAGTTCCCCCTGTGCGGCCATTTACTGGACGGGTCAATGGCTGCATAGTCCCTGAATGTCACTTCTCTGACGGGCTGGACCTGCGGCAGGTTAGAGGAGTAGGAGTATGTCATGGGGCGGGTGGACGGGGTCTGGGACAAAAACGAGGGAAGACCGGAGAAATCAGCCCCCGCCGACACGTAATAAGTGCAACTGGGTAAATACATGTTCGATCCGACGGGGACCCGCTCGTCAAAATCCATCATCGTCCTCCAGCCTCTACTATAACTCTATGCTGGGCTTTGATTCCTCTATAACCGCCCTGAACATGGCTCTGAAGCGCCGTGCCTCCTGCCTCTTTGAAGCAGGTTCGCTAAACAGAAATTTGGAGACGTAAAGCTGACGTGGAGAGCCATCTCCATCCACTCCATGGAGGAGGAGGTCACGTGACCGGGCGGCAGAAATTGACAGATTTTCAGGCGGTGCGCGTGTCCGTGTGCGTATGTGCACACGCTTACCTTCTACGTCTGTGTGTGTGTGTGTGTCTCTCTCTCTCCCCCTCTCTCTCTCTCTCACTCTCAGTGTGTGTGTGTGTGCGTAAAAGTCAGAGACGTGCCTGCTGCGAGTCCTAAAGCTTGACATTGGTGCTTCATCGCCATGTCGGATTAAAAACGAATTCCTTCACACGCAATGAAGTCAAAAGACGAAGCCGTGAAGTGTTAAAAATAGAGAGGAAGGTTCTCGAATTTAGTTTTGGACCCAAAAATATTAACAGCGAATTTCCAAGTGCCTCGCGTGTTTCCACATTTAGCATGCCCTTGAAAACTATTCGTGTGTGGTTTTTGAATCGGTCTGGTTTTCCTTGTTTGTACATGATGTAAACAAGGTTCAACATAATTAACCCGAGTCTTGTTTATCACGTTACCAAACTGGTATGTGGAGCTCATTCACCTAGATTGGACTAAGGGAACGCTTTGTCTACAAAGTCATTTTTTAGAAATGTCTTAGTCCTGACTTTTGCTGCTTTTACAACATGGCAGACCCTGAAAAGCAAATGCTTAGTGGGCATTTGGTTATCAGGGTCATGTTCAAAGTAGCGGCTAATGTTTCGGCTGCTTCAGCCTTGTCTTCTTAATCACCTCGGTTGGCAAAAATTGTAAATTCAATGAAATAAAGCTCGGGTCAGATCTTAAAACAGACGAACGGAAATGCAACTTTTACGCACCCACAGCCGACACGTGAACTTTGGCCGTCTCCAAACCTGCACTCAACATTTATCAAGCATTATAATATGTACTTTTAAACCCTCTGCAGTTTTATTGTTGTGTATTTTTCTATGTCAGCCACAGCAACAGGAGGAGCCGGGGGCCACATTTTAGAAAAACAAAGGTTTATGGCGGAAAAAAAGCGCATGAATTAAGAGTTACAGACCTGAACCGAGGAACATTAAAAGAGTCTGTTTAATTGTAAAAGGTAACGAGCTCTTTAACAAAACAAAACAAATTCTGTTTTCAAAATTATACCTATTATCATATTTGTTATTGCTGTTTTACCTCCCGTTAACATTTAATGGCCACTCTAACATTTCCAAAATAAAGGCGCAGCGGCCATTACGCACGGCTGTTTCTTTAGATTCAAAGGTAAATATTTATTCAAATGTGCGTGAATCAGAAAGCAGACAGCTTCCATAAAAAGAAAATATTTTATTGTGGTAATGCACAACCATTTGTGTTTTTAATTATAGGAATATTTAAGTAGAACGCACAGATTTACACGCGTCAAGACGCTTTTTAATGTGACATAGTTACAATTATAATGTTGCGCATTATTAATTTTTTTTGAATGACTTTACCTTTAGCTCAGAATTTCTGAATTAGAATAGGTAAGTTTTTAGAGCATGTGCAGAAATAAACACAGCCAAAAACAAATGTAAGGCTAAAATATGGCACGGACAGGAAGCAAGGGTAATTTGTTGACCACATGTTTTCCTCTAGTCAACAAAAACGTTAAATTCAGAAAAAATAAATTGGAAAAACTGACTTTTACCAGCAGAGATTGTAAAATAAATGTGAGTTCTCGCGTGTGAGAGTGGACATTCCGTGGATCTTTGCTCCCAGGCCACCGCGGTGTTTGTTTTGAAGCGGCTGCAACCTGATTCTAATGTGCTGTGAATGAGAGACCTGATCGAGGATTAAGTCTGCGGCGGCTGGGCCCACATGGCCCCCACAGCCCGATGTGCAGAAAAAAAGGGGGCTCCTGGTGCCACATGTGAAACACAACCTCAAAATATCTCACTCAAACTAAGCACCAACTAATGCGCAGCGAGTATATCCGAACAGGGAAGCAAAGACTCGGGTCGGTTCTATGCTTTATTTTGGTCAAATTGCAGAGACATAAGCGGCTGCAGTCAGTGTCTTTGGGACCACACGCTCCGCCTCTCGCTCAATCCCAGACAAATTCTAGGAGTTGTGCTGAGGCTTTTATGCTGCAATTTAGCACAGGATGCCCAGGAAAAACCAAAGCCAGCCCTGCACAGACTTGCGTTTTTATAGCTGCTATAGTATTCTACTGCGCCTTTTACCTCCCCCGGCCAGACACCACAAAACTGACCAAGCGTGATAGGAAGTGGCCACCTAGACACACTCAAAGTCAGCAGCTGTGGATTTCCAACAACGCAGGCACAAGTGGTGTCTCAGCACAGCTAAGGTAAGATGCTTCAAATTTGTCCCTCCAGTAGGTGGACGGGGTATTTTAAGAATATGTGTTTTGGTCTGTTTTGGAACTATTTCCGGCAACTATTTTATATTTAAATGGCCTTATTTTAGATCAGCTGTGTTTTATATTAGAGAAAGCCACTGAGCTGATTCACCAACATCCTCATTATGTGGGTTTTCTACATCATAACAGCAGCCTGGCGCTGGGTAGAAGTCCTCAAAGCCAACGTTTTTGTTTGAACGGTCGACTTCAAGTTCGGGGGAGGGAGAGACAGTGTTGCTCCGAGAGCAGAAGGAGAGAGAGGGAGGGGGTAGGGTGGTGGGTGCTCTGCCCCGGATGGAGTTCCTTCTAATTGCAGATGCTTTTACGCATGGCTTTGGTTTCCAAGATTGGTCGATATGAGATCGTGTAAGAGTAAGACTAAAGGAAGAAATATGAAGATTTATCCCTGCATTTCTATTCTGTCAGACACAGCCGGCGGCTTTGATTTATTCTGATGTATGTCAGGATTTCACTCCACAATGATGGACCCTCAGATATAAGACATAAAGATGTTGACTTCTGATAACAAGACTCAGCAAAATACAACCCTTTAGGCTCGGTTTGCCATGAAAACACAGAGACAGTCACGTTTCAACTAAATCAAACACTGGTGGTTCAAACACGCTTCGGAGGGCACAGATTGTAAAACTAAACGTTGTGGTTGAGGTTTAAAACCGGAGTGACAGAGGTGCAGCGGTTGTGTCAGGAAGAGAATGCGACAAATAGTCTGGATTGCCCCATCCGTGTGCCATAAAACCTTGTTAGACAACAAGTAAACAAGCCAGCCTGGGGAGGATCTGAAAGTACAGATTAACACTACGTCAGGTAAAGGCCTGTGAGGCTGTAAAGGAGTCTAAATAGGCAGCATTCAGTGTCTTTGCAAAGACACCTCCTGTAGTTCTGTGCAGTTTGGGGTAAAAAGGCCCAGAGCCCTTGGAGCAGAGGCGGTTTTATTCTCATTGTACGGTAGAGAGAGGAGACACCACACCTGCAGCTGAATGCGGCCCATTCTTAATCTAAACACTAAACCAGCCTGTTTGGTTTCCCCTGACAGCCAAAAGGATCCTGTGATCCCAGTGAGAAGAGCTGCGAGGGCACTTGTTTGTTTTTTTTTTTTTTTTTCACTTTGCAAATTAAAGTTCAGCCGGATTGACATTGCTAATGGGCAAACACATCACTGCGTCACGGAACACGTTTATAGCATAACAAATATCGTAGTTTTGCGCGTCTTTGGCGAATATTGAATTGATTTTGGATTTGTTTTTGAACTTGAATGCACCGCAGTCCTGAAAACGGGCGGCTGTAATGGAGAACAAATGAGAGAAGAGGACTGTCTTAGTTAAACCTGAACCTGAATGGACTTCGCTGATCCGTTGATTTATCCACAGGTGACAGAAATGTGGGCCGACAGCGATGGCGACGACAGACGGTCCCGTGGACGCTGGGCAGCTGACCAACTCCACGGTCAACGGGAGCTCTGGTGACGCACAGAGCTGGATTAGCGTCAGCAGGAGCAGGCTTGGACCTAAGGGACACGATATTGATTTTTGGGGGGAGAAAAAATTAAACATTTAGGAACTAGAAATTAAATGCGTTTTGATATAAGTGCCCAGATTGGTTTAAACTTAGATTATTTTGAGTAAATCCAAAACCTCACTACTAAATCGCACATTCGCGTTTTCTTGGTTAGAAACCGAAACATTGGATTTTTAAAATTAATTGTCCAATAGTTTTTATATAAACACGTCAAATATTGGTTCTCCAACGAGACATTGCAAATTACTGTTTGGTGTCGATCGTTAAACTTTAATTTAATTCATTTATTAATCTTTGAGTAGGTTCTCCACAGTCCCTTCCATAATACGACGGGTTATTCACCAACCAAGTCAAAGTCAGAAATGCGTGGAACTCATTCCGAATGAAAAACGTCAAACTTTCGTTTTAATAGTATCTTTTTTCCGGATTTTCCTGAATGTAACCCATCAATTGTTTACACACACCAGAGCCGCTGCAGCATCAAATTGAATAGATTCGCTTTGCTACCGTGATTAACAAATCACCATTGAATTTATCTCCTCCTTTCTATAAACCAGGAATGTTGACTTCCTGGCCTTGGGACTCAGTCTGGCACTTACACAAGTTTTTTTTTTTTTTTTTTTTTTGTGGGCCTTGGCTTCTTCTTCTAAACTTTTAAATCTTTATTGTCTGCCAAAAGAGATGTCAATTATTGTTGCCTCACCGCCGTATGGGATCGTTTTAGGGTAATCTTTTAATGTGTGGTTATTTCTGTCATCTTTTTGGACAAGCTTTTTACTGCTGTCCTTTTTTTTTACAAAATATTTAGCTACGTCTGTTGTATCTCCGCTCTTATGTCACGTTAAGTCTATGTGCTGTTATGTATTTATACTTTCGCCATCCTCAACATCTGGATTTTATTAAAAATAATTAATCTTCTATATCTGGGATCGCTGCTTTGCTCTTTTGGCTAATCCTTGGCATTTAATACCACATAGTACTCATTATTTTTAAGAATTTTTTTATTTTATTTTTCTAATTTTGGCTGCTTTTCTACCTAACTTCTTCTGTCCAACTGTTAGCTGGAATGCTTTTGTTCAACACATTTTGTTTATATCAGCTCAGTTTAGCTATGTCCTGGTTAAAACGTAATTGTTTAATGGAGAATGTTAGCATTAATTGCTAATGTTAAGCTGTTTTGTGATGGGTTTTTTAGAACCTAAATACTTTGTTTATATACATTTAACCTTCTCTTAACCACGCTTGAGTATTTTTGTCTAATTTACTGCTAACCCTTGGGAAAAGTGTTAAAGCTTGTTTGTAGCTTCTGTTTATAATTCGGCTAAATTGATTTTCAGCTGATTTGCTTTGTTTTTTCAAACCTTCTAAAGTAGTTTTCTCCTAATTGTACTAAATGATCATCTGTAACTCATTTTTTAAATAAATAAAACATTATGTTGTGTCTTTGTAGATATGTTTGCAGCGTGTTGTGCAGATAGATATGATTAAGCTTTGTTTCAGGCCATTTTACCAAAAGTATCGTATAAATGTACTTTTAAAAGAGCCGTGTGTTCATTAATTCACGTTCGTTATAACATTTAACTCCAACATTAATATATATCTCTGACTTCTTCTGACGTTGAACTATTTCCTGGTTAAATTCAATTCACTATTAAACACATTTTCATTTATTGTGTTTTTTACTATTATTATTGTGTCTTAACGTTTATATTATTTATACTAAAGTAAATACTAAGTAAATACGCTAATTCTAACATTTTACTAGTCATTTTTCTTTACATTTTATTTTGCTTCATGACACTATCAGTTTTGTTTTATATCTTTGGTCTGATATCTGTTTAGTTTTGTCTAAAACAGCTGACCTGTTACCTTACTATAAGTTCTGTTCTATTTTTGTATCAGTCTTCAGTCATTGGCACTTTTAATTTGTATCAGTCTTCAGTCATTGGCACTTAAATTAAATTAAACACTTAGCTTTCTTAGTATTGTCATTTGTTTACTTCGGTCTAGCACTTCTGACGTTTCTGATTTTGACAAACTTTGAACTAATACTTGACCAAGTTTTAACCATTTGAAGTATTTACTCATACGCCGACATGTGCATTGGTCTTTTGGTGGATATTTTAGCCTTTTTGCTTCATGCATTAACACTTTAGCCTAATTTAAGTTAATTTTACGTTTGTATTTCTCCTTTGTGACCTAGTTTATTAAATATTACCCGCTTTTCCTTCATAATTTCACTGACTTCCGGTTCACTATAAGCAATTGTCTCTCTATATCTTTCAGCCATTTTATTTGATTTTCTCAATTTCTTTTATGTATTTGCGGGCCGCATTTGAATTTTCTTATCTTTGACAATTTGCTTTTAGTTTTAATTTGTACATGCTTTAGGGAAATGAATTAATGTGTTCGAATGCAGTGTATTTGTATGTGACTCCATTACTATGTTCGCGCAGTGGAGTCTTATCGAACCTTCTTACAGTCCTCCTGAAACTAAATATACGTGAAAAGACACAAAATAAATAGAAAGTAATAAAACACGGCTTGCGACGTTTTCTTGATTTATTCTCATTTTTGAACTTTAATATCTCTCTGTTTTTGATTAAGTAAACGTCAGAAGAT
>NC_024324.1:8094128-8119396 GCF_000523025.1 Cynoglossus semilaevis | reverse complement strand
ATTTATGAACATTAGTCAGATTTCCAGTCTTTTTCGTGGAAAATGAAACTATTCACAATAATTCCACAGAACAACAATTGTGAGCGCAAAGTCGAGTTTTTAAGCATTTTTTTAAAAGTATCCAATTTAGGCAACATTTATTGCTTAAACTCAATTGTTAAAGTATATTTAATTCATTGAATGATGTATTCTAATAGAAATACCAATATATAAACAGTTCCGACCCACTACAGAAAAGCACCGACGTAAACCTGGTTCAAATTCGCCTGGACATGCTACATGTTCCTTCTCAATCCTCACTGCAGTCCTCGGAGCTTGATAAATGAATACAGTAAATTATATGGCTTTTATATTCGGGATTAAATGTCTTGATGTATTGGTGGAATTAGGGCAGAATAAAACCCGTGTGTGCAGGACTAAGGCGCCGACCGGGACCTGGGGGAGGCTTTGACTTAATCTCGGTCAAGTGCTTCCATTTGACCGCTGTCACGCTGTAGGCTCAGCCTGTGTCTGCTTATGTCTTTGTGCTGTATTAGGAGATTAACTTTCAAACCAAATCCCGGTCTCTTCAAACCAGAGTACCGAGCCACGGCGTGGTGGCGGGGCCTCGCCTGTAGTTTGAACAGAGACACAGAGCGAAGGTCAATGTAAAGAGCAAAGCCGAGGCTCCTGTCTGCAGCCAGAGATGCGTCTGATAAACACAGGATACACAGAGGAGCAGGAGTGGATGTGGATCAGCGGAATATGAGCTGACCGACTGACCAAATGGTTTTTATGATCAGAATTTATACAATCTTCCCTGGGGAGTGGGGTGGAATTACAAAAGCTCAGGAGAACATGGCGGTTTTTTTTTTTTTTTGGTTTCTTTTTCCTTTTTTCCAATGTTGATGCAAACTGTCACGGAACACCATAGTATTTATATATGGAGGGTTGGGAAAAGTGGGTCACTGCAGATTCTAAGACGCTGCTTCAAGCCGACAAAGAACTTTTAGCCCATTGCGAGGATTCTAGATTCTTCTAAAAGCATATCTGCCAATCAGTACATACGTAGTTTATACATATATGAAGAAACAACTCTATTTAGAAGGCTTGATTAAACGCACTGAACAACAGAGAGGAAATACTTTCACTTAGCCTAAAAAAAAAGAACAAGATCGAGATTACACAAACGAAATTGTACTTTTTTTTAGCTTTACCTGCCCTAAGTAAATTCATTGGCGATAAGGTGATAACAACCGACAAAGAAAACTGGCAAACTGGTTCAAATAGCTCCCCAAGCAGGCCAGAGTACTGTTTATGACTGGTCTTTGCAAAACAACGAGCTAAATCCCATATAAAATCCAGTGGAGTGACCCAAGGAGCAGGGTCCACGTCAGAGGACCAGCAAATCTGGAGGACGTTAATCAAATAATAACGTGCCAGGATAACTCGGTATAGTTTTCACTCTTTAATTATCTTCAATATGTTGAAACTAATCCAGATGTAGTAGGTTGGTCAGCAGAGAGAGTTCAACACTGACTGTTAGGATGGAGACGGAGAATTATTTTGTAATAACGTATAAAAAAATTGAAAGTTTGGGTTTGCGTTTTAAAACAACACGTTAAAAAGACAAAATAATTTAAAAAAAACACCTTGTTCAACATTTGAACAACTGAAATTATTAAATAATGTTTTGTGAATCAACCCCTCCTGAAAACTGAATAACGTGAGAGGACTTTTTCAATTCTTTTTTTAATTCATATAATCTGAGTAGCAACTCACCTGCAGTTTAGCTGGTGTCCTGAAGGTGGCAGCAGAACACAGCCGTTTAAACAGTGCTTTCTTTCTCTCCGTCCGTTAGTGGGCTGTCCAAGTATGGCGTCAGTGGGTGGAGTCTGTGCTGAGCTTTGTACTGTCACGTCATGTGTCAGGCTGCTGTGAGGCGGGATTTGTGGGTTTGTTTTGGTTTCCAGCAACCAATCAAACGCTGCTCTCCATCGTTCGCTCCCTCTCCTCTCTCTCTCTCTCTCTCTCTCTCTCTATCTCTGTCTCTGGTTCTGTTTCACATTTTCTGTCTGTGCCCTCCCTTCTCTTTCCTTCCCCATTTCCGCTCACCCTTTCTCCTTCATTGGCGTCACGGTAGTCGACTTCCGCTTTAAAGCTTTTTTTGTTATTATTACTCCCTGACGCAGCGATAAACTGACTGCTCAGAGACCATGCTTTTCGCTCTTCTTCGGCGACGGGCTTTCCACGTCACGTGACATTCCGTGCTAATTAAATTGTAGTCACGTGCGCCTTTTCAAAACAACCGACCTCACTTATACATAACATTGACGTCGCCGACGAGCCTAAAATAAGAACGCTGATGAGTCAAAAAGAAAATATGCTGTGAAAATACAGTGGCCATTATCCTCCAGCACATTAAATAAAACTATTTGTTGTTCCAGTTGCTGCACCCAGCGTCATGGTTATTTAATACGAACACTAAAATAAAATTACTACAAGCAACCATGATATAATCGTTAATTTGGACATGACTTTAGGGACATATTTTTAACGATTATGTATACAAATAAAGAACTAAAAGACATTTCAATGTTTTGGTTCGTTTGGAGTTTATTTGGGTCGAATATTAAACCGAATTGTTGAACAACTCCATTTTACAATTTACACAAAATATATTTGTTATATTTTTAGCTGGCGTTATATAATTCCCTGGCCTAGCTTGTAGCTTAAGCTAACTTGCTCAATTACAATAGATTGCAATATTGTTGGCTTGAAGGTTTATGTCTGTAATAACAGCTGCATGGCAAATACGTGGTTATTTTATTACGTGTTTGGGCTATTTTAACGTTAGGTCAAGGGCGAACTAGTTTGGTTTTTAATTATCCTTTTGGATTTGTATTTATATTTCCTCAATATTTTTGCCCAACATTTATAATAGTTTTATATTATACATTATATATATTATATATATTTTATATATATTATATATTTTTTGTACTATGGCCACATTCTTAGTTAAGAAATTGGGTTGTCTATATAATTTTGACTGAATTATTTCCAGTCTATTTTGTACATTCCAAGTTACTAACTTTATTTTTGTTACATTTTAATTGACTGTTTATCTAGGCTTTATATTAGCGTGAATCATTTGTACCATCGTCATGCTTTTTTTTAAATAAGTCTTTTCTGTATAAGACTACGTTTTGTTAGATCATCTCATACTCTTATATCCCTACGTTTGCTTTAAGTCACTGGTTTTATCTTGTAGCTTTATCTTAGGTTTCACAAACTTGAAACTGTTTCGGGCAAAATAGTAGATCCTTATGGCCTTCTTGAAAATATTTTCGTAATATTGTAATAATTCTGATTAACTGTTCTTCTTATTTTATTGTAATATACTCCCTATCAGATGCATTTATTTTCAATGATAATTATGTATCTGGTGACAGATGGAATATTTTCACACGGACCTTATATTGAAAGCCATTATCGTCATGTAGGAAGTTATCACGGCGAACCAGAAGTAACGAAGAAGGCTTACAAGAGTCAGTGATAATGAGTGGACCAGGCCTATGACAATCGAACTGTCGGTCACATTAGTTGATTAACTAAAAGCTAGTCCTCTTCTACATAAACGGACGTCTCGTTCAGACAATGATCGACTATTACTCTTATTTAAACTTTTTAAAATTCGATCGATTTTCTTCGAAAGTAGCCTACACTAAATAAATTCGTGTGGAAAAAACCGTGACCTTTGAGGTCTTTCTCTAACGTTGGACCCACCAACTGACTAACTGTGGCTAAGGATTAACGACCAAACAACTTAACCGAGTAGCCGTACTCCATGATTCAGACTGATAATAGTCTATTCTCGTAGAAATGTGTTTTTGCACGGATATTATATTGTCTTATAGTATCGTGTGAAATATATTACAAGTATGGACTTACATTCACATTAAATATATTGGAAACAAATCTACATTGGAGGTTTGTATTTTACGTCACTCACAGCTGAAAATCTAATAACACACAACTCATTGTTGTTTATTCTCTGTTTCATACGCAGTATTTACAGCATATCTCTCCTTTTGACGTCACCTTTAGTCTCTGCGTGTTGTGCTACTCACTACATGTGACTGTAGACTCGTAGACCAAAAAGAGCTCTGCACCGTCAGCTGCAGATGCTGGGTCTCTGCAGACGGATTCGGTTTCAGGTCAGAATCGTATCACCTGATGCAGCCAATCAGAATTTGCTGCGACAGCACTGGCTGCACATTGAGCCAATATGGAAGAACTCTTTATCACAGCCTGTTCAGATAAGACTGAAGTGTAGTTTTATTGTGAAAAGAGATAGAATTAAATACTGTTACACTTTGTCAAGTCTGGATTATTTAGAAAATAAAACAATAATCCACTTATTGCTTATTGGTTTTAGACGAATGTCTTCATCGGCCGATTATTGGTATAGTCATATATAATATACCCACTGTATATGACTATATGACTATATACTATTCTATAGTAATCCAATTACTACATATAGTTACAAACTAGCAGCAGAGAAGAACCTGTGCACAAATACACACATACACACACACACACGTCATTACTGCCCAATCATGAACAGCATTCAATTCTAAAATGTTTTCTCAAAAATTACAAAATAATATGTTTTGTGTTATGTAGGGAGTGTGGGCAAAGTTATGGATATTCCTAACATTTTACGAAAAATGCTTTAATGTATTTTTATTTAATTTATTTGTATTTATTTATTTATTTATTTTAGTCCACGCCGTCGCTGTAGTGCCTTCAGTCACTCTGATAATGTGACGCGTTATTACACCGCTATATAAAACAATAATGCAATCATTTGGCAAAAACAACGACATACGTTTTGTTAATATTACGAAATATCTAACTGAAATAATTTAAAATACATATTAGCATAGCAGCATCGTTTATTATGTCCAGTAATACATGCTGTTTCACTGGCTCACGGCTGCTTACGTCGTATTTATTCAACAAATGTGTAAATAATCTTATTAAACTGAGTTTATTTGTTATCTAAAGGTAGCAATCTTGTTAAAGTCATGTTTTCTTATGGATAATTAGTCATACTTTTACAGTTTTTAAAATTATAATTTAATAAAAACTTCATTATTTACACTGAGCCAGGCGCATATACACTACTGACCACATGAATGTGACAAAACAATAACGAACAATTGTATATTTAGAAGTAGACAAATCAAACCAAAAATACTTTAAATTCTACATTTTAAAAATCGGTACACGTGTAACACATTGTAAAAAAATGACACTGAATTCTTTTGCTATGGTTTTTCGGGCATAAACATTTTTCGTTATATTTTCAACTCTGAAGGCCTTTTCCGTTTCAATTCAATTTCAAATGGACACGTATAAATATGCGAATTACTTCATCATACTCGACCAATAATCAATCACAATTTTAAGATTTTATATATTATTTATTACGTATTGTGTAAAAGGTAAAATAAAAATGACTTCAATTCGAATTACATTTTGGCGGCACCGCCAACTGCACGGTTCACGTAGGATTAACTGTTGTTGTTTTTATAGATAGATTTTATAATATTCTTGAATGTTAAAATTAACATTAACACTTTAAAATTCGGGAACATATTTTTAACCGCAAGTTTCTCAAAAGATACCATGGGCAGTTTTTTGTTATTTGTTTGTTTGTTTGTTTTTACTTCAGCATGCATATATATATATGTAAATGCATTTTTATTCTGTTGTTAATTTATATATAATTAAATAAAATTACATATCAAAATAAAAGTTCGTTTTTCAGTGCTTTTATACTCAAATGGGGTGATTGTGATTTTTTTTATTATTTTTTTTGGCAATGTTACCGCCTCAATAAGTGTAGTGTACATACGTGTATTTTTCCATTATTATTAAATAAAATATTTTTAAAATATTCACTTTGTTCTGTATATTTATAATGACTCATGTCAAATTCTTCAACCTTTGCTTCATGTAAACATTATTACATCATATTTTAATAATAATTATTATCAAATTATCAAATAACAATTATTAAATATTTAACTAATTCAACAATAATAATTATCATTATTATAACATGTATTACAGTCATTATATCGACTTGAGTTCATGCCCCAAAGTGACCGCTAGATGGCAATATGAGCTTATTTTTCCAGGCTCAGGCCAGTGACAGTCAGTTATTTCCTCTTCTTTCAGAGCCAAACAGAGGTCTAGAAAATGAATACACGTTAATACTTACACGTAAATCTAGAGCAAGATTGTTCTAAATAAAATCCAGCTTCCTGTTTGAACACTATTTGTCTTCAAATTGTTGAAAACTGAAAACACTAGAAACCAGGGCCTCCTTTAAACGATAAGGTATGGTAGTTGCACATTTTTTTTAGTCAAGATGGGATTAGGAAATATCCAAAGAAATTCATCCAAGTCCACCTTTTATTGGATCGGACTCCAAACACCGACATAGTCCACTCACACACATACAGTTTAAACCTGGGTATCATACCGGGTTTTACTTTATATCTATGAATTTATATACAACCACATGAATGCATTAGAAAGGTCAGGACTGCGGTGGACACGTACGTCATCATCCCGGACGATTATCTGAGCCTTAGAATAAAAATTGCACCTTGGAATCGGATAATGACGGATCGGTATGACACGAGTAAACTTCATACAAACAGAACAAATAAAAAGCGAGTGGGCAGAGCTTTGAAAAGAAAAGCGGAGTGGATTAATATTTAACATTCCCAAGGTCATCATCCATGACAAAGCCTCTTCTTGTGGATCGGAGCCTCTATCTCCTTTACTGTCGTTAAAGTTGGAGATAAAGGCGTAGTTCGGTGAGGCACAGCGGAGGGGGGGGGGGGGGGGGGGGGGGGGGGCAGTAGTGTCTCTCACACACACATTGAAACCATACATTGTCATTATTTTTGCTCTTTCCATTGGACTCCTTCGACAAAAATGTATCAACAACAAATGACCAGCAGCCAGCAGCCCCCCCTCACCCTCCAGGAATAATGTTCCAGAAGGTTTGGGAGAATCATTTGGCATCAGAGGGAATAATTCATGTTCAGTCAGGAAGGAGTTATTCCAAACCATGAGTCCAAGCGTGTGTGTGTGTGTGTGTGTGTGTCCTCCCACAAGTAGTGTCCGTGATAAAAGTAAAAAAAAGAAAAAGAAAAAAGAAAGAAGGAAACTCAGCTGATGGGTTTCAACTTGTTGACAACTTTCTTCTCCTTTACGCGTCTGTTCTGGAACCATATGGTGACCTGTCTCTCGGACAGGTTGGTCTGAGCTGATATCCTCCTCCTTTTGTCCTTGGTGATAAATTTATTGACGGCGTACTCGCGCTCCAGTTCCTTCAGTTGCACCTTGGTGTACGGCACGCGCTTCTTCCTTCCACGCCGGTAAGAGGCCGAGTCTCCCGCACCGTGGGGCACAGAGTCTGAGGGAAGGAGAGAAGGGAAGGAGAGGGGAGGAGGAGGGAATGGGAACTGTCAACTGGCTTCTCTTCAACAAGTGGCTCTGGGCTGTTTCAAAAATCACACTCCAGCTTTTAGAAATAGTAGAAAAGTCGCACATTTGTAACTGTCCTTCAAGTAGAACCATAACAATTAAGAAAAAATAATACAAGTCAAGTGAAAATATATTATTAAATGTAGCTTTTTATTGACATAAATTACAAATACGTCATCCCACCTCTGTGGGATTATATTTTTGTTTGTTTTTTTGTTTTTTATTCTGGGTGAAATGATTTATTTCTATGCTGCGTTCAAGTACCGTCCTGTCAGATCCGGACCCTGTCTCGTGTCTCGTGTCTCATACCTGCCATGGAGCTCTTCCACATGTGTCCGGGCTGCGGCTGCTCCTTGGAGCAGTAGACCTGCCCGTTCCAGCCATTGGCGGCCAGAGTCCACGGTTGGTACGTCTCCATCGGCAGCAGGGACTCGTGTCTGGCTTCTGACGGCGCGCTGATAGTCGGAACCACTGGCACGTCCAGGTAACTGGGCACAGGTTGATATGGGCCAGAGGAATAGGTCGGGTAAAACGCAAACTCCTTCGCCCGGGAGGCGAAGTCGTCGCCCGAGGCGGATGTGTCCATGTATTTCTCTCCATACGCAGAAGGAGGCTGCGCTGCGCACGGCTTTATGCTGCTGTGGTGCGACATTCTGCACGGGTAATAGCTGCTACCGAAGTACCCATATGGCAGGGAGGCGCTGGATGAGTTCTGGGCTGCAGAGCAGGGGCTGCACTGCTTCACCGGCTCTCCTATTGCGGAGGAGGGCACCTCGCCGGAGGAGTACGCCGCCGCGCTGGGTGCCAAGGACGCGGGGTGCGCCATCAGATTCCTGCACTGGTTCGCAGCAAAGTTGCCACCCGCAAAACCCTCCATGTTCTTGCTCACTTCGTCGGAACCTCCGCCGTTGTCGTAGAGGAACATCACGGACGGGTCGACCCAGCGAGGACGGAGCAGCAGTGACGTTGTCATAGCACGGCCTCCAACATTGAAGCTTCTGGCTCTTTTTTAAAAAGCCCACAGACTGAAAGAAGGAGATACTGCTTCCCAGAGAGTGAAGCCTCTCTGACGCGCAGCCGAGGGCGCAAAGGTGGCTCAGCCATTGGCTCGGCGGCCGTCACGTGACTGTGGCTATGCAAAGAGGACGGTGCACATCAGCCAGTGCAGATAATTAAATGGAGAAAAATGCGGCGAAGTGAGAGGACCGTAATTCCGCCTCTGTACCATTGACGTTCTCCCTCATTAGTAGGTAAAAATAAACAACATTCATCTGTGTATTTGGTCGAATAAAAGCTCTACTCGATTATACACAAAGGTACACGGGTCACATTGGCGGAAAATAAGATTTGTCACATTTTCTGAATTAAAACTGTGAAGTGTTTTCATGAAGTATTATTAATCCAAAAACCATCCAGGAGGATGAGACGAATCCACAATGACTTCTATATATAACTTGATGTTCAATGTTTACCCAGAATGTGCAAAAATGACAATAAAAAAGTTGTTATTATTGTTTCTATAGAGATTTTTTCAATAAACCTTGGCTCTAACTTTGGCGCTCATGAACTCCCTGCAGGTCTGTGGCCCTGGGTGACGCACACTGACGACATTTCGTATCACGACACCGCCATTTACTGCACAGGATTTCAGTGTGCGTGGATGTAAACCTTCAGATACGCGTGCTGTATTTCAATGTTGGATATTTCTGTTTTTTGACGCAGTACACGCTGGAGGAACCACCGTGGGCCTCGCCGTGTGTATCCTACACCAACAGGTATTGAACATTAAAAACACACACATATATTAGACTGTAATTAGACAGTAAAAGTCGCTGTTAGAAAATATCAGTCGACCACAACCCACATCATCAGATTACAGGCAAAATATGAAGGGAAATGCCTCGGGAGCACGTGGGTGAGAGAGGGGGAGAGGAGGGTATTCCAGCCCTTTCTGACTTCCGTCTTGTTTACAATCAGAGACAGACAACAGCAAACAGCCGTGTGTTTAGACGGGTCTGGCCGTCCTGACAGAGGAGGCAGACGCGGCTGGAGGCCAAGGTCAAGTTGAAAGTCTGTGTCTGGCCGCTCGGCCTGTGTCTCTGGTCAAGCTTTGAAGCGCCTGAAAGGACAGGAAGAAGGGTGAGAATTCCTGTCCCAATGAATGCTATTGGAGGACATTAACTTTTACTATCATTCCGTTTTCCTCCCTCTCCCTCCATTCTCACGGACTATAGTCTGCTAGCTGCGTACCAGGAACCGTTGGAGGTACAAAAGCACTGACGGCGGCGCTTTTCTTGGCCTTTTTTTATGTCCACATCTCTGCGGCTGTGTTTTTCCTGACAGACACGTGTGAAAAACCATGTAGATCTCTACAGATAATCGTGTGTGTGTGTGTGTTTACGACCGATGGCGCTGACTGTTTCATTCTGTACAGAAGAAAAAGGGACGAGGTGAAGCTGTTCTTCTCCAAGTACAAACTCCAAGACTAACTATGACATTCTCAGCTTTAACTGCACCCAGAAAAACACACAAAAACATTCGCAAAAGGGGCAAAAACCTCAGATAAAGCACTTTTTTCACGTCAACTTTCAATTTTAAAGTTTTCTTACTCTTATCTTCTGTTCGTATCCCGTCCAGGTCTAACACAGTCACCAATGCTAGTGAAATAAAACAGTAAAAACAAAAAAATACTGCTGAATTAAACACGTTGAAACCCAAACTTACGATTTTTCTGCCTGTCGAATATTTCAGTTTATAATATAGTATTTGTCTTGTAAGAATATTTAAAATATTTGTGTGTGTGTTTTTTTTTATGAGAAATTCTATTTCTTTTCTCAATTAAAGTGTTATTTAATGGCGGGAAAAATCCTGTACAACTGCAGGGCGAGATGAAAACTACAATCCTTAACAAATGTATCTTAAATACGCTCAATTATTTCAGTAATAATAGTAACAGTTAAATATACTAAATGAGAGACGTTAATCGATTCATAACTAATGAACAATATCTAAATGCACATTAAATTATAAATAGTATTCCTCCTGAAACTAAAGTTTCGGGGTGCGTTTTTGAAGCATATTCGGGGGTTTTGTGTGCGTAATTACGCACAGAGAAAACGAAGGTAAGTGAGTAAAATTGATTTATATGCTGCTTTCCACAAGTCAAAGCACAGCGTGTTTAAACGTTGTTTAAGTCATATCTTAAATACAAAGATAATACACGAACATACCGTGTGATTATAACGCAGTGCAAAATCAAATGCGCTTTGGAGGAGTGGCATACCACAGGATATTACGGTAAACATAACAATAATCAACAACAACAATAATAATAAAAAAATAGTCATAGAGTTCATATAGGCCTAATCCGACACCTAATCCGACTAATTAGACTTTTGGTCCTTAGTCCGTTAATAAGTCTTGCAAAGATGAAAATATTCTTTTAGTCCTGTGTATTTCCGTGTGTCTTGTTTCCTGGTTGGATTCTTACAAGGAATTAATAAATATTGTGGTTTAATAAACACTACTGTTCAGTTCTAGTTTGTGGCGTGTAAAACGTGACTAAAACACTGCGTCCTTGTCATCCACGACGATGCTACACTGAGAAACTGCAGCGTCAAACCGCTGGACACTTCACCTTGAAATTCCAAATTCTGAAGTTCATAAAGAGCCCACTGGTCAAACTCAAGGATGTCTGGGGATTCCAGGAATCTGCTTCCAGGACCTGGGGACCTGCATCCTACCAGCTCCTCTTAGCAAAGGTCAAAACCAAAGATCCCCTCTCTGTTTAAACTGGCATAAATTGTACGCACATATAGACAGGAAGACGGAGAGTGCGCCATTTATCCCGCCTTCTCTGCGCCTAAACACCAGCGCCTGCACTTTTGCCTGAAAGTGCAGGCAAGAAAGTCAATATAAAGTTATGATCAGCTGTAAAACTTCTGCCGTTAATGGCAAAAAGTGTGTTTTTAGGCGGGGCTGTTGAGAGCAAGCACGTGCAGTCCAATCTGGTACTTTATGGTGACACGTAAAAAGTTATAAAAGTTTTTTTTTTTAAATAAATAAATTTGGTCTTAGAGTTGTTTGGCCCTTTGCATGATTTTTGCACTGATATTTTTGATTTTATCCTCAGTTCATGCCTTAAATGCTGCGTTTACGGCCTGCTAAAGCTGAAACCCTGTGAGTTGCGTGTGAAATCATTTAGAAATCATTTGGCAAACGGGAGTAAATATAAAACCCTGCTATTTGTTTCATTACAAATTCATTCAGTCTCATACACACACACACACACACATTCCGTGAGTGTTTCTCCTTCCTACAGCAACAGGGAGTTCTGATACACAGTGCAGAAATCTGTAATGGAGAGTTCCCCCCAGCAAAAAGAGAAATAACCAGTATTTAAATGTTGTTCTGCAGGTAATAGTCTGCTCAGAAAATAATCAGGATGTCAAGAGGATGATTCATGGCCACAGCGAAACTTCGTTCCTGATACGGTTCGTCTCTACGGGAGGCACAAATGTCCAATGACATTAATATAATATGTTAAAATTATCTCGCTCTTGGCGAAAGTAAGACGCGTTTAATGACCAAGAGTCAAAATTATTAACTTAAAGTCATACATGTATTAAATTATTTACTCAACATTTATTAAAATACACTAGTTGGGCTGTTTTTGTGTCATTTAAATCAAAATACGTCTAATAATGAGTTCCTTTACAGCGAGTTCTGCAAAAATAAATCGTTCTACCTTAAAAATGTATAATAACGTATTTATTTTATATTTAAAGTTTTTCTTGCACATAAATATCATTGTATTTTTTAGATTTAGGTCATTTCGATTTATTTGGAACGAACAACTCAGGTATGAATACGAAAATCTGTTCTCACTGTGGTCCACTGCCTCCTGTGTTAGAACAAGGTTTGGACTTTTTTTTTTTAAACTGAGTCAGACAGTTAGTAACAACTCAGTTACTCAACGTTTTCTCTACGGTTATCTCCTTTTACCGGACATGCTTTACATTGGTCAACAAAGGCTTGTCAGAGCCACGCATTATAATACACGTGAAAAAAATCCACGATGTTCACCTTTCCAAACTTCTTTTATTTGTTTTTTTCTAAACTACTGATAAAACCGTACCCTGCTTGACCAATACAAGAATGAAGTATTGAAGTAAGACATTTGAATCCACACCCACACTATCTAAAAATAAAAAAACGAATTTGCAAACTTGTAAATATCACCTTTCGCACTGATGCCACGGATGCAAAGAGTCTAGTGAAACGTTAGGGCTTTGCACCTGGTGTGTGTTGCCTGATGGCGGTCGGCCACAGACCACGTGATGTTTGCTCCACATTAATGGGCTAAAAAAATAGGCCAGATATCAGCACGGTGTGTGGTTTTTGCAGGATGCACGGATACGAGCGTCTGCAGTTGTACAGTCACCGGGACACGTATCGCTTTCAAGGTCAGTGAGTTAAATCTCCGGCGGCTGCGTCATCCCGTTTCAAGGCCAAGTTGAAGCAGCGGAGACGGGAGGGGTGACGATAATGAAGGAGAGATTGGATTGTAATTCTGCTCCAGCTTCTGAATCCTGCTGTGGAAAGCGGTGCAACCTCAGCCAGCGGCTCACTCCGGCTTCCAGAGCCATTCATGCGCAACAGGCGTTTCCATCACACACTAAAACACAATGTGTGTGGGTTTTTGAGTAAAAAAAAAGAAAGAAAAGAAAGTACTCTGTATGCTTTCTGGCAGCTCTGTTCCACAGAGGGCCGTGGGTTGGATTACATGCGCACTGCGCATGACGTTCCATGGTCAAGTTCAAGTTGGGCTGGCTAGTTAAAAAAAAAAAAAGTAAGGGGCGCAGACTGCAGTGTCTGCCTTGAGGGGAAAGGTAGGGGGAGCGAGGAGGGCTGCTCCCACTCTTTGATCTACTGAAACTTCAGTCCACGTTTAAGGTTTTTTTTTCTTTAGTTTTAGATTTTAGTCAAATGTTTTTAAAACCTCTACCACACTCCCCTGTCATCCATCACATGAACGGAGAATAAAAACCAAGTGCTACAATCAGCAAACCCATCCGGCCCTCGCACACTATCTAAAACACACAACAATATAAGTGACACTACTGTAAAGCTGCAAGGTCGTTCAGACGTTGCGCAAACGTGTTATCTCCGGATGATCACAAGATCTCCATCTGCCCTGAACTCGACCCGTTGCATAACTGCAGACATAAAAACAATTGGGATCTTTGGCACCCGTGGGTGTTGTACTGAGGAGCACTAATGGTATGAGTGTACAGGTGGCTGAAGGGCAGCTCCAACAGAGCAGTAAATACCACACGATGATAATATTTTGGTAGCATGCTAACTTAGCTATTTCAAATCTTGCATTATTTTCCATCCAGAAACAACATGTGAAGAAATGAAATAGACATAGAAAATAAAAAATAACTTGCTGTAAAGAGTTCAATGAAGCTTGAATCACTGGCAATAAAAATCCTGGAATATTTGTCCATTTAATAAAAACAAAACAAAAAAATGTGTTTCTATAGTAATATTTTAGTGTATGTCGACTGTGGGGACGTTGTTCTTTGTGATAGATGCCTCTCCCATCCTTCTTTATAGGATACATTTGCTAACAAAAAAAACAAGGTTCATTTGATTAAAATGTGATTTTTTTTTTAAATGGAGCTTTGCCTAAAACCTTGAAGTACTGACCGACTGTCTGTCCAGGTTTTTATATGTCACGTCTGTACCACGCACTCTTTGAACCTCATCATAATACAAGTTAGATTACACTCCAAAAGTGTATTTTTAGTTAAGCCCTGATGCTTCTACTGAAGATAAATCTGATTTGAAGCACAATTTAAGAAGTGAAATAGTCCCATAAATAAGTCATGTCATTACTGTGATCATGTGTTAAAGCCAGAACACATTACAGGTCAGTGAGTCAGGTACAGTGACAGTGACAGTGACACTACAGTGGTATATGTCGGTGGTCCTCAACAGAGGATATGTGACCCCTAGGGGTCCATGGTAGTACTGCAAAGGAGTGCTGTATTGTTTTGTTGATTAGACCTCTATTTGGTAATTGTATGTTGAAGGTTCAGTGAGTATATTCATTGAACCTCGCACATTAAAATAAAGGGGACAATGAATATATACGACCCTGAAGTTAGAATGTCATACAAACCACACCTTTCTCCTGTCTGTCATCATTTGGTCCTGAAAAAAATAATAAAAAATTAGTATGTAGCATATGGTCTTTGCAATCTGCTATTATTTGGCTACATGTAAAAGTACATGTGGTCCACATTCTGTAGACCAGAAAAAGTCCACTTCAGCTCTGTAATTCATTGACCTCTGTGGGCTCAACGTGGACCAGACCGACTTTACTGGACTGCTCTTTCAGAAAGAACCAAAAAGTCCAAAAAATTACCAAGAACTACAGCATATCAAACATGAGATTAACACTGTCAGATTATAATCAGAAAACTTCCACAATCTCCAAAGATAAGACGTATTCAATAATATTTTTACATAGAGAGAGAGAGAGAGAGAGAGAGAAAGAGAGAGAGAGGGAGAGAGAGATTTTCCACAGCAGGCCAGATGAAAGTCTGCAAGAAAAACCAAAGGAATTTCCTTCAGACCTCAGTTGTCGGGTTGGGGGAGGGGGCGGCAACTCTGTTGCGGGGTCTTTTCCCACTTTCGGACAGGCGAGGGCGCACAAGGACAGCAGAGGCTACCTCCAGCTCCGGTTGCTTGTGCAGCCTCCCCCCTCTTCACTCCCCTCCCCTCCCCTCTCCCCCTCAGCATCCAGAATCATTAATTCAAGTAAACCGCCACGCCGTGCACCGAGGCCCCGCAGCTGCTGATCTGAAGTCAGTCTTTGATCCGAGGCGGTGTTCTTACAGCAGGACATCTGACCTGCATCACAGTCAAAATATGAATGTGAAGATGAGCATAATTATCATAATAGTATTTTTTAAAAAATATATCCGGAAATCAGTTGGTTGTATTACTGCATGGTAAATAATAATAATAATAATAATTAACTCGGCGTCACTCACCAAAACATAAGACTTAATTTTTTACCTGTGTAACAAAGTAAATGAAGTAATAGAAATGTTTAAATTACTGCATTAAACTAGAGTAATACTATGGCATCTACATTATTTGCAGTAACACAATCCTTCGAATTCAGAATTGTTTTACAAACATGACACGTTTGTAAAGAAACTACATCTTTTGCTACATTGATGTTGTTTACACAGTCCCCTATAATAAAAAGAATAGCAAAAATGTAGTTTTTTTTTTTTTTAATTTCTTATGCACAAAAACATGGTTTATCTTAACAGCCTTCTATTGACTATTTCCATACAAACCCACAGACCCCAGGACTCTATGCTGAGATATCTCCCTCATCAAGACCCAGTTTCACTGCTTAAATTTGCATAATTTAAAAAATTAAAACATCAACTCTGTGGGACGATCACGTCACAGCCCCCCCCCCCCCCCCCCCCCCACAAAAGAGACAGACAAAGTGGGCTGAGATGTGTATCTGCCGCCCGTCATTCCGCTCTGAATGCTCTGTTGACTTTAAAGACTTCATGTCAAATGGCTTTTTATCTAAACTCTGACCACCAGGGCTTGACCTCTGAGGACTCAACTTGACTCCACTTAAGGTGAAAAATAAGAGGCAGGACAGATGAGACAGGAAGGACCAGGGTGAGAGGGAGAAGAGAGGAGCACATGTAGGAAACGATCCTTTGTTTTTAAAATGGGCAAAATCGGTAATAAGTTGGAACATGGACTGACACCGTGACGTCAAATAAAACAAAAAATCAAGCAGTGGACACCACACTCGACTGTGATTGTTTATTTGATCCATGGTTCAGTTGAAGACTTCCAGTGATGTTCTATATTCCAGCTTTATTGCCACTTGTTTTACCCTCTGACACCACCTCCTGCTCCTCACGCTGCCATATTGCCCCTTCTGTTTGCCCATACATCCAATCAATGTGTGTCGTCATCAGGGGGGGACCCATCATGACGCCTGGCCTATTAAGAATGACAGCTTCAGGAGAAGGACACAGAGAGAGAGAGAGAGGCTAAATGGTGATCCCTCCCAGAGCCACTTATTCTCCGCACTCAGATCGCTCCTCACTCAGGGTCAGACCGGATTGAATCCCCCTCTTTTCCAGAAGCCTCTCCTTCTCCCTGCATCCCCCCCCCATCGTCTAACACACACACACACACACACACACTTACACACCCCTCCAACCTGAAAAGCATCGCCTTGGATTTGAGGGGTTTCTACTCTCTGCAAAGTCGGAGGGGTCTTTTTTTTCCAAAGTGGTGCTTGTGATGGAAAGACGAGAGGAGATGGTGATGCTGGCGGAGGAAGCTGAGCATGGTAAAAACGCCTCAGGCTTGTCGGACGCGAGCGGGAACAGCGCGAGGGAGCCGCAGGGGAAGCAGAGTCTGCTGCACAGGGGCTGTCTGAGTCCCGGAGCTGCAGCGGCGGCGGCGGTGCCCTACTCCCGGGACAGGAGCGACCTCCTGGTGGTTGAAGAGAACGGACGCAGGAATATGTGCGCCGCCGACGGGAGGCCACTTGGCGCATCCTCCACGGGGGAGAGACACCGGAGTGATCATCCTCTCAAGGACGGCAGCAGCTCGGACACAGAGTCGGACTTCTACGAGGAAATTGACGTGAGCTGCACGCCGGAAGGCATGGACTACACGAGTGGTAAAGGTAGGAGAGTGCATGTTCGGGAAGCTGTATTCAAACTGCAGGTTATTGTCATTTTTTTAGGGAGGAAAAATATTTGAATGGTTTTAGAATGAGGCTACACACAAAGAAGAACGCAGCCACTGTAGTTTTAACCAAAAACACAGCACAAATGAGGGTAAAATGTAAGTCGGTGTAAATGAGAAGGTGACTGCAGTCACTGATGTCCAGCTGTTGTGTCAACTGACCACTGAGGTTGAGGTGACAGCCACACTTTGACCAGATCCCTCTGTATCTCAGTCTCTGCAGGACATTCTCCGACAGCGTGTGTGCATGTGTGTGTGACTGTATGAAGCAGGAGCGTGGTGTGTGTTTTTTTATCCATGAAAATAAAGGCCATTAACGGTGGAATAATACAACTTTGGTGCATTGACCGGGCGCCTCTGTTTACCATTAATATCAAATGCATCACATAGAAATTAAAGCCAAAAAAATACTTCTAAAAATAAAAAATAGTCAAACGCAATGTCTCACAGCGAAATTATATATATACATATTTTTATTTATTTTTTAACAATTAAAAGAACCATAATAAGGAAGCAGAGATGGATCAGGATGCACAGGGATAATTTTTAAATGTGTCTATATTAGTAAATAATTGTTCAAGGCCAAAGAGACATTTTAAAGTCTAGATTTAACTTTGAAAAAAAAATTAAAGGACCGGAGCTTCAGGCCCTTTAATATTTAAATCCCCCAAAATCAGTGTAGCCATTTTAGCTAGTAAAGAAATGTAATGTCAGGTGTCCGATTTGATCACATCTTAGTATTTTTATTATTCTAGGATTAAAACGAATGTCATTTGTTCCATTTGCACGTGACGTGACATACTAATTATTCGTATTTTTTGCATCTCCTTTAAGGCAGGAATGGAGATTCTCCGGGTCACCGAGGAGACTCTGGCTCTGACCCCGGTAAGACTGTGCCTGGGCAGGGCTCTCTGTCCTACACAGCCGACCAGATTCGTCGGTACCGGACTGCGTTCACACGGGAGCAGATCGCACGCCTGGAGAAGGAGTTTTACCGGGAGAACTACGTGTCCAGGCCGAGGAGATGCGAACTGGCAGCGGCGCTGAATCTGCCTGAAACCACCATCAAGGTGAGATGAGCATCAGAGTCAGGCCTCGGATGTTCTGACGTCAACAGACACCGAATCTGAAAAGATGCTGGGGGATTTAGAAAAAAAAAACTGACTCTGAAGAGTGGTTTGAAAATAAAAACAGAGGAAAAACATCAACAGGAATAGTCAAAAATAACATGCAGGAAAATCTATATTAATTAAACATCTATTTGAATTATATTCTAGACTAAATGCAGGATTTCCATCAGCACTTTCAAATCCACCTTGTCCAAATTCCATGCGTAAAAGCGGAACCGTTTGCGCGCGTCCGTGCGCACACGCGTCTGTGCTTTAACTAGTTTGTCTTTCTATAAAGGAAACTTTGAGGAGGTTAATATTTGACCCGCTGTGTCTCCGTACCAGGTGTGGTTCCAGAACCGCAGGATGAAGGACAAGCGTCAGCGTCTGGCCATGACGTGGCCTCACCCTGCGGACCCGGCCTTTTACACGTACATGATGAGCCACGCCGCGGCCACGGGCAACCTGCCCTACCCTTTCCCATCCCACCTGCCTCTGCCGTACTACTCCCACCTAGGCATCGGAGCAGGTTCGACTCCGACCGCCGCCCCTTTCTCCAACCCGCTGCGCTCCCTCGACAGTTTCCGGATGCTGTCTCATCCCTACCAGAGGCCGGAGCTGCTGTGCGCCTTCAGACATCCATCACTGTACACGGGGCCGACCCACGGCCTCGGACCTGGGGGAACTCCCTGTTCTTGCTTGGCCTGTCACTCCAGTCAGTCCAACGGTCTGTCCAGCAGGCCCCCCGCCACAGACTTCGGCTGCTCTCCAACCAGCAGAACTGACGCTTTTGTCACTTTCACGCCTTCGGTGCTCAGCAAATCCTCACCTGTGACACTGGACCAGAGGGAGGAAGTGTCTCTGACCAGATAAAACCCTGAAACATATAAAAAAAAAACTAAAAAAAAAACTCCTGTTCTATATCAGCCTTTACCTTCAGCTTTTTAACCTAACATAGTCTATGATGAGGAATGAAGCAGCATGAAGAGGTGTAGCCTGTTAGCAGTAAGAGCCAGCTTATCACGGGCCGAGATTATCATCAGCTACGATGAAACAATTCTTCCATCACAGACAATAATAATCCAAACACAGAACCAGACCAGGATTCTGGACTCTTTTTTCTAAAGACGAATAAAGTCACGTGTTACAGTTGAAGGGAAGAGACGTTTAAATGTCCTCGATGGATGTTTTTTGTTCTTTTTTTTATCATCACTTGCATCTTTACGCGTCCACATCCACATAAGAGTTAGAAGGACGCGTTCCATTTCTCTTTTTAACAAGGGGGAGTTGTTAACTGACTGCGGCCGCGTCTCATTATAACCTGCTCTCCACAGCGGCAGGGGCCCCACACGGCCGGGGCCCCCGAAATGTGCAGATGCTAGTGAAATTAGTATGTGATGTATATGTACGAGCCGGGTGAATTTTGACTGTTGGATTAATGGTAATATCAGAGAGGAAACAAGGGAAGGAAGGAAGGGATCGTTGCTGCCAAAATGTAACAAGGCGCCAAGGGAACGAATTACTACAAGACAAGGAGGCAGAAAAGGAGGAGGAGGAGGAAGAAGAGGTGCACAGTGGATGAAGAAAAAGGCAAAGGGAGGACAATCAAAAAAAAATGAAAGAAATAAAAAGTGGCTCCCTCATATTTTTTAGGAACATTACCCACTTTCTCTTCCACCTTTCTCCCCGGTTTTCTCCCACGGGCCTCTGGACTCTCCTGCTTTGCACTGCGACAGCGGCTCTATAGTTTGCGACATTTCGAACTGAGAATAACCATTATGATTGATATCTGTTTATTTTTATTTGATTTTTTTATTCTCATTTTTGTCCTCAATGTCTATCATTTCCAAATAAACGCAGTGAAGGAATGAACGCAGAGCTTCAGATGGTCTGTGTCTCCAACACGTCGATGTTTGGATATGTTCTGTGTAAATCTCATGGCATTGAATTCTTGGTTTTGTTTTGTTTTGTTATCCTCCTCTCACAACCACATTCATTTTCCCCTCAAGTGGCCGACTTCTAAACTCCATCTCTGCTCATTCCACCGTCAGATTGACCGTGACAGATAAGTGGTCCCCGGGCAGCTTTATAAAAACACGCCAACACTCACATTTTCTATAACCATCACTAATAGACGCCACAGAATTACATGTCTGGAGACATTAGGAATGTAGTGAGATCGATGCGTCAGAAGGACGTGCCAACGTTAGGCCGCGATGGTAATTGGCCAAATTTGATACTGGAGGGGGGGGGGGGGGGGGGGCGGGGGGCTGATGTAGGACAGAGGGGTTGGTTAAAGTGGAGTGAGTGAAACGTTAACAGTCTCAGCAGCAGCAGCTTCGTCATCCATCAGGCTTTGATCCAGTGTTTCCTCCTAATGTGTTATTGTTGCGGGTTCGAGCAAATCACACTGTAGTGTTTCTGAGTGTGATTGGTGAAAACACGCGACAAATGGGATGTTATTGTTGTATTATGTGCAGAAAATTGCCCTTAAAAGCAATTTATACTGCCCTTGAGCAAAGCAATAAACAAACATTGATTGTTATTTTTTAAATATTAATAATTTTAAGGAACCATCGGTTTGGACACACATTATCTGAAGATGCTAAAAAACGTGGTTAAAATTATTACAGGAATTATATGTCACATGTCTCCAGATCAAAATATTTCAATTTGGTGCCAAGAAGAGGGAAACAATACGTTAAAAAACTGCACATAACAATGAAAATATATTGTCTTTGCTGTATATATTCAACTGTTAGTTAAATCACTGCGTAGAAATAAAATGACATTATATTGTTGACATACAATGATTTGAAGAGAAAAAACATGGCAAGGTTAAAGGAACTCTATGGATTTTAATAGTGTTCCAGTAATTCAGTATTTAGATCCAGGTCTTATTAAGGTCTCTATTAAATTACATTATTTTTTACTTTACCATTCACATATAAAACAAATTTAATTTTGGTAACCCGATAGTTACATATATAATACAAAAGATTTAATAGCATTAACCGTTTGTTTTTATTATTTAAACGGTTTAAGCGGATTTTTTATATACATTTAAAGAGTAAAAAAGTTCTATCATCCACCGGAAGTAAAGTGAAAACGAGATAATTATATCTTTATGCTTTTTTAAAGGTTTGTGGACATTTTCATTAATTCCTGGATGACTACCCGAATAGTCGAAAATCGTATTAGCAGCGATGAAAAACAATATCTAGACATCACTGTTTTTATTTTACTGTGAAATAAACCTGATAAACACATGGATCGCGGCCCAAATATGACAGCTGTAACATGCAAGGTTGCACATTTCACGTGAAAAGGCAGACAGCAGAGCAACGAAGTCTCTTTGACTCATTCTGAGGTGAAGAGATTCGTCCTGATAACACAGCGACACACAAACACAGATGAGCTCTCCCCCTCTCTCCCTGCCTCCCTCTCTCTCTCCCTCCCTCCCTCCCTCTCCAGCGTTTGATTGATGGCCTTATTAACTGCACTTCTTGTAAGTGTGACCGAGCTGATTAAAATGCATATGTTTGGAATAATACACCGTTTAAGACGCACGGGTCGGGGCAACAGCAGCAGGCAGATTTATGTAAACTATCAGACGCAGTCTTTAAGCCTGATGGGGACGCGGGGCACGGGGGGACATCGTGGACTCGTTTATTATACGATAAAAATATGAGCGGATCCAGTGGCTGAGCTGAACATTCAGAAGCAGCTCTTGGATCAATCCTCATTTGGCTAAACCTACTCCAACCCTACCATAAAGACTGGACCAGAACCACGTCTGAGAGGAACAGCATTTATATACGAATGAACCCCGCCCTCACTGATAAAAAAACCCAACAAAATAACAAAACAGCCTCCAGATAGAGGACAAATTATTAGTGTCTTTAAATTACTGCTATACTATGACATTTGCGCCAGATGAGATTACACAGAATATGGATTTAACAAACCAGCTTCATTATATGAATAGACAGATCAAAAACTATATTATGCAGTTGTTTTTGTTGTTAAGGAGGATAATAATTATGACCTTGGGATATTAGGGTTTATTTTCTGTGCAGAATGCTGTCGTTTCTGTCTGCACAGCGTCAACAACAGCCATCAGATAAATACTGCAGTGTTTAACACGCTCAAAAGAACAACATCAGGTTTGAAGGGCCGGCAGTTCAGACCTGGACTGTTCTGTATCAGACTCAATCCTCTGCGGCCTCATTCAGCCCCAGCACGGCCTTTAATCGCAGGAAGATTGCAAGTGACTGCGGCTGCAGATGAAATGTGCTCATAGATCGCAGCAATTACGTCAGCCTTATAGGATCCTATTAGTTTGAATTGGCTGAGTGATCTCCAGCTCCAACAACTGGCACAAAGCGTCCTGACAGACAGGGGCGGTGCAGTGCAGCTGTCCACCGACAGCACATTCAACAAGAAAAAATGGATGTGTGGCTGCTGCCACTGCTGTTTAAATTGGATTACATCCTAATTTACAGGCCCTTGTCGAAAGGCAAGGGGGGGGGGAGGCGTGTACGCAGCAATCACGCAGTAATGATGATGAATGGGAGATTAATGCGCATACAAGAAAGACAATTTAAGCCTTCATCTGTTTAAATAGGCTTCCAATATCATTTGGAGAACGGAGGTCAAGTAAAATCAATTGGGGGGACGCGTGAAAGTCGTTTTCGGCTGCGTCTTTATCAACATTATTTACGGTGCACCAGAGACCGCAATGTGGAGCAGGAAAATGGACCGGCTGCTTTGTGCGCTTCTGCCGCGCAGCACGGCAACAAAAACCAGCAGAGATGGATCCAGGATTTATAAACATCCTCTTTTCATGACGACCAAGTGAAGCCGAACGGGTTCTTACGCCTTTCTGTGAACATCACTGTTGATGTTTACACACCAGAGCATCATAAACACAAACTACATCAAAATATTGCTCTTTCGCAACGGAGTACTGCATTGGCGTTGCAGCGGTACATAAAACATTCACAACTTAGTGTTTTTCCACCTCAACATTTCACAACTACACATTCTTACTTGCCCTTTTCAGCCAAATTATCAGCACACTGGCATAAGGCCTGTACGCCACCTAATGGTGGAGACAAGTTCTGTGGGCTCTTCCACCAAAACAACCTCATTTGGAGAAACAGTTGAAAGAAAACATAAGAGAATAGAACAGATTTGTGCTTACACTGGTAGATGTTGTCAGATTGATTACTGCTCTCTGCAACTTCAGGGCTTTGGATCTGCAGCACCGTCACCACCGCCAACAGGGAACCAGATTGAAACAGCTGGCTGCTGATTATAGCCCCGTCCCCCTGCAGGTAGAACTCGGGAAATACCATGCAGGTGCACGACAGAGGACTAGGCAAGATTGAATATTCACCAGTAAACATGTCCAAGAAGCCTGTACATATTTTTCATCCATACATACTTGCATAAAATCAACAAGAACAACAACCATTACTTCTTACACTCATACCCATATTCATGTGTTTGGAACGGGCAGCAAACTGTAGTATTCAGATGAAACCATCGAAAGGCAAGGGCAAAAAAAAAAAAAGAAAAAAAGAAAAAGAAAAAAACACTCAGAGTGACCATCAGTTAGCACCAGGGTTCAAACCAGTAATCTTCTTCCTGTATTGCCAACAGTGTTGCCCTAAAGACCAGACAGGAAATTATGTTTTCACACAAACCGGACGAATGAACAAAACTGGAAATTTGGAAGTTTGCTGCTCTACATCCTCTCATCACTGACACTCACACTCACTAACTACAGCAGAATCGTCAACACTGCTGATTAATCCAGCTTGACCTCTCTGACCTGCAGCTAACATAAAAAAGTTGGATTACTGAAGTGAATAAATCATGGTTTAACAAGTGAGGGTTGCTTATTTTTCAAGGACGGAACCCTCTGCTGAATGTGTATGGCCTCAGAGACATCAGGAAACAGCACATTGAACAAGCCTCTCTGACTGTTTAACACACCATTGTGATGATAATCAACTCTGCCTTTCAATAACCCCCCCCCCCACCCCCCCCCCCCTTTCAAAACCCCCCCCCCCCACCTCCCCTCCTCTATCCCATCATGAGAGCTCCCCAGTCCAGCCGATCGGCTCACCGAGCCGGCCACATTGGGCGATATGGTACAAAATTATTTAATAAGCACTTTGTTTTACGGCAGAATGTCATTTTACGGCCCTGCTGGCAGCCAATGGCTCTGCAGCTCCGTCCAACTCTATCCACACCTCGTTTTATTTTACTGCACGCCGGCAACTTTACTGCTCTGCAATGGCGGTGGCTGTAAGCGACGGGAGAAGTTTTGATTTTTTTTTGTTCCCCACAGACCCAAACAGAACCCAGAGCATGTGTGTGTTAGAAAACGCCCGTGTTCCCACAGTCTCTCTGGACCCTCATCAGACGGAGCGTTATCTTTAACAGGGGAGTGGGCTGCTGCAGCTAACACTCATTGGACACATTTTAGACTCAAAGTGTGATGTCAGCGTGATGTTGGTTTGTCTGAGCTGTGGCTGCACACTTGGTGTGTGTGTGTGTGTTTGTCAGGGCTTGGTTTTCGGTGCATGTGTGTGTGTGTGATAAAGCAGCTCGTTGCAGCAGTGATGCATCCTCATTATGTCCCTATCCTGTGACCGTCATACCCCGGCTGCTGGACCTCTCCTGTGGGACTGTTCACCCCTCCATCTAACAACCCCCCGCCCCCTGTCTTTCAGCTCCCACCATCCCCCCACCTGCAGTGCTGAGTCCTCCTGC